>NC_083113.1:29088991-29442860 GCF_949774975.1 Lagenorhynchus albirostris | reverse complement strand
AATTCTGTGACTCTCCATTATTCAACAGATTCTAGCTCTTTCTCCCTTTTGCTCTGAATCATTCTATATTTATCATTATTGATAAAGAACATCAGTAATGGCTGGGATTGATTCTATTTCTCTCTTAGCTATAGTTTAGGTTCACGTTATAAAATATGAATTTGTACAGAGAGGTTAGAAATTTTCCCAGATTATTTATAAAACCTCTTGGGTTTGGATCATCAAGGAAAGGTAGAGATAAAAAAGTTTTTAAAAGCTATCCTCACTTTACCCTTTGCAAAAGTATCTCCTTCCTATCTATGAGTTTATTCTGATTTTGTAATAATACTGCACAGTCTTGAATGAAGTTCATACTGGGAGCCTCAGAGCCAGATTTCACAGGTGCAAATCCTGTTTCATAGCTTATGGCTGTGTGACGTTGGGTAAATCACTTAACTTCTCTAGATTGATTTATCTGTAATATGGAGCCTGTACTTCTATATTTTTCAGAGTTGTTGGGGGAGATTAAATGAGATAATACACATGGAGTGCTTAGCACAACGTAGGGCTGCCAAGTAAAGCTGTGTAGATTGTGAACTGAACAACTCCAGTGGACGGCAGTCATATAGACTACGATGCAATGTGGCAGCTTGGGTACAAAGTCAGTGCTTGATATATGAAACAGCCATTATTATTATTACTATTATTATTATTATTAAGATACCTAAGGCACACAAATGTTATGAAACCTGTCTGTAAATATATACTCTCTGTGAAAAAACCACCATCATGTGGCAGCAGATATATATGGTTATCAACAATTCTGGTGTTTTTAATATTAGATTTCAATTGTTAGATTAAGATAACCAACAATTATCTACTAAAAGCTTGGATTCGATTTTTGTATTTCTGTGGATTTGGTTCATCTGTGACCTGATTCCAGAGTTTTCTTCTAGATGACTCTTTAGCCAGTTTATCCTATGCCTAGTGCCGTATTATTCTTAGGAAAGTGAAGTTCTGTCCATTCATTCATTCATTCATGAAATGCTGTTAAGTACCAACTTGTGCATAACACTGTTCCAGGCACAGAGATGTGAAGATGACTAATATGGTTTCTCAGGGGGCTCACAGACTCGAGGGAGGCAGACTAGTAAGCAGTTCATCAGAGCAGGAAGAGAAATGCCCTGGAAGAGTGAGTCATGAACTCATTCATTCACTATTTTTTTTTTCATTCATTTAAGGAACAGACACATTGTACTGATGATGCCCTAGGCACTGATGTTGTGGTCATAATGGGATATCAAGAGTAATAAGACTTGGTGCCTTCCCTAAAAGAGCTCAGTAGGCTTCCTAGAGTCAAGGAGTTAAGACAAGTAGGAGAAAGGTGCTGGGCAGACGAGGAAGGAAATGATGTTGCAGGCAGTCTGAGGAAAATCCAAGTGCACTGGGTGGGGCTGAGGACTTGATGTCAGCCCTGGGTTGGTGATGATGTCCAGCCGTACCTTCGACAAATCCTGTCATCTTGGCCAATGCTCTCTCCACTTCTGAATCTAAATTTCCTCAACTGCCCAGGTGAGGAAGATAACCTTCTCTCCATTAACAATCCAGAAAGTTTTTGAGAGGTCCAAAGGAGGTAAGTATGTGAAATTCTTAGGAAATTGGAAGGAGTAAAGTATTATATAAAATGAAAGAAGTGATCATCTTAAATCGTATCTATCAACTCCCATGAATGGTGCCTTGATTAGATTACCCTGAAAACCTGAGACAAAGACTTGGAGGCAGGTGCTCTCAGGAAGGTGGAGTAAGGGGCTAGGGAGAAGGCAACAGGGAGGAGGAAAGGTCCACAGAAGAGAGTGCGAGTGAGGTTGCTGCTTGGCCAGGGGAGGCCTGATTCTACTAGGGCTTCCTGAGAAGCAAAGACAATTTCTCCTAGAAAAGTCCATCCAGCTGATGGAAGGTAGGTTTTTTTCCCCACTGATGCCTCTCCTTCTACTTAAGGGTCTGTGTCTGGAATATAATGGGCAAAAGACACAGTTACCTGGGGGATGTCCACAGTGGTCAGCAACTGGTTGAGTTTCCAGCTTCTGGCTCTAACACGCCTCTTAGTTGTAGGGACATATTCGCCTTCTTCATTTTTTGTCTTCTCACTCTTTAATAGATGCCTGCTGGGTAACAGCCATACATATTAGTGCTATGAATCTGTTAAAAGGCTTTCCCCCCCTCAGTATGGGTGTTGCTTCATTTGAGATCATCTTTCTCATCCCCAAACATTCCCATAGAGCCTTGCTCTGGCCTAGAATTACATTCATAATTAACGTTGAACCTTCTGTAACCAAACTATGATTAGATTGCCAAACAAGTTTTTGAGTTCAAGTAATTCCCTTATTAAATAGGAAACAATACAATGCCTTTTTATGGGTGATGCCTGGAATTCTAAATTCTGAAAGTCCTGTGAGGGTTTGATAAATGTGCACTTTATCATAGTAAAACATGCTAAAAGTCATGTAGAATTTTATAAATATATATATGCCTCCTACTGGGCCTTGATCATCCAGCAAGCCTAACCTATGAAAAGGATGCTAAGAATGGTCTCATCTACAAAGAGGTTCTGAAGTGTGACTTTTGATAAAAAATTAAAAAACACTGTCATCAGACTCTGCTGTCATATGGTAACTTTTATGTCAATGAAATCTAATTTTCAAATTTTCTGATTTTTTTGTTTCTTTAGCATCAGCATTCAAACATGTTTGAATGTTTAGGATTTAAGTCAGAAGGTTTCCGTTCACAATTCTGTGCTAGATACCTCTTTATAAACGAGGGTACTGCTGTTTTCAAGTTTAGTGTTTTTGAAGGTGATTATAGGAAGGCGGGAAACTTAGGCTAAATGTGGGACCTAATTATTTGAGTTTCTAGATGAGGCAGCTGTCCATGACTTTAGCTGTTTCAACTGAAACAATTAGCCACAAATCCTCATGTCTAACTCTTCAGCATCCCTGAGTAGGCGGTTATCTCCCCTAATTAGCTGAGTGATCTTTGGCAAGCCACTTTAGAAATGGAAAATTGAAGGTCAGAGTGGTAAGTGTCGATGGCAGTGTTTCCTTGTGTCTGTAAAGCACCTCGTGTGGTGCTTCGCCGGGAGTGTGCACTCGTTCAAGAGGTTTTTTTTTTTGTTTTTTTGTTTTTTTGTTTTTTTGTTTTTTTGCGGTACGCGGGCCTCCCACTGTTGTGGCCTCTCCCGTTGCGGAGCAACAGGCTCCGGACGCGCAGGCTCAGCGGCCATAGCTCACGGGCGCAGCAGCTCCGCGGCATGTGGGATCTTCCCGGACCGGGGCACGAACCCTGTCCCCTGCATCGGCAGACGGACTCTCAACCACTGCGCCACCAGGGAAGCCCAAGAGGTATTTTTGAGCATCTGCTGTGTGCCCGGCATTGTTCCAGAGGCTGAGGTTACCGTGGTGCCCATGGCAGACAACAACGTGCATTCTGGTGTAGGAAGGTAGACAAAAGCAAGTGAAGAAATAAAGATTTCAGGTGGTGTAATAGAGAGGGACAGGGTATCACTTCTGGGACAGAATGTCCAGAGAATAGGGGATATTTGAGTGGTGACCTGGATGGCAATGGATCTGTCCTAGAAATATCTGTGAGCAGAGGGAATGTCAACCCAGGATCCTAAGTTAGGCATAAGCTTGGCATGTCTGGAGGAGAGCAAGGAGGCCTGGAGTGTCGTGAGCAGGGGGCTAGACTGTGAAGGGCCTGGAAGACATTGGTTCAAATTTTGCTCAGAGTGTGATGGGAAAGCATCATAATATTTTAAGCAAGGGAGTGACTTGATCTGATTGAAATTTTTTTAGAGATGACTCTGGACACTTTGTAGAGAATAGCATCTGGGTGGGGAGTAGATTTGGGGAGGCCAGATGGAAGACTGTTGTAGTAGTTCAGACAAAAGCCGATGGGTAGATGGGCGGTAGGACTAGAGAAGGAAAGTGAAGGAACAAGGTAGATCAAGAGACAGGACTTGGCTATGAAAATGGATGGAAATGGGAAAAGTAAGGACAGTTCCTAATTCTTTGTTTGAGGAAGAGGGGAAATGGTGGTGTCGTTTTCTGAGATGGAAAGAGACATATATAGAAGGGTAGATTGGGAGGGGTTTTAATGTATATGTGTAGGGACATGTCTCCATTTGAGTTTTCCCAGGAGTCCCAAGATAAGGATTGGAGTATAACTAGATTATTTGGGAGATGATCCCAGGAAACACTGGTACAGGCACGGGGAGGTGAGGCAGCAAGGGAAAGGCAGCCAATCGAGTACACACGATCAAGCAAGTTACCACTGTGGGCAAGTTTCCCTTGGAGAACACTGTGGGGGTCAGTATGGAACATACACCTCAATATTATTTCACCTGAGTGGCAAGGAAACTGGGTTTCTTAATCCATCAACTCCCAGCAGCCATTGATTTAAGGCTGTCCCTGGGGGAGAAAGAGAATCCTGGAACCTTTGACCTGTTGTGTGTACAGATAGAGCAGCCTCTAGGCATCGGAGAAAGCCCTTAGGTAAAGAGATGCAGGTGCTGGCAGCTGGATTTGTGTCAATATAGGGATATGAGCAGTGCCTGCTGCTATATCAAACAGGCAGATGGACCCAAGCCTCTCAGGTGAGAGCTCAAGATTTCTCTATGTATAGAGAATATTTAAAGCCATGGGACTAGGAAAAAAAATCACCTACAGAGGGTTCATGGGTAGAGAAGAGAAAGCCCTAGAGCCTGACATGCCAACTTTTAGAGATGGCTTTGATTTAAAAAATTAAGACAGAGTAGCCATTGAGTTTGGAGGAAAATCAGCAGAATGTGGCGTCATTGGAGCCAAGAGAAGGTTTTCAACACAGCGGGGGTGATCAGGTGTTCAAATGCCACTAAGCATTAGAGAAGCTGCAGAGAGAGAACATCGAATGGCGTGGTTCCTTGGTGTCACTTACAGCAGACACTTAATACCCAAGGTTATTATTATGATTATCAGATCCTCAAAGATCACATTTAGGTTATTATTTTTTTTCTTTTGAGCTGCCTTTGGAACCTTATGAAACAGGATCTCCATATTGTGTCTCTGTAGAATTCATTCCCTTAAATTCCTGGTAGGGGCTCTATAAATCTTGGTTGAATGTAGTTTGACGAATCTTTCCTTCAGAATCAGGACTTTTTTGTAGCAGGAGATTTGGGGACAGTGGGAATAGAAGATGTCTCAGTAAAATATCTGCTTTGTACCTTTGAGGTTTCAGAAAACATATGTAGTACTCATGACAAGGGTTATTCTAGAATTTGCACTATGGAGATGGTTCTGATGAAAAGGTCTCCCAAAGAGTAAAGTGACTTGGGTTTCTTAAACAAGACTCTTCCATCAAGGCAATGCTCCTCCTAAGATCTTCTAGACTCTTAACATTTTAAAAGCACACAGAGAGATAGCAGGCATTGGAGACTTCACAAGATCTACGACTGTACACTAGCTTGTCTTTCTTTAGAAGTCTACCTGCAAAATGAGATTTGAGGAAGGACTTCTTTCCCCAAGCCTGAGAGTTTGTTTAGGTCACATAGGGAAATGCTGATATCGTACAAGTGAAGGGATTCTTTGAACCCTTCTCTAGCCCATCTCAAATGTGCCACTTCAGCTGTATCATCCATCCATTTGCCTTCGTCTTGGCCTTAGAGCATGTTCCAGGCAGACCATCTGAGATGTTTTAATGTCTTCTCTTTATTATAGTCTTTCAAGAAATGTCATTAGCACATTCCTGTCTTAAGGTGAGGAAGTAGAGCCAAAAGGAGAGCTAATCATTAAGACCAATTTGTTACTTTTGGGAAACGCCAGCTGAGGTAGCCAAAGTGAGTTACTAAACAATTATTCAAAGCTAAGTATCAAAATCCCCCAACACTATCCAGGATTTAATTTTTTTCGGTTCAGATTAGAAGAATGTTTCAAATCATTTCTGAGCACTGAGCTCTGACTGATGGTTTTGTTGTTTCTTTGAGCTTTTGTATTTCTCAAGGATCCAACACTATATCTAATGCTTCCATATCTAAGACTTTGCCCTCACCTTCATTGCAATAAAGATTTGGTTGGAAGAGAAATGTATGTATGTGTGTGTGTGTGTGTGTGTGTGTGTGTGTGTGTGTGTGTGTGTGTACGCACATGCATATGTGTGCTTGCATGTATGTTATACAGTCTTTAACCAAATCAGTTGCCTCCTGCCCACTGGTCTATATACTATTTTTGTCTGTTTTAGAAATTGTGTTGCAGTCTGATATAAAAATTTCAAGAGTCACAGATCATTTTCAATATTTTGAGTAGTGTATGAAGTGAAAATCACCCTCTCCCCAACACCTTCCATGGCTCTCAGCACTTCTTGTTTTCCAATCCTGTTTCTGATGCTGTTCTTGTGAAGGCAGTGTAGCTCAGGCTGCAAAAACACCTCTTCTCAACCCCTTCTCTTTCTGCCATGTTATATGTTGGGCTTTGACGCCTCTGAATGGATGGGGAGAGAGAAGCTGATGGAGGCAAGGTTGGGGCTCTAGTTTAGGAATTGTGAGGACAGAGGAAAGGGTGATTGTTTTTCTGTCAGGTCAACCCTTGGGTCATAGAGTTGAGCCATAGATAGTGAAGGAGAGTTAATTTCTCTTACCTTGTTTGCAGCTAACTATCCTCTTTGGATTCAGAGAGTATGTATGTGTTTCTAAATCAGTTTCACTTAATGAAACAGCTAGGATCAATTCCCTCTGTCTTTAGGTTTGTGGTCTTCAATCTTTGGTTTACAATGTTGTAGACACAATAGGCCTTTTGTGTATCCTGGTGGGCATTTTATTGGGAGGTTTGGAGTATGAATATCTGTTAACTGCCGTGCCAACCTGAAAGTTCATGGGAAAGAAAGTAAAACCTTCTAGAGGCTATGTGATGCTCCATTCCACCTCAGAGCCAACTGCAGAGAAAACTGTGCTGGGAAATCAGAATTGAAATGAGCTAAGTACTGCATTCGTATAACTTAGTGAGAAACTTTGCACACTGAGACAAAGAACAATTTTCTTCAATGTTGTGTTCAGGTTGAGTTACAGATATATGTAGCTTCTTTCAAATGTCTCTGATTTTTAAGGACGCTCCTGATTGTTCATTCAGGTTTTTTTGGGTTTCTTTTTGGTATCTATCTGTGGTGCTCCTCATTAAAAATCAGGATATGGAAAATGATGGGAGAGTTTAAAAGTTTAGAGTACATTCAAAAGTGCTCAAATATTTCACAATATGAGTATTTCTCTCTGCCTCTAAAGGTACCTCTAATTGTGGCCCTTTGTTCCTGTGTTTTTTGTTCAAGGAATACCCCCGCATATGCCGAGCCCTTGAGGCCTGCTCCTGGCTTGTACTGAGAGCCTCTCCCATGCTGGCGATCTGTAGGCGCTCCAGGGGCAATGTGTGATATGAAATGATCAAGCATGAAACCATTTTCCTGCCATTGAAACCTCTTTGTGGGGCTTCCCTGGTGGCGCAGTGGTTGAGAGTCCGCCTGCCGATGCAGGGGACGCGGGCTCGTGCCCCGGTCCGGGAGGATCCCACATGCTGCGGAGCGGCTGGGCCCGTGAGCCATGGCCGCTGGGCCTGCGTGTCCGGAGCCTGTGCTCCGCAACGGGAGAGGCCACAACAGTGAGAGGCCCGCGTACCGCAAAAAACCAAAAAACCTCTTTCTGTGTGATCACTGTTCTTTCTTCACATGAGATAAAAATTAAAGACAAGTTGAATAAAAAAGAACTGCTTTCCATTTCCAAAGGGGGCAATGTCTCTGAGAAAAAGACGGAAGCAAACTTTCTTAAAAAAATTCAACCTTTCATTGAAAAGCACTTTAATTTTCCTCAGATATTCCAACATGTTAACTCACCCCCGGCTCACCCCAAGATAGGATTAGTTTAAGCAAGCAAAGATTTTAGAGTGTTCCACTCAAGCTCTTGTTTTCCAGATAACACAG
The DNA here is from genome assembly GCF_949774975.1 of Lagenorhynchus albirostris. NCBI lineage: Eukaryota > Metazoa > Chordata > Mammalia > Artiodactyla > Delphinidae > Lagenorhynchus > Lagenorhynchus albirostris. The sequence goes on along the minus strand of NC_083113.1, from coordinate 29,434,889 downwards.
GCTGCTCTGTGTTTCTCCATATGCCTGTAACATCTGTACCGTGCACAGACCGTGTCACAGTAAAATATTGTTGAGGCAGATTCCAGAGTTTTCTTAGCCAAATAGGGATATAGGAGCTCACAACTGCAGTCACTTGCACACACCATCACATAAGCCCTAGACTCAGGAGTGAGACTCAAAGTAAAAGGGCTTTGGAAGCCATGGTAGTTCTCATAAATTAAGAATTATGAAACATTGTCTCCCTGAATCTAATCCAGCAGCTGAATTTGAGTCTGTTTTGCAACCAAATGGCAAAATACAGTGAAAAAACTTGATTAAGTCTAAGTGGAGTCTTAAATTTTTATTCCTTCAAGGCATGCGGATTTTCTACCACAGGCAAGGATTTACCTTGAAAGGAATGATCTAGTTGAGAGACGAGGGAGCTGAAGGAAGGAGTGTCTTTCTCTGTCCCAGGTAAGGGACTTCCAAACCTCAGTTTCTCCATCTGCAAAGAGGCAGGGTTGGATCATGTGACCCTTTCTTTGACCAGTTTTGATGCTAAGTATGATTTCTCAATGCAATGGTATGAACTGTTCAAAAGTCATATGGTAAAGGGGGGCCTTCAAATGGAATTCAAATCACTAGAGACACATTTTCTCTCATTAAAACCTCTGGGTGGGCTTCCCTGGTGGTACAGTGGTTGAGAGCCTGCCTGCCGATGCAGGGGACACGGGTTCGTGCCCCGGTCCGGGAAGGCCCCACATGCCGCGGAGTGGCTGGGCCCGTGGGCCATGGCCGCTGAGCCTGTGCGTCCGGAGCCTGTGCTCTGCAACGGGAGAGGTCACAACAGTGAGAGGCCCGCGTACCGCAAAAAAAAAAAAAAAAAAAAAAAACTCTGGGTGAATGATCCCTGTTCTTCCTTCACTTGAGATAAAATATTTAAAATTTTTCCTTATAAATTTAAATAAACACATTGTAAGAAGATTGAAAAATAGAGAAATGGGAGTGAGTGAGCACATGCCTATAATTCCACCACCAGAGGACAACCGTTGGTGGCATCTTCATGTATTTCTACCCGTACTTTTCCTATAGATCAGGTGCTTTATTTAGTTGTACTATCTTGTTTATAGATATTTTGTATCTTGGGTTGCCTCTCACTTCGAAAAAAATAAAATTGTTTTGTTGTCTCCTAATGCAGAACTCTGGCTGATCCCACGTTATACAAACTCTGTTTTATCTTTGTGGTTACAGTTACTCATGATGATGTTTGTAAAATGCTTATGGATTTGTTCGTGTGACCAACCCCAAATTAGATCTGTGGTCAGTTGAAAAATCTAACTGGACACAGTTGGCTAGGCGAGATTTATCATAGAATCATGTTGGAAAAGAGTAATATAGAATCTGCTGTGTGTCGTAACTCTCGTGCTGCTGGCGAGGAAGCAAGTTTTCTCTGAGGAGGTATGACACCGCATTTCTCTCATTACCACTCTCCTCAGTGGCAATCTGACGGCCACCCCCTAGGATCTGTGTCCCTAACTTGTGGTGGAGGAGGTAACAAATGACCAGTCCAATAGTAGTATCTTTCATGCTTCTATCCAGACTGCAATAGTTCCTTGCCATTAATATAACCATTGAAGAGTGTTAAATTTCTTAGTGCTGTGAAAATTGGTATTAAAAGAAGTACTTTAAAAAAGAAATGGGAGCTTAAGAGCTGTAATAAAAGAATAACCCTTAAAGCAAGTCAATTGGAAAGCATAATGAAGTTGATAGTGGTCTTTTTAGTTTAGCAATGAATTTGTTAAGAGAAAAAATGACTTTTCTGAAAACCACCATCTGTGCCATAAGTAGATCCATTAACACCGCTAAAGACACCAGGAAGGTTACGCTTGCTGCCACGGCAGTTCACCCCCTTCGCATTTTAATTTTATTGCATTCACTGTTCAGGTTTTCCCGAGTCTCGTCCACTTGGCCATGCCAGAAGGCTCTCGTTACTGCCTAAGGGATTGTGATCTTCAGGTTGAACTTTGCCTCTTGAAACAAGAGTCCCCTGTGTTACTCAGACCTCTAAGTGCTGACAGGCCTGGCGAGGGACCCGAGGCTTTAATTCCATTTGCTTAACACTGCTGGATGTCAAATTCCATTACACTGGCATCTGAGGGACAGGCCTTAAGTTTTTGGATGGAGTTATGTTTAAGCACGTCAAGTTCAGGTTTACCTTCATTTACTACAGAAATGTTCTTAAACTCTCATTCAAAGAAAAATCTATTTTAAACATACTAGACCCTTTAAATAATTTCCCTTAAGTTAAGAATATTCTTTTTTGAAATGCAAATAGTCATCCTTCAATTGAGCTATTTTGACCAACATTTTTAGAATTGAAACCTATGTTAAATTTCTATGTACTTTACAAAAGAAACATTCATCTTCCTTTCATCTTCCGAATTCTTAAGGTTATAGTCTACATAACAGTATGTGTGTGTGTGTTGTCGCCCATTTAATCAACAAATGTTTACTAATTACTTACTAGATACTTGGCACCCGCTAGGTGCTGGGTGTGTGATTCTGGCCCTCCTGGAAATACTCTCTAGGGATTTCATGGACCGCGTCAATTAAATTTCAAGCTTCTTAAGGGCAGAGATCATGTCCTGACTTCCTGTTTTAGGCCCTGAAAAAGAGTAAAGTCTATGAAAGAAGTACTTGGTTGATGCTAAATGAAAGAGTGAAAAAATAATGAAATCAGATTAAACTTATATTGCTTAACAAAATTGGCTTATCACATGGGATTTAGAATTCTTTTAATGAAGGCTATTGGAATGGTATTATTATATAACGTTTCTGTTCTTCCCTTTGCTTAAAGTCCCTTCAGCCCAATGGTTGAGGCCAGCGTTAGTGGATGGCAGAGACTAGAGACGGTTTAAAGCACTTGAGATGTGGGAAAAACTACTTCTGTGAAGACAGAAAAGAATCTTAGCAGCATATAGTTGAACCTCTGCTATAGATGTGGAAAATGAAGCCGAGTGAGCTTGAGGTAATTGCTCAAACATGCCCAGCATCTTAGTGTCAGTGGCAGGGCTGGGAGGGCAACCCTGGTTTAAGAATTCTTAATTCTTTCCCCCAACTCTTACTTTTTATTTAACACTGGTAATACTTACTTATGCCTTGGTTGGGGTTTGTAAGTTATAAGCGACAGAACCTGGTTTTGACCAATGCAAACACAAAAGGAACTTCTTGGAAAGCAGTGAGTGGTTCACAAAATTAAAGGAAAACTTGAAGAACCAGACCTCTGACAAGACTGGCATCTGAATTCTGCTTGCCTTTGGAGAGCAGGAACCAAACGGCAGTCCCTTCCAGGAGCCACCATCTGAATGAATCAGCACCAAGAGTTTTCAGTCTCTGTGTTGCTACACTCAAGATTCAGATTCCAGGGAGAGACCTCTGACTGGTCTAGCTTGGGTCACCTGCCCACCCCTTAGGCAGGGGAGGGTGGGACACTTTGATTGACAGTCTCAGTAAGTCTGCATCCATTGGGGATTCCAAATCACAACCAGGTGCTATTATCAGAGTCGGGAAAATGGATGCAGTGTACATAAAACCTACAGAGTGTCAGCACAAAAATGACTCCATCTACTCATGAAAGTGAGTCTCATAAGTACATAGGCATTGCCTTCTCCAAATATTCCCCACTCTGTTCATGCCTGTAATTCTATCTCTGAGCCCCATACTCCCACTTTACAGGGAAGATGAAAGTCACTAAAAGGAGATCCCTTGTCATTCTTCTGCTCTACCTTGACATTTCTCCTTCTTTTCAAGTTTCTTTCTCTTCCAAGACTATAATCCTTCACATGAACTCTAGGTCCTATTATCATCCACCTCCTTTGGGGGCCTTGGGACAAAAATTCTTTCTCTACCTACCCTGCATGCCCATGACCCTGTGGTTTAGGTTGTGTTCCATTCTTACCTCCAGGGGTGGAGCATGAGACCCCTAGCTCTCTCCTGAACTCCAGCACGTATTTCCAGCATTGACCCAGGAATTTCTCTCTGAAAGGAGGGAAAATCCAGGGATAGATAAGGGCCATAGGAGAAGACAAAAGATGGGTGTATGATGAGCAGATAGGAGAGCCAAGTAGGGAGGAACTGAAATTGCAAACTAGAGAAGGAAATATAGGACAATGTCATGTATGCTGGAGAAAATAGTATGGGACTAGTTTTGCAGCCTTTTGTAGAATCCTTACCAGATTGGTTTGGGTTTATTAAATGTGGTGGCTTTTACCCTATGGTGATGAATGGTGTCCCTCAGGGTCTGATGTCTCTATCTAGATGCCCTGCCTTAAACTCAGCATGCCTAAATATCATCTTCCCTAATTGTTCCATGCTTACATCAAACCTTCTTCTCATTCGGTTTCTCATCATTGCTTGCCCAGGGACAACCAATGGATCTTTCTCTTTTAGGAAATTTCAGCAAGGCCACAGAAGAAACAAGGTGGAGTAGTTAAAAGAATTGACCATGGTCAATTCATGGAATTTTACTCTGTTTTGAATATCTACTCTTGAGTGCCTTGACACAAGTTTCTCCATCCTGACTCACACCTCGGACAAACTAATTCCTCTTGAGCCTTTTGACTTAGCTACTGGGAGCTTATAACCCTTTACTTCCCTCAGTCCTGATTTGGCATGTCAGCATAATTGTAGTCCTCACTTGCTTAAAGGAAAATTTGAACGAAGCGTCTAATCACCTAGGCGCTGGTATTTTGGGCTTCTTCCTAGAAAAATTGGAATGTACCAGATGTGACACTTTTTAGTGGAACCACCATCATCCTAGTCACTATGATTACATATTTACTGATCAAAAGATGTTTGGTTGTAAGCAACAGAGACTCACTAAATTAGCTAAGTAACCAGTGTATTGTAAAGACGCCCAGAAGTCTCAAGGACCCGGGTAGCTAGGTTTCTTGGGAACTGCTAAGTCTTCAGGTGACCTTCCTTCTGTCCGCTTTTTCTTTTCTGGTTGCGTGTTCTCCTGTTGCTGAGGAATGTCTGCTTCATTCATCTCAATAGTTTTCCATGCTTGTGTGTGTTTTGGGGCGGTAACGGCACAGAGACTCAGCCCCGATTCTATCCGAATTTTACTTCTCCAACCTGACATTGCTCCTTCAAAGGCTTGAGTGAGACAACTGATGCTCTCTGATGTCCACCCCTGGAATAATTACTGCTGCCAGAGGTCCAGGTAATCTGGTACAACGGTGGTCGCGTAGGCTCTCCCCTTCTGCAGGGGTCGGTTGTGAGGTTGTCTAAGGACAGGGTTATGATCAGGTGTGCTCTGAACATGTCTACACAAATCCTCCCTCATTAGGGTGTCCTTTTTCCTTTATCTCATATCTCGCCTCTGGTTACCAAGTACCGCGCTCTAGTCTGAATTAATGATTTTGACTGTGATACACAAAGCCTTAAGTGGATGGAAGACTCTGCATCTCCAGTCCAATGGGAAGGGACTCTCAGGAAGTCTCTGTCTCTGTAAGAAATAGTATTGGAAACCGATGAACAGCCATTGCTGAAACCCGACAGCAAGATACTTAACGTAGTTACTAGCTGTGCTAACTGATTTAATGAACAGGGAACATAACAAATGAGCATGTTTACCAAGTTAACTTGTGAAAATGAATATCTGTAATTAAAACAGCTCACAACTGACAGGCAAACAGGAAATTATTGATATTACTATACACAAATCATCTTAAAATACCAGAACTTAATAAATGGGGGGAAAAAACAAACAGTGACTAAAACTGTCTGCTAAATAAAAAATAATGACGAACACCTGTGGTCTTTTTATAGGACTCCAGTGGAGATTTTTTTTGAAGACCTAATTATGTTTTTGTAATGCTACCATTTCATTATTTCTCTGTAGCATTATTAAAAGAAAATATCCATATTTTCTCTGTATAAAAGGTCTGTAGCATAGATTCAGGCATGGGTTTTGTTTTTTTTTTAATGCTACAGACACTCTGACAGTTCTAGCTACTTATTGGCAAAGCACATAGGCCTTGGAAAGGCTGGATTTTTCTCCTTGGTAATATTGGAGTCTGGCCAGGGGACAAGGGTGATATAGACCCCTTCAGACAGAGTCTGCTAGCAAGTAACTGAGAGCCAGTAGAGCTGAGTGGGTACAAGAGTCAGCTCTGCATTTAGCCTCCTTGGTCTCGAATCCCAGGTTTGTTCCTTCCTAGCTGTGTACCCTCTAGCAAGTTACTAAACCACTCTGTGCCTTAATTTTCCCATTTGTAAAATGGGGATAATGATTATACACATCTCATAGGACTATTATTTGAAATAATACACGAAAAGCGCTTTTAGTGCTTAGCACCTCATAGGTGCTAATAAATGTTAGCTACTATTATTACCTGCAAGTTACCATTCTCTGTGTGTCTTCTTTAACTAAGCAGGTTCTAAGAATGCAGCACCAGGACGCCCCAGCCATGTAGTTGGGAGTAAGAGCCACATGAGTGGTCTCGATCTACATAGCTGAGAGTTGATTTTCTTCATAGTACTGAGCATCATTTGAAAGTACCTTGCTTGCCTCTCATCTGCCTCCTCTCACTAGGATGTCAACTCAGTGGTAGCAGACTATTCCAGGGCTGACATGTTGCACAACTTCAAGAGGTCCTGTTCACCTCGTCCCTTTATGCTTCTGTTCTGCAGGGCTGCCATTCACATTAAATAGAGTTGTGCAGCATGGTGGTCTTGGATGTCCCACGGGGGCCTCTGAATTGACCTCACCTCCTTCCCAAAGCTTCTCTCCATGATTCTCCTCTATGTTGGTGGCAGCGCCACGTGCCCCATCACCCCAAGTAGGAACCCTGGAGAACTGATGATATGATGTAAATAACTTCCTTCTTCTGCTTTGGGTCCCTTGTGACCCTCTCTCCATATAGAAGCCAGAGTGCTCTATTCAACCTAAATCAGGTCACATCACTCCCTTGCTTAATGTACTCCAGTGGCTTCCCATTGCACACACTGTAACATTCAAGCTCTTCAGCATAGCCTAATAGGCCTGATCTTATGCCACACTCTCTTGATCATACAGGTACCGTAGTTTCAGAAGTGGTCCATGCACTACGAACATCACTGGTCCATGCACTACGAACATGCACTACGAACATCACTGGTCCATGCACTACGAACGTTACTTTCAGGATTAAACTGCAGAGATGCAGTTCTTGGGCCTACACCAGATCTATTGAATGAGAAACTCTGGGGGTGAGGGCCACTAATCTGTGTTGTTTTTTTTTTTTTTTTGCGGTACGCGGGCCTCTCACTGTTGTGGCCTCTCCCGTTGCGGAGCACAGGCTCCGGATGTGCAGGCCCAGCGGCCATGGCTCACAGGCCCAGCCGTTCCGCGGCATGTGGGATCTTCCCAGACCAGGGCACGAACCCGTGTCCCCTGCATCGGCAGGCGGACTCTCAACCACTGCGCCACCAGGGAAGCCCAACTAGTCCGTGTTTTAACAAGCCTTCTAGGTGATTCTGATATGACACTGGCTTCTCTGTGCTCTTTAGACACAGGAGCCATCCCTGAAGGCTCTTCCCCAGATTTCCACATGATTTGTGGGACCAGCTCTGCTTCCTTATTCATATCTGTTCCAAAGCCATTTCTTCAGAAAGGACATTGCCACGTACCCCGTCTAAGATATCTGTGTTCCCCTTTGCTCCTGCTGTTGTTCTCATTACTCTACCATATGTCTGGGTTTTATTTACAGTACTGAACACTATTTCTTTTAAATTTATTTATTTTTGGCTGTGTTGGGTCTTCGTTGCTGCGTGCGGGCTTTTCTCTAGTTGCGTCGAGCAGGGGCTACTCTTCGTTGCGGTGCACAGGCTTCTAATTGCGGTGGCTTCTCTTGGCATGGAGCATGGGCTCTAGGCGCACGGGATTCAGTAGTTGTGGCACGTGGGCTGAATAGTTGTGGCTCACGGGCTCTAGAGCGCAGGCAGTAGTTGTGGTGCATGGGCTTAGTTGCTCTGTGACATGTGGGATCTTCCCGGACCAGGGCTCGAACCCGTGTCCCCTGCATTGGCAGGAGGATTCTTAACCACTGCGTCACCAGGGAAGTCCAGTACTGAACACTATTTGAAATTACTTTTCTTGTCTGTTGGTCTGTTCCCTCCCAGCAGAATGTTAGCTCCATTCAGTTGGGTACCTTAACTGGTTTTGCTTACTGCTGTGTCCACAGAGCTTAGAAGAGTGCCCGGCACGCAGTCAGTGCTCAGTTAGAAGTTGTTGAGTGAATGGTATGAACATTTTACTAGGTGTGTGTGACAGATTGGGTTATTGACCTCAAATCTTCACCTGTCCCTGATGCTATATCCTTTGCCATTTGACTCTACAGCTCTTTCATCTAGAGAAAGAGTTCACTTCTCTGGAGAAGCTCCAAGCAGTACTTATGTGGAGTAGATCTGGACTCAACATTCAGTTTGGAGCTGAGCCCAGCCTAGATCAGCCAACACCCAGATTTTTGAGCAAGAAAAAATTACTGTTGTTTGAAGTTACATAGTTTTGGGGTGTACGTGAATGCATTACTGTGTCAACAGCTAATGCTGTATATATATGCTATATGTGTTAGGTACCATTCGAATCCAGAAGAAGTGGTAATCAGTCTTGTTTTCAGGACAAGAGTAAGAAAAATTGGAAAGGAAGAAATCACTGAGTAAGTCTTTCTGAAAATAGAATGAAAGAGTACCTGGTAGATAAGATGGGGGAGAGTATTTGGGGAAAAGGAATGATTTGAGAAAAGACCTTCATTGAAGTGCAAGAAGCATCTTGGAAAGGGCAAATAGCTCATTACACAGAAAGTATGTGGGCAAGCAACTAGAAATAAGATTAAAAATTAGTAATTACACCTTACATTTGTAAAGAATGCTTCAATAACATTTTTGCATACATTCTCTTATTTAGTGCTCATGATATCTCTGAGGCATTGCTCTGTAGAGTCTTAGAGAACCTTGGTTAGAGTCTTATCATGGTGGCCTTGGGAAAGTTACCTTGAATATCTCTCAGCCTCAGCTTTCTCATCCATAAAGTGGTGTTACTTTCAGGATTAAAAGACATGAAATATGTACAGTGCCCAATGTACAACAGGTACTCAAAGTCCCCCATCCCACTGCCCATCCTATTTTACATCCTAAGAATCTGAGACTTAGCTTAAGCAACTTGTCCATACGTCACATCATTAAGAAGTAGCAGGTTTGGACCATGATTCACATTTTAGGGCTCTCCCCTTGATGCCACGGTTTCATTCGGCAATGCTGAGAGATGAGCTCAACCTTAGAGAACCCAAACTTTCCAGCTCTCTGCCTGGAATGCTTTTCTTAAGCTCTTCACCTGTTATCAAGAAAATAAATAGGACAAGGGACAATAGTCATAATCTGGACTCATCTTTTTGTTTACTTATTATCTTTTCCCTCCAATAGAATATAAGGGCGAGCCCCTTGCCTGCTGTATCTCTTGTATACCTCCAGCGTCTGGCATGTGATAAATGCTCAAGAAGTCCTTGTAGACTGACAATATTCAGGGCCAAGGCCAAGCACAGACTGGGAGACCCTGCCAAGAAGGCAGGCAGGAGACAAGGGTGGGAAGGGCTCTGAGGACCAGGAAGCCATGGTGGATTTTATGGGTTGCCTATGGCTGCGAGCTGGGCTGGGTCAGAGGGATTAGACACAGTCAGGAAGAGGATTCTAGTCTGGCTTGCCTGGTGTGGGCATCACCCCATGTGCAATCTTCTTTTGCACCCCTTCACAACTTATGTCAAACTCTGCTCATCCTGTTTCATTCTTTCAGTCTTGTTCTCAGACTTCTACAAGATTCAAATAGAAGTTGCAGCAGAGGATGGCAGGAATGTAAATTGTTACAACCACTTTGGAAAACAATGTGTCACTCTCCTGTAGAACTGAACATTTGCATACTCTATGATTTACCATTCTATTCCTTGGTATGTTCTTCAGAGATATCCTTGGATGTCTTTACTAGGAGACATGTAAAAGAATATTTGGAGCCACCAAAATTGGAAACAATCGAAATATTCATCATATGAGAAGAGTTAAGTGAATTAGGGTAATTCACTTAATGGTAATTTGCCAGTTGCTTCATTTGCACTTAAAGAGTTAAGTGAATTAGGGTAATTCACGCAATGGAATATTATACAGAAAAGAAACTAAATGAATCACAGTCACATAGACCAGCCATGAGTGAATCTTACAAACATAAAATTGAATGAAAAAGAAGGTTACTGGAGACATCATATAGTATGATGCCAATTTTTAAAAATTCAAAGAGTAACAAAATTAAGCAATATGTTTAGGGAGACACACATGTAAAAACTAAAAGAAAAAAAAACAATGAAAAATCTTGGACCTCTATAGGTATTGGGGAGATGGGATGGAGAAGAAGCCCTCAGGTAGACACAATAGTAATGGTGTACATAGGGTCATGGGCTGACAGGTCTTCATATTGTTGTATGTTTCATGATTTACATACAAAACTAATACATGTAATTTATATTAAATAATACATAATAGATTAAGAGAAGTCCCCTGGACAGAGAGGCAGGAGGATTGATTAATTCTTTAATTTTATTCATGTAAAAATTAATTCATTTATTTTTGTCTGCACCATGCGGCTTGCAGGATCCTAGTTTCCTGACCGGGGATTGAACAAGTGCCCTCGGCAGTGAAAGTGTGGAGTCCTAACCACTGGACTGCCAGGGAATTCCCAAATTCTTTCATTTTAAATTGACATGGATTATAAAATATATCATCTATTTAGTAAAAACTTTTTGGGAAAGAGGGAGAAGAAATGCTGTCTAAAATCAAGCAATTAGATGCAATGGATCTCTTTCTAGAGACTAAACTCTCCCTGTTTGGGAAAGTGATATGAACCTATGAGGCATGTTTTGGGCACCTGACTGGGGATGGCTTTTGGGACAGCTGATTCTGTGGGCATGCTACATTTCACTACTTGTCCTGGAAGGTGCTTATAAATTTGGAAGGAAAAGAATGATAGAAAATTACAAAGTATTCTTTTAAGTTTTAAGAGTAGAGATGAGTGAGGATAAGGGCAAGAAGTGTGACCACTCTTGTGAAGATTTTTTTCTTTCTTTTTTTTAAAAGGAAGAGCCCATGTTTCTGAACCTCATTTCTCATATGACTCTTCTTCCTTCTGGGTCTGATCCTGGAGCTCAGCTTAATTATATATAATGCTTGTCTAAGAGATAAGTGTTGAAAAATAGGGGCCTAGAATTTAAAGAAATTGATTTGGGCTATTGAAATAGTTCAAAATAATTTTGTGTCTTACTGGAATGGACCACGGGAAGCTCACTCCTTATTAATTTCTGTGACAACCCTTAAGGCAAAGAATAAAAATAGTCCATGAGCTACAAAAGTCCTATGTACCTCTTGAGCCATTATCCCTGAAGAGAAGGGTTAACCAGAAACCCCTTCTTCATGTTCTGTGATCCCCTTTGGGCTTTGGTCACACTGCACAAAGAAGAAATTGAAGTTGGGATGAATAAAATGCAAGAAGCAATAAAGAAGTGGCAGGAGACAGTCCACTGAGTAGCTGGCCTTGGTGCCTTTCAAGCAGCCCTTGCTCTTTAAATTAAAGGAGATATTGAAGACCTGGTCGTAAATATAAGACAAAAGTCAATGACAATGCAATGAAAATCTTACCACTGTGCTCAGAGAAAGAGCCCCTCTGGTGCCTGAGTTAAATAGAATAAAGCAGTAGTGGACACCATGGGTCAGGCACTATTGTGTGAAAGTTCTTCTCTCTGAGAACACAGACTGTGCAGCCTAAGCGGGAAATCACATTGCACTTGGAAAACAGAGTGTTAGACAGGGCAGGGGAGACCTTGTTGGACTCCATGCTTTGAGCCTAAAAGAAAGGCAAGGGCATTTTGGGTGAAATAATTTCTTTTCTTATTTACTCTATTTTTTTTAACATCCTTATTGGAGTATAATTGCTTTACAGTGTTGTGTTAGTTTCTGCTGTATAACAAAGTGGATCAAATATACGTATACATATATCCCCATATGCCCTCCCTCTTGCGTTTCCCTCCCAGCCTCCCTATCCCACCCCTCTAGTTGATCACAAAGCACTGAGCTGATCTCCCTGTGCTATGCGGCTGCTTCCCACTAGCTATCTATTTTACATTTGGTAGTGTATATACGTCCATGCCACTCTCTCACTTTGTCCCAGCTTAACCTTCCCCCTCCCCGTGTCCTCAAGTCCATTCTCTACGTCTGCGTCTTTATTCCTGTCCTGTCCCTAGGTTCTTGAGAACCTTTTTTTTTTCTAAGATTCCATATATATGTGTTAGCATATGGTATTTGTTTTTCTCTTTCTGACTTACTTCACTCTGTATGACAGACCCTAGGTCCATCCAACTCACTACAAATAACTCAATTTCATTTCTTTTTATGGCTGAGTAATATTCCATTGTATATATGTGTCACATCTTCTTTATCCATTCATTTGTTGATGGACATTTAGTTTGCTTCCATGTCCTGGCTATTGTAAATAGAGCCACAATGAACATTGTGGTACATGACTCTGAATTATGGTTTTCTAAGGGTGTATGCCCAGTAGTGGGATTGCTGGTCGTATGGTAGTTCTATTTGTAGTTTTTTAAGGAACCTCCATACTGTTCTCCATAGTGGCTGAATCAATTTATATTCCCACCAACAGTGCAAGAGGGTTCCCTTTTCTCCACACCCTCTCCAGCATTTATTGTTTCTAGATATTTTGATGATGGCCATTTTGACAGGTGTGAGGTGATACCTCATTGTAGTTTTGATTTGCATTTCTCTAATGATTAGTGATATTGAGGATCTTTTCATGTGTTTGCTGGCAATCTGTATATCTTCTTTGGAGAAATGTCTATTTAGGTCGTCTGTCCATTTTTGGATTGGGTTGTTTGTTTTTTTGATATTGAGCTGCATGAGCTGCTTGTATATTTTGGAGATTAATCCTTTGCCAGTTGCTTCATTTGCAAATATTTTCTCCCATTCTGAGGAGAAAATATTGAGTCTTTTCGTCTTGTTTATGGTTTCCTTTGCTGTGCAAAAGCTTTTAAGTTTCATTAGGTCCCATTTGTTTATTTTTGTTTTTATTTCCATTTCTCTAGGAGGTGGGTCAAAAAGGATCTTGCTGTGATTTATGTCATAGAGTGTTCTGCCTATGTTTTCCTCTCAGAGTTTTATAGTGTCTGGCCTTACATTTAGGTCTTTAATCCGTTTTGAGTTTATTTTTGTGTATGGTGTTAGGGAGCATTACAATTTCATTCTTTTACATGTAGCTGTCCAGTTTTCCTAGCACCACTTATTGAAGAGGCTGTCTTTTCTCCATTGTATAGTCTTGCTTCCTTTATCAAACATAAGGTAACCATATGTGCGTGGGTTTACCTCTGGGCTTTCTATCCTGTTCCATTGATCTATATTTCTGTTCTTGTGCCAGTACCATACTCTCTTGATTACTGTAGCTTTGTAGTATAGTCTGAATTCCAGGAGCCTGATCCCTCCAGTTCCGTTTTTCATTCTCAAGATTGCTTTGGCTATTCAGGGTCTTTTGTATTTCCATACAAATTGTGACATTTTTTGTTCTAGTTCTGTGAAAAATGCCATTGGTAGTTTGATAGGGATTGCATTGAATCTGTAGATTGCTTTGCGTAGTATAGTCATTTTCACAGTGGTGATTCCTCTAATCCAAGAACATGGTATATCCCTCCATCTGTTTGTATCACTTTAATTTCTTTCATCAGTGTCTTATAGTTTTCTGCATACAGGTCTTTGTCTCCTTAGGTAGGTTTATTCCTAGGTATTTTATTCTTTTTGTTGCAATGGTAAATGGGAGTGTTTCCTTAATTTCTCTTTCAGATTTTTCATCATTAGTGTATAGGAATGCAAGAGATTTCTGTGCATTAATTTTGTATCCTGCTACTTTACCAAATTCATTGATTAGCTCTAGTAGTTTTCTGGTGGCATCTTTAGGATTCTCTGTATAGATCATGTCATCTGCATAGTGACAGTTTTACTTCTTCTTTTCCAATTTGGATTCCTTTATTTCTTTTTCTTGTCTCATTGCTGTGGCTAAAATTTCCAAAACTATGTTGAATAATAGTGGTAAGAGTGGATAACCTTGTTTCTGATCTTAGAGGAAATGGTTTCAGTTTTTCATTATTGAGAATAATGCTGGTTGTGGGTTTGTCATATATGGCCTTTATTATGTTGAGGTAAGTTCCCTCTATGCCTGCTTTCTGGAGGGTTTTTATAATAAATGGGTGTTGAATTTTGTCAAAAGCTTTTTCTGCCTCTTTTGAGATGATCATATGGTTTTTCTCCTTCATTTTCTTAATATGGCTTATCATATTGATTGATTTGCGTATATTGAAGAATCCTTGCATTCCTGGGATAATCTCCACCAGATCATGGTGTATGATCCTTTTTTTTTTTTTTTTTTTGTATGATCCTTTTAATGTTCTGTTGGATTCTGTTAGTATTTTGTTGAGGATTTTTGCATCTATGTTCATCAGAGATATTGGCCTGTAGTCTTCTTTTTTCTGACATCTTTGTCTGGTTTTGGTATCATGGTGATGGTGGCCTCGTAGAATGAGTTTGGGAGTGTTCCTCCCTGTGCTATATTTTGGAAGAGTTTGAGAAGGAGAGGTGTTAGCTATTCTCTAAATGTTTGGTAGAATTCGCCTGTGAAGCCATCTGGTCCTGGGCTTTTGTTTGTTGGAAGATTTTTAATCAGTCTCAATTGCAGTGCTTGTGACTGGTCTGTTTATATTCTCTATTTCTTCCTGGTTCAGTCTTGGAAGGTTGTGCTTTTCTAAGAATTTGTCCATTTCTTCCAGGTTGTCCATTTTATTGGCATAGAGTTGCTTGTAGTAATCTCTCATGATCCGTTGTATTTCTGCAGTGTTAGTTGTTACTTGTCCTTTTTCATTTCTAATTCTGTTGATTTGAGTCTTCTCCCTTTTTTTCTTGGTGAGTCTGGCTAATGGTTTATCAATTTTGTTTATCTTCCCTAAGAAACTGCTTTTAATTTTATTGATCTTTGCTATTGTTTCCTCATTTCTTTTTAATTTATTTCTGCTCTGATCTTTATGATTTCTTTCCTTCTGCTAACTCTGTGGGCTTTTTGTTATTCTTTCTCTAATTACTTTAGTTGTAAGGTTAGGTTGTTTATTTGAGATGTTTCTTGTTTCTTGAGGTAGGATCGTACTGCTATAAACTTCCCTCTTAGAACAGCCTTTGCTACATACCATAGATTTTGGGTCATCTTGTTTTCACTGTCATTTGTTTCTAGGTATTTTTTGATTTCCTCTTTGATTTCTTCAGTGATCCCTTGGTTATTTAGTATTGTATTATTTAGCCTCAACGTGTTTGTATTTTTTACAGATTTTTCCCTGTAATTGTTATCTAGTCTCATAACGTTGTGTTCGGAAAAGATACTTGATATGATTTCAATTTTCTTAAATTTACCAAGGCTTGATTTGTGACCCAAGATATTATCTATCCTGGAGAATGTTCCATGAGCACTTGAGAAGAAAATGTATTCTGTTGTTTTTGGTTAGAATGTCCTATAAATATCAATTTAGTCCATCTTGTTTAATGTATCATTTAAAGCTTGTGTTTCCTTATTTATTTTCATCTTTGATGATCTGTCCATTGGTGAAAGTGGGGTGTTAAAGTCCCCTACTATGATTGTGTTACTGTCAATTTCCCCTTTTATGGCTGTTAGCATTTGCCTTATGTATTGAGGTGCTCCTATGTTGGGTGCATAAATATTTACAATTGTTATATCTTCTTCTTGGCTTCCCTTGATCATTATGTAGTGTCCTTCTCTCTCTCTTGTAATAGTCTTTATTTTAAAGTCTATTTTGTTTGATATGAGAACTGCTACCCCAGCTTTCTTTTGATTTCCATTTGCATGGACTATCTTATTCTGTCCCCTCACTTTCAGTCTGTATGTGTCACTAGGTCTGAAGTGGGTCTCTTGTAGACAGCATATTTATGGGTCTTGTTTTTGTATCCTTTCAGCCAGTCTATGTCTTTTGGTTGGAGCGTTTAATCCATTTACATTTAAGGTAATTATCCATATATATGTTCCTATTACCATTTTCTTAATTGTTTTCGGTTTGTTATTGTAGGTCTTTTCCTTCCCTTGTGTTTCCTGCCTAAAGTTCCTTTAGCATTTGTTGTAAAGCTGGTTTGGTGGTGCTGAATTCTCTTAGCTTTTGCTTGTTTGTAAAGGTTTTAATTTCCTTGTCGAATATGAATGAGATCCTTGCTGGGTAGAGTAATCTTTGTTGTATTTTTTTCCCTTTCATCTCTTTAAATATGTCCTGTCACTCTCTCCTGTCTTGCAGAATTTCTGCTAAAAAATCAGCGTTAATCTTATGTGGATTCCCTGTACGTTATTTGTTGTTTTTCCCTTGCTGCTTTTAATATTTTTTCTTTGTATTTGATTTTTAATAGTTTTATTAATATGCGTCTTGGTGTGTTTCTCCTTGGATTTATCCTGTATGGAACTCTCTGCTCTTCCTGGACCTGACTGACTATTTTCTTTCCCATATTAGGGAAGTTTTCAACTATAATCTCTTCAAATATTTACTCAGTCCCTTTCTTTTTCTCTTCTTCTTCTGGGACCCCTATAATTCGAATGTTTGTGCATTTAATGTTGTCCTAGAGGTCTCTGAGACTGTCCTTAATTTTTTTTCATTCTTTTGTCTTTATTCTGCTCTGTGGTGGTTATTTCCACTATTTTATCTTCCAGGTCACTTATCCGTTCTTCTGCCTCATTTATTCTGCTATTGATTCCTGTTAGAGAATTTTTAATTTCAGTAATTGTGTTGTTTATCACTGTTTGTTTGCTCTTTAGTTCTTCTAGGTCCTTATTAAACGTTTCTTGTACTTTCTCCATTCTATTTTCAAGATTTTGGATCGTCTTTACTGTCATTACTCTGAATTCTTTTTCAGGTAGACTGCATATTTCTTATTCATTTGTTTGTTCTGGTGGGTTTTTACCCTGCTCCTTCATCTGCTGTGTCTTTCTCTGTCTTCTCATTTTGCTTAACTTACTGCATTTGGGGTTTCCTTTTCACAGGCTGCAGGTTTATAGTTTCTGTTGTTTTTGGTAACAGCCCCCAGTGGGTAAGTTTGGTTCAGTGGATTGTGTAGGCTTCCTGGTGGAGGGGACTGGTGCATGTGTTCTGGTGGATGAGGCTGGATCTTGCCTTTCTGGTGGGCAGGACTGTGTCCGGTGGTGTGTTTTGGGGTGTCTGTGACCTTATTTTGATTTTAGGCAGCCTCTCTGCTAATGGGTGAGATCGTGTTCCTGTCTTGCTAGTTGTTTGGCATAGGGTGTCCAGCACTGTAGCTTGCTGGTCGTTGAGGCGAGCTGGGTCTTACCGTTGAGATGGAGATCTCTGGTAGAGCTTTTGCCATTTGATATTATGTGGATCTGGGGGGTCTCTGGTGGATCAGTTTCCTGAACTCAGCTCTCCCACCTCAGAAGCACAGGCCTGACACCCGGCCGGAGCACCAAGACCCTGTCAGCCACACTTTTGGGAAGTCTGAAGTCTTCTGCCAGCATTCAGTTGGTGTTCTGTAGGAGCTGTTCCACATGTAGATGTATTTCTGATGTATTTGTGGGGAGGAAGGTGATATCCATGTCTTACTCCTCTGCCATCTTGAAGGTCTCCCCCTATTACTGTTAGGCTTCTAAAAATGCATCAAGCATCCACTGCATAGAAGTCTGATTTTCTCCTATTGTAATTCACTTTCCAGTCCTTGCAGACTGGCTCTTTTAGGTCACTGTTCTGACACTAAGCAAGGCTGCTCACAGCTCCAGTCGGCAGCACATTTCCCCTGGGTGAAGGAATTTTGAAGCCAGGGTTGTCAAGAGGTCAACTTTGTATTTATGGGAGCTGATGAAAGTGGGTCCTCTTTGATCCCAAACTGTTGTAAAAGAATGTTCTAGAACTTTTGAGTCAGCCCAAGGAAAAAGTTGCCAGGAAGGTACAGTCAGATGCTCTTAGCAGGCAGCCACTAGCACAGTGGTTAAAACCAAGGGCTTTGAAGTCAGGCATAAGTTCAAATCTCCACTCTGAAATTTCATACCTGTCTAAAGTTGGGGAAGCTACTTAGACCACATAAACCACAGTTTCCTCTTTCTGCAAAGGGGAGAGCAGTTCCTTACCTTATACAGTTGATGGTCAGATTAAATAAGATAATAATAGAAAACAGAATGGCGTGCATAGTATATGGGGCTGAAACTATGCAGGTAGTTGTGAAATGATAGAGGTGGTGAGAAATCATACTGATACTGGTGACACACCATCTCTGGGTAATTTAGATTCTCAACCCTTTTCTACTCAAAAAGGAGGCTTTCTTTCCTAATTTATTCTGACCTAAAGAATTACACCCTTTTATGTAGACAAAGTATTATTTAGAGATTTCTGATATGCCATCTTGATTTTACTGTTTACATAGATGAAAAGTGGCTTTTGTAGATTTTCCTTTTGATATATTATGATCTGTCAACATTTAATAAAAAAGACTTATTTTGACCAAGGCAGTCCATCAATTTAGTCAAAGAACTAATGTGACAGATTCTCTCCCCTCCCTCGACCAGAGTGACAGTCTGTTTGCCAATGTGATCTAATTGACTAAATGTTTTGGTACCTTGTCAGCAAAGACTCAAGTGATTTTTTTTCTTTGTTATTTGTATGCAAAAAGTTGCTGGATCTGAAGAAACTGGGTGATCCTGGTGAATTGACACCAGTGTTTTTGTGTTTGCTTTTTAATTTGGTCCTTTGAGGGCTTAAGATCCAAAGGGATTAGGGAGAATTTAGAAGAAGAGATTGGAAAATGATTCCTGAATGGATACTGGGTAACTAGTTATCATGCTCAAGAGCTGGGGGTGTTAGATTGAAAAGTGTGGGCAGCTTAAAAATAACTTGGCCCTGAGGACCCCTCCCCAGGATCTGGGACACCTGCAATAGTTGTAAGAAAGGCTTATTTGTCTTTGTACCCATTGCCCTTCTTTGACCAGTGTAGTGGATGGATTTTTCTGGCCTCCCAGCATTTATTCTTTTTTTTTTTTTTTTGCGGTACGCGGGCCTCTCACTGTTGTGGCCTTTCCCGTTGCGGAGCACAGGCTCCGGATGTGCAGGCTCAGCGGCCATAGCTCACGGGACCAGCTGCTCCTCGGCATGTGGGATCCTCCCGGAACCGGGGCACGAGCCCGTGTCCCCTGCATTGGCAGGCGGACTCCCAACCACTGCGCCACCAGGGAAGCCCCCCAGCATTTATTCTTAATCCTTTAAGAAATAATTCCTTAATTTTCTTTTGGAGAATTCTCTGTCTTCAACTTAGTATAGGCTTGCTTTGTTGGACTTAACTCAGGTTACGCTTCTCTGTTTTTACCTGGTCAAAAGGTGGGTCCAGTCTCTCCTGGAGCTTGGAATATTAAGCATTTTAAGGGCAGAAAGTGTATCAGGAGCTCATTCATTATAGTGGGGGAGATATGAGAAGAGGTGGTGTCACTCCTGCTATCCAGACCCCCAGTTCCACCCTGCTTTCTATACTTGTCTGAGCTTGGTTCTCTAGCTTTCCCCTCAAGTCCCTAATCCGAACCCCTTCTTTATATGATTCTAATGCATTCCTTTCCCCACTAAGCTAGTCAGATTCTATTTCTGTGACTTGCAAACAAAGATGGGGATTGTCACTACTGGTTGCCCAGCCAACAGGCATTTTCTCCTCTATATTCTATGCCTACGGGTCTGCCTCGCACAATAGAGGCTGATTATGTATTCACTCTTTTGGCGTCTCTTGAACTTAGGCAAAGGGTGGTTGTATGCATTTGCTATGGCTGCTGTGACAAAGTACCACAAACTGGGTGGCATAAGTCACAGGAATGTATTGTCTCGCGGTCCTGAAAGCTGGAAGTCCAAGATATAGGTGTCAGCAAGGTTGGTTCCTTCTGAGAGCCACAAGGGAAGCATATGTTCTAGGCTCGTCTTCTTGGCTTTTAAATGACCGTCTTCTCCCTTTGTCTTCACATCATCTTCCCTTTGTCCGTGTCTGTGTTCAAATTTCCTCTTCTTATAAGGACACAGGTCATATTGGATTAGGAGCCACCCTAATGACCTCACATTAATTTGATTACCTCTCTATAGAGACCTTATCTCTAAATAAGGTCACACACTCTGAGGTACTGGGGGTTAGGATTTCAACACATAGATTTTGGGGTGGACACAATTCAACCCTCAACAGTGATCAAGTGAGAGAGTCCTGGCCAATGAGGCATGAGATGAATGCTATTTCTGGAAGGAGTTTTCCTGCCTGGTTACAAAGAGACATGTAGAAATAAAGGGCTTTTTCTCTCCCTTCCTGCTTTGGATGCTGTAGTGTTAGGGTGCAATACCCAGGGTTATGGCAGCCATCTTGTGATTATGAGGTAATAAGTTGGAGGTTGAAAATCTACATGTGGAGGATGGTGGAGTAAAAGGAAGAAAAAAACAAAAAGAATATTGATCTCTGATGTGAGGCTAAAACAACTCAGAAACACCTAGCTCTATACAGTAAGTCCCCTACTTGTGAACAAGTTCCATTCCAAGAGCACGTTTGTAAGTCCAATTTGTTCTTAAGTCCAACAAATTTAGCCTAGGTACCCAGCTAACATAATCGGCTGTATAGTACTATACTATAATAGGTTTATAATATTTTTCACCAAATAATACATAAAAGCAAACACAAATAGTAAGGAAAACATTTTTAATCTTACAGTACAGTACCTTAAAAAGTACAGTAATACCAGCTACATCACCACTGCTTTTATGCTTACTTCAAGACATCCTGGGCTTGAAATAAAGGTACTGTACTACTGTACTCTATACAGTACTGTACAGTAAAGTACACAAAGCACAACCACTTGTAGAGGATGCACACACGTGAAAATTTATGCCAGACACGTGAACTACATTACGTGATTGGATGTGTGAACGCACGTTGGCATCTTTGAAAGCTCGCAACCTGAAGGTTCGTATATAGGGAATTTATGGTGCTTAGATAGGTAAGACAGTAGGATGCTTTATTGTTTTTTAAAAAATTTATTTATTTATGGCTGCATTGGGTCTTTGTTGTTGGGTCTTCATTGCTTTATTGTTCAAACTACTGTTACTCTTTACCATTCTTCCTTGAGATAGAACCCTCCCCAGATCCAATAAAATGCTCAGTGGCTTATGCCCTCACTCCTCTCCTCATTTTCCTCACACTCAACAGATTGTTAATTTATCCAAGGTGCAGATGTCTGATATCAAGTCTGATGATGATATTTCAAGATCATCCAACTGGGTCACTTCTTCTACCTCATCTGCTGCACAAATCCCTTAGTTCTTGGAATAGATAGAGCTTGTCTCTAGCTGCCTCTATGTCACAATTCCAAGTTTCTCAGACAGGGAATTTATTTGGCCCCAGTAAGGGCAAAGGTCCATCTGTGCTTGGAATAACTATGGTTAGGGACCCTGGGGGTCACAGAATACTAATGTGAGTGTCAGAGTACTTGAGAACAAAGTGTAGTTCTTTTTTAAATAATTTACTAAAAAATTTAAAAATATTTAAATACAATTTAAATGTAACTTTCCATTTACAGTTATTACAAAATATCGACTATATTCCCTGTGTTGTACAGTATATCCTTGAGCCTGTCTTACACCCAATAGCTTGTACTTCCCACTTCCCACCCCTACAATTCCCCTCTCCTTCTTTCTGAACTGGTAACCACTAGTTTGTTCTATCTGTGGGTCTGCGAAGTGTAGTTCTTGGAATAGTCTGGGGGGAGGTGTGTGTGTGTGTGTGTGTGTGTGTGTGTGTGTGTGTGTGTGTGTGAGAGAGAGAGAGACAGAGACAGAGACAGAGGAAGAGACAGAGAGACAGAGAGAGAGAGACAGAAGGTGAGCTGGCAGACTCTCTAAACTGTATCTCTGAGAGGTGTGTTTGTCAACTTTACTGTGAAAACAAACTATCCCCAAATCTCAATGACTTCCCACAATAAACATTTCTATCCCTCTTTACATGTGCTGTGGCTCTGCCGTGTGTCTTCCCAGCCAGGACCCAGGTGGAAGGAGCAGCCCTTATTTGGGAAATGACTTTCTTGTCACAAAGAGAAAAGAAAAAGAGGCCCAGCCAACCTGTGTGCCTGGACGCTTCCCCTTGGATGTGGTTCAGCTCAGGTGTGCTCACCATCCATTGGCCAAAGAAGCCCCCTTTCCAAGCCTGACACTGGGGGCTGGGGGCGCACACCACCTCTAGGAAGGCTCTGTAGATTTCTTGCATGTGGACAGGCAGTGGGATCCTCTACGAAGGCAGAATGCAAATAGGTGGGAACAATCACACATTCGGTCACAGCAGGTTTTAATAATGGCAACAATAACTGACCTTTAACAAGTACTTAAAGTGTGCTAGACACTGTGCTAAGAGCTTTATGCAAATCACCTCATTTAATGATCCCAATAACCTTAGGAAATAACCACTATTATCCTCACTTTACAGACGAGAAAATGGAAGCTTGGAGAGGTTAAATAGCTAGCCTCCTGCTCTGCAGCCTGTGAGTGGGATGCCTAGATTCACAAACTGAGGTGCATTCATTTCCTTCCATTTTCCAGCTTCTGGAAGCTGCCCCACATCCCTTGATGCATGACCCCTTCCTCCATCTTCAAAGCCAGCCATGGTGGGTTGAGTCCTCACATGATATCACTCCCATCCTGCTTCTGTTGTCATATCTACCGCTCTGCATGTCTCTTCAGCCTCCCTCCTCCACTTTTAAGGACCCCTGTGATTACATTTTGCCCACCCAGAGAATCCAGAATAGTCTCTCCATCCCTAGGCCCTTACTCACATCTGCAAAGCCCCTTTTGCCATGGAAGGTAACATATTCACAGGTTCTGGGGATTAGGATGTGGGCATCTCTGGGGGGCTGTTTTTCTGCCTACCGTATCACCCTTCCTTGGGTGCTATATGGGGCCTCCAGGAAACTCCTGAAAAAAGGGCAAAGATAACGATCCCTTCCATTCTTGTTTACACTGATTTTTTCCCATAAATCAAGACCAATGGTGCTTGACTCACAAATTAAGGAGAGACGATAATTCAGGGAATCAATGTACAGCTCAAAGCCGATCATCTCTCTGTTAGTTGTGAAGGAGAGAGAGACTATGGCTGGGCTAGAAACGCAACAAATTTCATTACTAGTGTTCCTGGCATGATGCCATAATTAATATATGGTAACAATATTACTAAGAACGAAAACATACAATTATGCCCTTAAAAATGTCAACATGAAAAGTAAACTTAATAAAAGATAGGCACAGGAACATACATAACAAAGATTATTTTTAATAATGAAATTATTTATGATCATTTTTACTTCATTTTGGTTCAGTTCTAAAATAGTCACAGTACTGTCAAGATTAAATATTCATACTAACAGAAACAACCTAATTGGGAGGTTATTAAAGCTTCAAATTAAGTTTCTTTTTCTTTTCCTAACCAAAAAGTTCTGCCTAGAATGGTATCAGGGGATTTCCAGCACATGTGTTTTATTAACATGTCGTTTTGCGGGGCTGAGAGAGGGATTGCGTTAGAACAGGTTAAGCCTGAATTCCTAGGCGATACTAATGAGACATTTTCTGTCTCTCCCTTGAGTCACCAGAAGAGTGGTTACTACTCATGCCTTTCTTGGTACAGAGCTGGTGGTTGCTTGGGGAATAACAGGTCATTGCTCGCTGCCTGCTAAACCACCCCCAAACTTAAAACAATCATCTTATTTTGCGCAGTTCTGTCACAATTTCTGCAGGGCTTCCCCCAGTCTCATCTGGGGTCACTTATGGTTGCTTGCCTGGAACTGGTTGGCTAAGATGGCTGGCTCACATATATGGTGGTTGGTGCTTGGTTATCATGGGGCACATGTGTCTGGGAGGCTGGCCTAGACTCTTGACGTGGTGGCTGGGTTCCAGAAAGAAAGAGAGAGAGAAACCCCAATTTCTTAGTGCTTTTCAAGCCTCTGCCCATAAGGTAACATATTCACAGGTTCTGTGGTTTAGGATGGACCTGTGAATATGTTACCTTACATGTTTGCTGATGTCCCATTGGCCAAAGCAAGTTACATGACAAGACAACAGTCATAGTGGGAGAAACTACATATGAGCCCAGGTACAAGGAAGCATGATTCACTGAGGGCCATGATTGTATCCATCTACCACAAGGGGAATTATCTAGCATTCTCTAGAGATAAATGACACAGGAAAGGGGGTATGCATGTTTTACCCCCTCTGTGTCCTAATGGGGTTGTTGTCCCCAAGAAAGAGGTGGTACACATTTCAGTCATTCAGTGATAAACTCTCTGTAAAAGTTCCTGCTAGCTTCTCAAATGCTTTGGGCAGAAGTGGAGAGCCCATAGTTAATGACTCATGAGTTGTTTCATTCTTGACATAAGCTGAAATGCAGATAATACCCACTTCACTTGACAGGACTCAATGCTGAGCACAGTTTCAGAGGTCTGCATCATTACTTTACAGAGGTAAAATCCAGGTTCAAAATGTGTGCTTCTCCAAAGAGTTGTGTACGTACATTTCTGTAAAACTGGGAGTACTCGTGCAGATTTTCTAGTTATTTATTCTATTGATTCCTGAGAGAGGATTGTTGAAATCTCCAACTATAATTGTAGATGTGCTGCTTTCTCTTTTTTAGTTCTGTCAGTTTTGCTTTATATATTGTGAAGCTCTGTTATTGGGTGTATATGTTTAGGATTGTTAGATCTTCTTGATGATTTACATTTTCATCACTTGATGTTAGATGTAATGCCTGTAATAATATCAGAAATCTCCTCAGAAGCTTCCGGCTGATATTCCTGTTCTGAAGTCTACTTTGTCTAATATTAATAAAGTCACTCCAGCTTTCATTTGATTAGTGTTTGCACATCTATTTTCTATTCTTTCATTTTTAACCTATTTATATTTCTTGCCTCTGACTGTTTTGGAGATTTAAAAAAAAAGGTTGGCTTTCAGTAATTTGATTATGGTATCTTGCGGCAGTCTTCTTTAAATTTATTCTGCTACTGGTTCACTGAGCTTCTTGAATCTGTGGGCTTATAGACCTCTGGATGAATTTTCTTTGTCAGTCACTTTCGTTTTTTTAATTGATGATTGACAAGCAAATCCTAAACAAGTTTTGAGTTTGCCAAGACACAAAAGAACAGAATATTGATTGACTCACTCTGTGTGGGACAGAAATAATGAGTGTGATAAAATCCAGGAAGATTCAATTGATCTAGGGATCAAATATTTTCTATCAGGCATCGGGGTAGCTTGTTTTACATCTGCCATTTATGTGCTGTATAAATTTGGGCCAGTCACTTCCCCTTTGTATCTCACTTTTCTTAGCTTGAAAGTGAGGGATTTGGGTCATCTGAAGCCCTTTCCAACCCCTACATTTCAATATTTCATGATATAATGCAGTCTTTTCAAAGTATGATCCAGAAGTCATTAATCTCAAGTAATCATTTAGCAAAAAAGAGCCTCCCTGTTCAAAGACATCTGGGAAGCTTTGCATGCTATAGTATTTCATAGGCTCCAAAATGCCATTAAATAAATACATACCACTACTTTGTGCTCAACTAAGGAAGGCAAATTGCTACCGACTAAACCATGAAACAACACTTTCTTAGCGCTTAGAATTTTTATTTTATATTTATTGAAAGAGTTGTCTAATATTTATGTAGTTATATACATTTTTGTCATAATCACTCTTGCATACACCTAAAGAAGAAAATTTAAGCCAATTAAATTTCTGAGGTCTCTTTCATGTTGAGTTTGACTCTTGTGTATCATTTGACTCCAAGAGTCATCGATATGTGTGTTTTCCCCCAAGGTATCTTCTTCTATGTCACCAGGAGTTTGGGTGATGCCACATTTCTTAAAACACGCTCCACTATTGTCTCTGAGATTTCCTTCCAAGCCACTGACACTCACTATGCAAATTTTAATGCATATGTTCTTGCACAGCCGTTTTTCTGGCTGACTACAATGTAAGATGCATTTTGATTTTGGAAATGTTAAAATGTGAAAAAAAATGTGCATTTTGGAATGAAGGAAATATAGTATAATCCCTTCTTGGATATGCATAATGCATGATGCATATTTAAGGCTTTGTGACACTCTGCCCCGAAAAAAAGTCTGTTTAACTGTGTTTATCCCAGTGTTGCCCAAACTTAATTGACCCTGGAATCTAGGCCCACTCCTAATATTTTCAGGGCCTTGACAAGAGAGTAAGTGGAGATCCGTATACCATAACAAACTGTTATGTAATATATACTATATCCTCAATATACTGATGAATATACCTTCTTAATTACGTGGAAATCCAGGTTTGAATTTGGAATTCTTGGACTCCTTAGGCTTCTGCATTGGGAGGGTTATTCCATGGCCCCCAGCTCATTGTCTGTTCTCTCTCCCATACCACCCCTGGTTGCATCCCACACTACAGGAAGCCTCTGGTTTATGTGTGTGGACACTCTAATAGCACATCCATATCCAAGCTTCTTCCCATAGGAGCTTGGGGACTGTTGGGGACACAGAGTGTGGGCTAGAAGGAGGGGTGTGGGTTCTAAGCAGACATGCCCCCACGGACCTGGGACTCCTTGCCCTGAAGGGTACAACCAGGGAAGGACCAGAGCTAGGCCTCTGTCACTCAAGACCCAGGTCAGGGTCCTCTCTTCTACGGGCCTAAGGATGGGATTGCTAGAATGTTTTTATTATATAACACCTATTAACATCCCATGGAATAAGGACATTTTCCAACAGTTCCTCTGAGGGTGGACGGTTCTATTTGTGAATATG
Organism: Lagenorhynchus albirostris; assembly: GCF_949774975.1. Taxonomy (NCBI): domain Eukaryota; kingdom Metazoa; phylum Chordata; class Mammalia; order Artiodactyla; family Delphinidae; genus Lagenorhynchus; species Lagenorhynchus albirostris. The sequence goes on along the minus strand of NC_083113.1, from coordinate 29,407,962 downwards.
CTTATATTTTCTTTTCCTTCCTTTTTCTCTCATGTTCCCTTCTCTACTCCTTTTTTTAAAAACCTCTCCTTTAGTTGGTCAGTAACAGCCAACTTTTGTATACTACCTTTCCCCCATCCAAGGGCATTCATGTCCTTTCCTCACTATAACATTCTTAGGAGGAACCAGGGGCAGTAGTTGTCACCCTCTTTCAACCACTGAGGAAACAGTGGCACAGAGCAGTAAAATGACTGGTCCTGGTCACCGAGATCGGTACCTGGTTTGACAAAACCCCTCACCTGTGCGTTATCACTGGCCAAGACTGTTCCCTGCCCAAGAGAAGAAATCTGTTGGATCCTATCTGTTAAGAGCATGATTGCACGTCCTAATGGATTTCTATGACAAGTCCTTGATTGTAGTATCTGTGCATGGAAATGTTGCATAGTGGGACACAGGACCAGGTCAAAGGAGATCAGAGATCTGAAAATAATACACATAGAGAAATAAGATCCCTTTCCTCGGTTGCCTCTGTGCTCAAAGCTATTGCACACAGATCTTGATATAAATTCAAGTTAAATGAAGGGAATTTGTTTTACCATCTGGAATAGTCTCTTGGCCCTCTGAGATGTGTGAAAAGAGGGCCTCTACCAATGGAATGGAGAGGAAATCTTGTAAATTTGGGCCATGCAGCTCTGCAGAGCATGGCTGAGAAAAGTTGTGTGTGTGTGTGTGTGTGTGTGTGTGTGTGTGTTTCTTTTACAGATACAAACACCTAGATATAAACACCTATTTGCAAGTGTAACCCTCCACCCCCAAACCAAGGCAATCTCTCTTTTTTTTTTTAATCGAGGTACAGTTGATTTACCATATTATATAAGTTTCAGGCATATGACATAGTGATTCACAATTTTTAAAGGCTATACTCCATTTATAGTTATTATAAAATATTGGCTCTACTCCCTGTGCCATACAATATATCCTTGTAGCTTATTTATTTTATACATAGTAGTATCTCTTAATCCCTTCTCCTATTTCCTCCTTCCCCCTTCCTTCTCCACTGGTAACTACTAGTTTTTTTTCTCTGTATCTGTGAGTCTATTTCTTTTTTTTTGTTATATTCACTAGTTTGTTGTATTTTTTAGATTTCACATATAAGTGATATCATACAATATTTGTCTTTCTCTGTCTGTCTTAGTTCACTTGGCATAATATCCTCCAAGTCCAAGGCAAGCACTTAATTCTATCAACAAAAGGAGAAACACTTTCCTTCTTTTCTAGAAGTCTCCACTCCGATTTACTCTCTCGACGAGAAGTAGAAGCTGGTCTATGGAAGTCACCTTGTAACTCTTTCTCTTGGTGTTTGACTGTGAAGGTGAAACTTCCCAGGATAAGCCCCCTTCTGTGTTCAACCCCACTGCACACATTTACTCGAACTGACAACACTGGGAAGGACTTTCCATTTTCCAAAAGGTTTAGAAAGCAAGACTTCCCTTTCAGGGGCTTTATGTTCCTCCAGCCACAACTCTGCAATTGAGGCCGGCTCCCCACACTCCCATTACAACAGGAGACTGAAGGATACGAATTCCTTTTCTGTATGGTACTTAAAATTCTAACTCTGAGCCAGTTCACATCACAACCAGCCTGGTTATTACACTGGTGTCAGTAACACCTCGGTTTCATCCTATCTCTATAAACCATGGTGTATTAATTAGGGTCTCTGATGCTGTTGTTAGTGAGAATTCTAAAGCACAATTAGTATTAATAGCTGCTGTAATTGACACGAACACTTTTGTCGCTTCTCTAAAACGCTTTGTCCCTTCCATTGAAAGCCACGACACATGGATATGTAGGGGACCCGTGGAGGACAGAGGACTGGTGTAATTAGAGTGACAGGTTACAGATCTAGCTTTCAAATTAAGACTTACAGTGAACAGTGCCTTTATCCCCTGGTCCCTCATCTACTAGTATTATTTGCATGACTATAACCCTCTCCAAGATTATGCAGATGTTCTATATGACTGATACTTACTTTAAATATATGTTAGATATCAAAGAGCTCCAAGAGAGGTGAGAATGCAATTTGTGCTTATGAAGAGGTCGGTGGCTAAGGCCAGAGGTATTATTTAACTTTTGATTTCTGCACTAGTCTTTATGAATATAGATTAGAATATGACTCCCAGGGAAAACACCATTTGTAGGGGAAAAGTCAATTGTAAGGATGCCCTTCATGCAACAGGAACCTCTGTTTTCTTTCCTTTCACCTTCAGAAGGAATGAGTCAGTGGTCATTTTCTTTTATGACTCACCTGTCCTGAAATGCTCAGTGAAATGGTTTCATACCCTGTTGTTGTTTAACTCGTGTCTTTTTGTGCGTAAGTAAAGAGACTGAAGAGAGAAAAACAAGGAGGGTGAATCATGAACATCATGAAACATGGTTTTTGGAAATCTTGAATATGATAAAGCATCCCCTAGTTTTTTCTTAAACATCACAGGTACTCATTTCCTATCTTCCTTTCTTTCCCTATGATTCATGGGACTAGCCCCTTTTAGTTTTCTGTTTGTTTGTTTTTTCCCATACTTCCTGGGCAAAATAAATCTCTTTTTTGGTTCCTCCACGATGACACATGGTTTGGTAAAAAGTGAATTGGGCTAATAGTTAGGAGCCTTGACTCTGACCTGCAAAAGTAACTTTCCTCTTCTGGGCCTCAATTTCCTTATCCATAAAGTGAAGCAGTTATTCTCACTGATTTTAAGGCTACCCTCCCACTGCCTTGCTCTACAATTTATGTAATGATGCTCTTGAGATAAATGTGATATCTCACCTGAATAAAGCATCAATTCTTGGAATGGAAGGAAGATAAATTCGGGGGTGAGTGTAAGAGAATTAAAATCAAGAGTAGTGACTATGAGATAAGAATTCTGGAAAGCTCACTGCCCACAAAGTGGGACAGAGGAGAAAAGGACATCTTCAAGGAACATTTCGTCTTGGGCACTAATGCTTTTCTACTACCACAAAGCAAAACTGGACCATCGAAGAAGAATCCCAGGCATCACTCTGAGGGTGCTGTGTTTGTTTATTTATTTACTTACTTATTTCAATGAAAATTTACTAGCTGGACAACCTATCAGTCAGTTCAAGGATTTTCTTTTCTTTTTTACTGCTCTAGCAATGAGTTCACAGGATCTGGTCAGACTGCTTTGTGATTTTTAAGACAACCGAAGAAGATTAGCAGAGGAAGTAAGAATCATGTCTTAAATGAGTATAGCCGACCTTAGCTATCCTTACTATATATTTCCAACTCTCTGCCTTCCAGGCACACAGTAGGATTGTACTCCTTATTTTCCTAATGGTTGGATGAGGCCATGCACCAGCCCAGGTCAATGAGTTGTAAGAAAAAGTAGTTTGTCTTTTCCATGTCTTTTCTAGCTGGAACATTACATTCCTGGTACAAGACTGTCCAGAGTTTCCTTTTCTCCTGGCGCAGTGACCAGCAGGATCTGGGGGGGGGGGGTGTGTGGTGGGGTGATGGCTACTCCATCTGTCTGTATCTCTGAGTGACTGCAATAATTGTGCTTCTCTACTGACCTGGGATGGGTGAGTATTGTGAGTTATGACCAATGTTGCCAGAAGTCCCTGAGTGTTTGGAATTGCTTGTTACCAGAGCCTATTCTGATGAATACAGTCACGTTGAGACCTAGTTTGATGCACAAACCACAGAGACTGTTCTGCCTACAGAGGCAAGTCTCAGTCAGGGTTCTCCAAAGAAACAGACTAATAGGATATATGTGTATGTGTGTGTGCAAGCGTGTGTATAAAGAGATTTATTATAAGGAATTGGCTCATGTGATTATAAAGGCTGAGAAGTCCCCCAAATCTAAAGTCAGCTGGCTGTAGACCCATGAGTTCCAGTGGTATAGTTCCAATCTGAGTCCAATGTCCTGAGAACCAGGAATGCAGGTGGTGTAAACTCCAGTCTAAAAGCTGGCAGCCTCAAGACCCAAGAAGAAGAGATATTTCAGTTCGAGTTTGAAGGCAGGGAAGGACCCGTGTTCCAGCTCTAGTAGTCAGGCAGAAGGCGTTCCCTCTTATTCAGCCTTTTTGTTCTACTCAGGCTTTTTACTGATTGGATGAAGCCCCACCCATGTTAGGGAGGGCAATCTGCTTTACTCGATCTACTGATTTAAATGTTCATCTCATCCCAAAACACCCTCACAGAAACACCCAGAATAATGTTTGCCCCCACATCTGGGCACCCCATGGCTCAGTCAAGTTGAGACATAAGATTATCCACCACAAGATGAATTTGAGGCTCTGTGGGAAACAGGTTCATTCTATGGTGAACAAATCTTGGAGCCAATACAGAGCAATGGAATTTGGTGTTAAAATCAGTCCATTTGGCAATGTAACCCCAAAGGTCATTCCACTGAGAGAAAGAGAGAGACAGACAGACATCTGTGGCTTATATGTAAAGGTCTTTTATTTACTGTACTGTAAAATCACCCATGCATACAAGTTTTTAATTGCCAGTGATGTTCCGAAAATAATGAAACATATTAAAATAAAGCTTCAGTTATGATACCTGAAAAAAGGTCTCATTATATAACTGTCTCTGTTTAGGTACCAATGTGTGGTTTCCGCTCATATCTCTCTGGGGTATGTGGCAGTGCATGTAGCCCTGATCCGGGATTTTTTTTCTCTATTATGCTCTTTTTTTTTTTTTTTTTTTTGTGGTACGCGGGCCTCTGACTGTTGTGGCCTCTCCCGTTGCGGAGCACAGGCTCCGGACGCGCAGGCTCAGCGGCCGTGGCTCACGGGCCCAGCCGCTCCGCGGCATGTGGGATCCTCCCGGACTGGGGCACGAACCCGCGTCCCCTGCATCGGCAGGCGGACTCCCAACCACTGCGCCACCAGGGAAGCCCTCTTATGCTCTTTTTGAAAGACAGGAAAAATCTTTATTTCCTTTCTAGAAAGTCCTGTTATTTGGCCCTAAAAGTTTACTTTTTTGGCAAAATGTTGCCAAGGCGACACTTCCCTGGGAGAACAAAACAAACCCACCAGAAATTGGAGCGTCTACCTCAGAGACCCTTACACCCACTAACTCTGGGTATTCTGTCTCCTTACACGTGTTCCCTCCAATCTCCAAAGAGAGGGTGGCTTTCTGTGGACTTGGAAAGAATTTCAAAAGAAAGCTTAACTCTTAAGACTGGGGTTAGGACTCTAAATGTCTAAGGCAAAAACTGTGTATAATTGAACATTTCCTTAAAAATATTTTATATTCACTAGGAAATGTAGCATACATGGTTTAGGGTATACGGTATCAGACTTTAATAAGTTTAGCACTGTCATACTCTCCTTGAAGTGTTGGCATCGTGGTTTCTTGAGTTGAATAGACCTTGAGTTTCTTGAGAAAGAGTAATTGGCTTAAGTGCCCATACTATATTAAAAATTCTTTTTTGCCCCCTGAGAATATAGGATCAATTCTGTGGAAACTATATGTTGGTATGTGGGGATTTCACTGCCCTATCTACTATGTATGGACAACATTATTAGCATAAAAGAAGCTCAATTTAGTACCCAGTGTAGGCTAGCGCACAAGTTTTGAAATGCTTGGCATTCTTTCATAGACTTCTGTCTATCTTAGGTATCCCTGAAGGTCACCAGAGCAACAACCCCAAGGAAGTGCTCTAGTGGTAGATTTTCAAAAATTAGCTTGGAGTTCAACTCCTTGCTAAGTGAAAGTGATTAAAAAGGATTTCAAGCATGCAGTCCATGACTGCTGAAAGTGGCAGATGGTGTGAGCTAGTACATTATGTCAAGGAATCCATGTACATTTTTGCAACCATTTACAGCTCTTGATACACATCAATACTCCCAGAATGCTGTCATCACAGGAGCCTGGCCAGCTGACCCTTGTCAAATGTGCCATTTCTTTTTCGTTTCCAAAAGTCTTTATTTCAGTTGCATTTTTCTATCCTCTCCTAGGAGATTCTTGTTTGGAGGTTTTGTTAAGAATTCAAGGCATTGAAAATTATACTGTAAGAGTCTCTTGTTTCATCCATGTTCTCATTTGTCTGGGATAGATGTTGGGGGCTGGGAGACATTTATTCCCTGGCTGTTCTATCTATTTTGGGGTGGCTTCCTCCTCCATGCAATAGCACCTTAGGGAAGACAGAGGCAACGTGGGCCCCCGAATTTCAATTTATTGGCCTGCAGTAGTGGGAAGCACACACCTTGGTAGACCAGATAGTCCCAGTCAAACTCCTGAATCCAGGCAGATCCTTATGATCTGGTGTGCTGTTGTGTTAGCAGAAGAAAAAGTCTAAAACCTGAGTCTGCACTCACCCAGAAAGACACACAAGTCACTGCTTACCCACTATCCTTATTGGAGCAACAAACTCTATTTGCAGAACGTCTGGGAATAATGTGAAAATGTCCCAGCCGGTGTCTAACATCCAGCTTATCTCTTACTTCACACAAAACTGTTTTGCAGTATTGGGCAGTTTTGTTGCAAGGCTTGCTTGAACGTGACCTGAACCAATTAGCAGAGACCTACCATCTAGCGTTAGTTGGACATAAGCAAGGCACTGGAGATGGTAGGCAATCTCTGGGGGCATTTCTTTACACTTTTTGAGCTGTTTGGGTTCCAGCTGTGGGGCCACTTTGGCCATGGGAAGGAGAAGTTCTCCGGGGCAACCAATAGCAGAAGATGAGGCTGTCATACCTTCTGGGTTGCCCGTGAGTCAGTCTCAGTTGGGAGGTGGCAGCAGGTAACATTGAGGAGCCTGACTCACAGGTCCAGTAAGCAACCTGGGGATCCCTCTGATATTTGAAGAGAAACCTCCAGGAAAGACTGGACCTTGGATCACCTAAGCATACGGGAACTTGGATTCACTATAATTTGATTATTAAAAGAAATGTCATTTGGCAAGTACTAGGTCCTTTTACCTTTCTCCCTAGCTTTCTAGCATGTCTAGAACTCATTCCCATGTCTTCTCTCCTTGAGGTCATCTCATTTCAACAGTAGGAGGCCACAGGCTCTGGAAGGTTCTGTATCTGCATAACAAATTAGTCATAGATAAGACTGGACTGCCCGGACATTGTGAAATGTACAAATGGCTGACTCTTTCATGGCTGTCTTTTGAGACCATGGTGACAAGATGACACTCAGTGGGTGGAAGTAGTGCTTTTGTTCAAAGGAAATGAATGTTCCCACTGTCAGTCATCCAGGGGAGTGATTAATCGTGGGGCAGAAAGTGAGAAAGTTTTGTATGCTGAGCTGATGGTGAAGCATGCAAAGTTACAGAGCTCATCGTGGGTATTCCTGTTCTAATTGTGTTACCTGGAGCAGCTCCAATGTTTGAAATGGATCAAGGCTGTCAAATTTAGGTAGGAAGAGAGGAGGGAAAAGTCAGCAGGTGCATTATGAAAGGGTGGACCCCTGAGAAGTTGAGGGGAATCATGACCCCCAGGAGGAAAGCCAGATAGACAAGAAAGGCGTGGCTGACAAATAGGACCGTCTTCTCCATTTTGCAGCAGGCCAGCCCTGGCTATCAGCAGATAAGCACTTGAACATCTGTTCAGTAGATACCTGTTAGATTATTTGTTCCATAACTCACATCTCCACCAGTCATTTGTAATGACAGGAGGACCTGGCAGCCGTTCCTTATCTGGTTTCACTTGGGAAAGGAACAAAGCACAAAGAAAACAGAGTTCATTGGGAAAGCAGATTACCTTTCTTCCTCCGTTCAACAGGGAGTCCAGACCCCACTCTTGAGTGTCCAGGGTCTGCATTACTCAGAGATGAGTAAAGTGGCTGCCCATGTGTTAAGTTTTCAGCTTTACCGGAAAACCCTGCTCTCAGCAAAATATCTCGTATTACCAGTTGCTTGGAATCCCCACGTTATTTCTATATGTTAAGCATTATGTTTCCAAGAGTCTCCTATAAAAATGCAAATATCCACAAATAGGTAGTACATTCAGGTGTTGTCAGCTGTTAATGAAGTGCTGGGAATTAGTTTAACCCTGAGTTTCCCGGAGTGGGTCCTGCATATCTCTTGAGGTATGGAAGATGGTTATAAGTGGAACCCACACAATCTTACCCAGTATTTTATTTTACATTATTTTATTTTATTTTTCCTCTGTGCAGTTACTTTCTGTTTAGGGCAAGTGGGGCTGTTAAAGATATAAAATTTCTTTTAAATAAACTTATTTAATTGAAAAAAGGCAACTTGAAGAAAAATATTACGTACCTTATAAGATAGGTGTACGAGGACGTGGAAAAATACCATGAATGACTCTACGTTTGGGAAATGCTGGTTTAACAGCACATCTTATTGCATGGATAGATGGAAAGGCCCTGTAATGGGGGTGGGTGAGGCAGAAACAAGGTTGTGAGTTCTTGGCAATGATCCCATGGGTGCTGGGATCAATTGGAGGGGCCATAAGGAGGGGACCGATTCATCCTGGGGACCAGGTGGACTAAAGGGTGAAACTGCAGTTCCTGCTCTGGCTCTGCTATGATGGACAAGCAGCTGATTAGGTTCTAGGGACTCACTGTTTCATCCTCTTCTCAGATAAGCAAGATCCCAGAGCACCGGGCTGAGCAGAGCCGTATTTGTGCATATGGACTTTCTCCCCAGGGGCAAGGAAACTAAAATGGAGGATCAGTAGGTCATCCCCTGGGGTGTCCTTGCAGGAGGGAAGCCTAGGAATGACAAGTGACATTGGAGGTTAACGCTGGGGCAGTGGACACACCTCCATGACTGAGACTCGAAAATTCCGCAAAGGCCTTGGGACACGACCAAAGGTGTTTGTAGGGTGCCTTCACCTTAGTCACCGCTGGAAGGGCACATGAGCTGGCTCTGCTGATCTTAGAGGATAGTGACCCTGGGTTATGGTTTTGAAGAGCTGGTGCTGGATGGTTAGATGCACGAGGGATACACTGGTCTATCTTTTTCGCTAGTCTCCCCAAGCCTTTAAGCACATAATCGGAAACTACTAAGCATTTTCTGAATAAATGAATGAATGAACATTTGTTGAACAAAGCTGAGTCAGATGATCTTGAGAAGATATTTCACCTCCCTGAGCCTCAAAGTTTTCACTTGTAAAGTAAATTCATACTGTTGGCTAAATCATAGACTCAGTTCAGTTTGCCTCATAAGCCTGTTGTGAGATCAGATAAGCAGTATTGATGAGAATAGCTTATTTTGGGGATGCTTACCATGTGCCAGGTACTGTACCAAGAACTTCCCATGCATTCATCTATCCCAGTGATCCCTGTGAGGGAGGTACCCACTTCAGGACAATGACAACAGTTGTAGGGCCCAGTGCAAAATAAAAATGCAAGGCTCTTTGTTCAAAAATTCCTAAGAATTTCAAGTTGGTGACCACAGAGAACTAGATCAAGTTCAACACCCTGCTAAGTGTGGAGTTCTGTGCAACTGCTGACGTCACTAGGTCCACAAAGCTGGCCCTGACTACTGTCCCTCATTTGCAGATGATCTAACTGAGGTATAAAGAAATTCACACTCCTACAGGGTCATTGGCTAGTACGAGGCACACAAGATTCATATCCTGGCAGCGTGAGTCAAGAGCCCAGGTTTGTTGCCCCTAGTCTGTAACATCTTCGTAGGGAGATAACTGTATGCAGAGATGCTGCATAAATGTAGTGTTTTGTTTTGTTTTGTTTTTGTTTTTGTTTTCCAACAGGGGCAGCCTTATGAATGTAGACCATAAAAGGGTTGCAAGATGAATAAATTCTGGGGATCTAATGTACAGCATGATAATTAGAGTTAATAATACTGTGCTGTATACCTGAAATTTGCTAAGAGTAGATCTTGTGTTCTCACCACACACACACCCAAAAAGAGAACTTTGTGAGGTGATGAATGTGCTAATGAACTTGATTTTTTTCACAGTGCATAGGCATATTAAATCATCGTGTTGTACATCTTGAAAATAAATCACGTTGTACAACGTGTACTGTTTTTGTCGATCATAGCTCAATAGAGCTGAGGGGAAAAAAAGACCAGAAAAAGAGGCCACAGCAATGAGGAAATTTCTGAAAACCACTTCCTCCAAGAATTGGCAGCTGCCGCCGGCAGGCTGGGCCTGGAGGGACTCCTAATTCTCACACAGAGCACTCTCCCCTTGCACTGTCTTGCACCCTCATTAGGGACCAGAAACATTGCGACAGGTACTGATTGGTTTGAGGCCATCAACATTAATTTACAAAAGGGAAGGTCAAGCCCAATCAGCGTGATTAATATCTCCTGTGAAGTGTCTCTGAGCTGCTCTCGCGGAAAGGAAGGAGCTGGAATGCATAAAGTGGTGGAGATGACATTGGGAACTGACAGCGAAACACTGAGCTGGAGGGCAAAGCCAGTTTGTCAAAGGCTCCTGTGAAGCCAGTAGCCAAGAAGCCCTGATTTGTCCCTTTGCAGAGAATTCTTCAGTCTCCCATCCTGCCAGCTCCCAGGGGGACGGAGCCTAACCCTAGAACTCTCCCAACAGGCCCTGCTTCTGTGCTGACACCCCTCACCCCTCACTTTGATTCCCACTTGGGAAAGACAGGTGCTGAGTTTAGGGAAATCAAATCCCAAGTGCAGTTCTAGCTGATTTCAGAACCTAACTCCTGCGCAAGATGTTTGCCAAGATTTCTTTTTAATTCTGTTGGCAACCAACAACTCCATTAACCCAAATTAAGGCTGTAGAGGTTACATATTACAACTTAATGGAGACTACCATACAGGCAAGTGGCGTGCTTGAGAATTCTCCATCTCTCTCCATTCACTGCGAGGGATTTGAGAGTCGTCTTGAAGGCAGAGGGGGTGGAATGGACAGACATCTGCTCCTGAACCAGGAGTCAGCAAAATTCTTCTGTAAGGGCCAGAGAGGAAATATTTTAGGCTTTGTGGGCCATATGGCTTCTGCTGCAACCACTCGATTCTGCTGCTGTGGGAAAGCAGCCACAGACGATATGTAAATGAATGTGTGTCTGTGTTCCAATAAAACTTTACTTACAAAAACAGGTGGTGGGCTGGATTTGGCCCATAATTTGTCAACCCTTGATCTAGACTTTCCTTTCAGAGGTCTCAAAGTGGAATGTGCCTGAGGATTACAGTGGTAGTTTTAGAGGGACAACAGGGGTTTAAAGGATTTTCTAAAGATGATTTTGATTATATGCATTTGCAAAGACTTTGTTCTCAGCCCTAGTCAACATACTGTTATATGTGATTAATTTTTTTTTAAATATTTGAGAGAAATGGGTTAGGTAGGGAACTTAGGAAACTTGTCCAAAGGCATCCCGCTAGGGAGTGATGGAGCTGGGATTTGAACACTGTCCGTCTGTTTTTGGAACCCCTTCTCAGAAACATCTAGAATTGACTGATCTGGAAATGAATTTCTTTTAGGACAGTACTTCACACAGCCTACCACTCAGTTAGGTACCTGATAGAGACATTTTGGTGATTAGAACGATACAATTAGGAGGAAGGATAAGAAGAGTGTCCACTAGGGGATGGTACCAAAGGCAATATCAGCCTCCACTCTCCAATTAGTTCCTATCTTCCTCCATCCCCCCTCTCCCCCACCTCCCTGCAATATAAATTCTTTGAAATATGGTAATGCTTTCGATGGACCCGGACGTTTTTATTAGACGTCAGGATCATATTTGGTCAATGTCACAGGACTCACAGCTCTGACAAAGTATGATGTCATTTAGAAGTTCATGTTCTTGACATTGTTTTGGAGAGTCCTGTTAAAAAAGCCAAATAAGTTTTTATGGGCTCTCACGGCAGGGAAGCAGCCATGGTAATGCACAGGCATATCAGTTGGAAGAGGATTCATTAAGCAATAAGAGAGAGGCAGGCAGTGCATTTCGGAGAGGTTCTTGCACGTCTCATAGAGTGTTGCCGAGGCATTCGGCCAAGAGCTGAGTGGCTTCCACTGGCCAAGGCGTTTCAGCCACCCAAGACGTGTAATGTTCTCCCAGAAACACTATCCCCTGCCATCCATTTCCACTGCGAGAAATAAAAAGACCCTCTTATTAACTAGGTGTTATTAGGCATGGGCAAATTGACAGCCATTTCATTATTTCATAATTATGATTAATGGCTTTCCCGATGAAGTCGTTGTCTGCTATCCCAAAGCCAACTGGTCCCTTTTGGGATGGTGTCACCAAGTCATGGTTACTGTTTTTAGAAGCATGGAATGCATAGAGTTTCACAAACCCTGGGGAGGGAGGGTGAGTCCTGATTACCTTTGGAGACTGCACAGGAAGCAGACCTCTTCTTGAGGAAAGTAAACTCTGAAGAGGCCAAGAGGGGTAGGGGTGCATGAATGTGGTGATGGGAGAAGCAGAGGCAAGAAGAAACAGTGTAGTAACTGCCCTTCATCTTTAAACATACTTTGTTGTCTACTAAATGCATTCATACAAATTTTTCACTGGAGAGCCTTAATAGTTCTTTGAGTTCTTTTTTTTTCATACTAGGCATTCCAGAAATACAAAAAGCAATTGTTAGGTGACAGGTAATGTTATGGGCCGAGTTGTGTCACACACACCACACCCCATTCATATGATGAAATCCTAACCCCTGGAACCTCAGAATGTGACTGTGTTTGGAGATAGGGTCTTTTTAAAAAAAATGTTTATTTGGAGTATAGTTGCTTTACAATGTTGTGTTAGTTTCTGCTGTACAGCAAAGTGAATCAGTTATACAGATACACATATCCACTCTTTTTAAAATTTCCTTCACATTTAGATCACCACAGATCATTGAGTAAGGTTCCCTGTGCTAAACCGTAGGTTCTCATTAATTATCTATTTTATACATAGTAGTGTATATATGTCAATCGGAGATAGAGTGTTTAAAGAAGTCATTAAGTTAAAATGAGGAAATTAGGGTGGGCCCTAATCCAATATGATGGGTGTCCTTATAAGAAGAGGAAATTGGGACACAGACAGGTACAGAGGGAAGACCATGTGAAGATGCAGAGAGAAGATGGCTATTTCTAAGCCAAGAAAAGGCGCCTTAGAAAGGACTAATTTGCTGATATCTTGATCTTGGACTTCCAGCCTCCAGAACGGTGAGGAAATAAATTTCTGTTGTTTGAGCCACCCAGTCTGTAAGACTACTTTGTTACCGTAGTCCTAGCAAACTAATACAGATAGAAATGAAATGTAACCCAAGGTAAAATTTGATCAGAACTAGAAGAAAGGGCAAACCAAATAGATAAAATACAGTAAAAACTCTCTTTGGGGTGGGTGTACAGGCAATAGGTACCCAAATTTTAAATATTCATATTCCTTGACCTAGATAGTGCACATTTTGAAATGTATCCTAAATGCTCAGATACATTTGTGTGGATGTATTTAAAATGATGATGAATGCAGGATCACATTTTGGTGGATAGAGGATTAGTTCAACACAGTATGGTACATGGATGCCATGGGACAGAATTAACCATTGGAAAGAATGAGATAGCCAATAATATTGACATGAAAGATGTCTACAATATATTATTAAATTAAAAAATGAGGCCGGTTGTATAGAAGAATTTCATTTATATGTATTCATATTTTTGAACATGTAGAATAACACACACCACCTGTTAACAGTGCCTTTCTCTGGGTGGGTGATCATATAGGGGGGATTTGACTTTCTACTTGATGCAAGTTTGGAAGAACAAAGGTGAACTCTGATAGGAGGGACAACTTTCTAAACCTCATCAGTAAATCATGTTCTGCTTTCTTCATAGGCATGGTTCTGAGAATTGAATGAATGCACATGTGTTTGGGACAATAAACCAAAGCAAAAATAGCCAACACTTACTCAATGCTGTTCTAGGTGCTTTACATGAAATAACTCATTCAGTCCTCCCTACAGTCCTGTGAGGTAGTGTGGTAGCATGATTTATGATAACCTATATATATTTGGTGTTTGTCCAGGTTTCCAGAACAGAGCTCCTAAAACCCTTGGAATTTCCTAAGTGATGAGAGTGATAAAGGTGCTTTTTGCTATGTTAACAGGTAACTTTTTTTTTTTTAACATCTGTATTGGAGTATAATTGCTTTACAATGGTGTGTTAGTTTCTGTCCTACAACAAAGTGAATCAGCTATACATATACATATGTCCCCATATCTCTTCCCTCTTGCGTCTCCCTCCCACCCTCCCTATCCCACCTCTCTAGGTGGTCACAAAGCATCGAGCTGATCTCCCTGTGCTATGTGGCTGCTTCCCACTAGCTATCTATTTTACATTTGGTAGTGTATATAAGTCCATACCACTCTCTCACTTTGTCCCAGCTTAACCTTCCCCCTCCCCATATCCTCAAGTCCATTCTCTGTGTTTGTGTCTTTATTCCTGTCCTGCCCCTAGGTTCTTCAAAACCTTTTTTTTTAGATTCCATATACATGTGTTAGCATACGGTATTTGTTTTTCTCTTTCTGACTTACTTCACTCTGTATGACAGACTCTAGGTCCATCCACCTCACTACAAATAACTCAATTTCGCTTCTTTTTATGGATGAGTAATATTCCATTGTATATATGTGCCACATCTTCTTTATCCATTCATCTGTCAATGGACACTTAGGTTGCTCCCATGTCCTGGCTATTGTAAATAGAGTTGCAATGAACATTGTGGTTCATGACTCTTTTTGAATTATGGTTTTCTCAGGGTATATGCCCAGTAGTGGGATTGATGGGTCGTATGGTAGCTCTATGTGTAGTTTCTTAAGGAACCTCCATACTGTTCTCCATAGTGGCTGTATCAATTTACATTCCCACCAACAGTGCAAGAGGGTTCCAACAAGGTGACTTTTGGGTCTCACCTAAGGATGGGGGCTAGTAGCCAGTGGAGCCAACCACATGATTGGAGGGTTGGAACTTTCAGTCCCACTCTCCCCACCCGTAGTTTGTACTATGAGTTTGAGGTGGGGTAAGAGATGGTAGAGCTGAAAAGCAGAGTGATCAGGGCTTGTGTGAATGGGGCACCCTTCTCACAGAAGCCAGTGGTGAAGCTGAGCGTCATGGAAGACACACTAGGTTGAAGGATGATTTAGGATGAGACGAGAATGAAGTTGTTGTATGACATTGGTTTGGTAGATTGAGGAAAGAAAGGCCATCACCATAACACTAATTATAGTTACTTCCTATGAACATTTACTGAGGGAGAAGCATTTTGCCAAGACTTAAATTTTTAAAAAATTCTTACAAAAATCCTATGGGGCAAATAATATTCATATGCCCTGTTCCCAGGTGAGGAAAGTGAGTCTAAAATCCCTGAAGAACTGCCTAAGCTTCTGTGTACCCAAGCTGGGATTGGAGCTTAGATCTTTTTGATCAACTCTGAAGCCCCTTCTGTTAGGTATTGCTCTGTTCGTTCCATATAGTTTGAGTGGTGCCCTTGAAAGAGGCAGATTTTGGGTGGGGAGAAGTGTTGAGATGTTGACTACTGATGAGAGTTGCCTACTTTCCCCTCAGCTTTCTCCCCACGGGCCCCGGGGAACTCTGAATAGCATCTCTCCCTGCCCCCTCTAATGAGCTGGTTTAAAACAGCTTCCCCGGTGTGGCAAAATGGCTCCCAGTCATGGAGCAGGTTGTGGGGGAAGTGATCTAATCCATTTAGAAAGCTGTTCCTCTCTTGCTGTTTTGTCAGAGAAGGTGATACCTGAGTCCAAAGCTGAGTAATTAAAAACCCTCTTAACACCACTTGAAATCAAGTGGTTCATATGCAACACGCTGAGCCTTCTATCCTCTGGGCTTGGGGTAATGATTGTCTTTTAATACCACTTTCAATTGTATTTTGAATCTCATGAGAGGCAAATAAAATAAACACAATAAAACCTTAAAAAAATACAAACAAAACCTACCCCCAAAAAAATTCAACCCTGTAATTACGTTCCCCGTAATTTTGCATCCCCTATTACTGTTTGATTAAAAAGCAAACCCCAAACAACATACACCCTTTGGAATGTAGTTTGGCTTCAAGTCATCATGAATGATTTTTATGTGTAACAAAATCCCACAATTACTAAAATAGCTTAGAGTTAATTGCATTTCGTTGGGAATTCATACTGACTTTATGTGTCTACACCAGAAAGTTATTATGAATTTAACAAACCTGAGTAGTTATTTGCCATTTCGGAGCATTGAAGGGTCTTCTTGAGTCACCCCAGATGGACTCCCTTTTTCCTGGAGGTGAGGAGATACGGCAGGAAGTGGAGATACGGCTGAGGAGGTGAAGGTTCATCCATTCTTTGCAGACAATTCATTTCACTTGACAGCCACTTTTTTTTTTTTTTGTGGTATGCGGGCCTCTCAGGCTCAGCGGCCATGGCTCTCGGGCCTAGCCGCTCTGCGGCATGTGGGATCTTCCCGGACCGGGGCACGAACCCGTGTCCCCTGCATCGGCAGGCGGACTCTCAACCTCTGCGCCACCAGGGAAGCCCGACAGCCACGTTTGAGCAGGTGTGGACCACCTTCTGGTGTGTCCATGAATGATAAGCTCCTAAATGTTTCACTGTCCTTCTCTCTTCTCCTGCTCTTCCTCTTTTTTCCCTGCTCAAGTCAAAATAATAATAACAGCAGCAACAAGCCATTTGTTAAGTGTTTGCCAATAGTGAAACACAATGCTAAACACTTTATATATTTTTTACTTATCATATCTCATCTAGACCTTGCAATACCTTGTGAGGAAGGCAGTATTTTTACTTTATAGGTGAGGATGCTGAGGCTAGGAGAGGTCAAGAAACTGGCTCACAGTCACACAACTGGTAAGCAGCACATCTGTGATGTGAACTGGAGTCTTCTAGCTGTAAACTGCACTCTCTTCACTCCTGCGTTTTGAAGGAACACTCCTTTAAAAGAGACAGCCAAGAGGGAATGAATGGTATGGTTGGGGACTAGAGTCCAGAGTGGTTCCAGTGACGTCACACTCTGTCCCCATCCCTGCTGATCAGGTAAAAACAGCCTGTGCAGATACTTTCTAAAGACTGCCCATTGCAGCTTTGCATAAAATAGGAAAAAAGTGCAGATGACCTAATTTTTCATCAGCAAGGGATTAAAGCAATGAAGGATGGTGACTGCCATCATGGAATATTCCTCAGCTGCTGAGAAGAGTGTCAGGACTGAAGAGGGACAGCCAGGCAGGTTAAGAGACTTGTCCCAGGGACTTGTGTCTTCTTCTGACTCCCTAGACTGACCTTCCTGCTTCCTCCCTAGAATGTTCAATAGGTTTCCAGTGTCACACAGTTAGGTAGCCAGAACCCGAGCCTGCCCCCTACTGATCAACACTGAA
Source organism: Lagenorhynchus albirostris (assembly GCF_949774975.1). Taxonomy (NCBI): domain Eukaryota; kingdom Metazoa; phylum Chordata; class Mammalia; order Artiodactyla; family Delphinidae; genus Lagenorhynchus; species Lagenorhynchus albirostris. Next base: position 29,390,681 of record NC_083113.1, on the reverse strand, counting down.
GGGGAAAATAAGAGGCTCAGTCATGCATTGGTTAAAGAGTGACTTGGCCTCAGCTAAACCTGGATTTGAACCCTGAGCTGGCAAGACTCCACAGTTCTCCAAACTCTCTCAGCATGACACCAGAGCAGACGTGGTGGCTTTGTGGTAGAGGACAGGCTTCACCTGGCCCCCCCCTTTTCCTCTGGCTGGCACGGAGCAGCAGAAAAAAGTCTGGGCACCCAAGAGTCCCCAAGAGAGCACTGGAATGGGTTAATCCTGTGACTGGACATAGCAGTGACCCTGGGCACTGATGGTCAGCACCAGATAGAGACCTCTCAGTGGATGTCAGTGTGTCTAGAAGCCTCTCTCCTCTTGTATGAGCCAGCATCCTCCAGAGAAACAGAAGCAACAGGGGGTAGATAGATAGATAGATAGGGGATTTAATATAGGAATTGGCCCATGTGGTTACAGAGGTCTAGAAGTCCCATGATCTGCTGTCTGCAAGATGAAGAATCAGGAAAGCTGGTGGTGTAATTCAATCTGAGAATTGATGGTGTAAGTCCTGATCTGAGTCTAAAAGTCTCAGAACCAGGAGCGCTGATGTCCAAGGGCAGGAGAAGGTGGATGTCTCAGCTCGAGCAGAGAGAGCTCGAACTGCCCTTCCTCTGCCTTTTGTTCTATTCGGGCCCTGAATGAGTTAGATGATGCCGGCCCACATTGGGGAGGGCCAACTTCTTTACTCAGTTCACCAATTCAAATGCTAATCTTCCAGAAACATCCTCACAGAATGTTATGCATCCAGAAATAATGTTTTACCAACTACCTGGATATCTCTTAGCCCAGTCAAGTTGACACAGAAAATTAACCATCACATCCCTAATGACTTGGTGCCACAAAAATTCCCCCAATTTAAAGCAGCCCACAAGAAAAGGTGGTATCCTTCCAAACTCCTGGTTTTGAACTAGAACAAATTCACAGCTGCTTTAGTGATAATTATCCAAGTTAGTTTGAATGGAATTCTTGGGATGGTTCATCCTAAAAAGAACCCTGTGGCCTCTCACGTTTTCTGCAACAGGTTGGATGGTGACAAGCGCTCCCGCCTCATGGAAGATTCTGCATCAGTATGATGAGAAGCAGCAGCTGATGACTCCGAGGACGTTAACTGGCTTTATTAATCATAACCACAGACCAGAGGCTGTGTGTTTTCTCCAGGAGTCGAGTGAGAGATTGCCTTGTCTCCTGCCGCTCCCACAGTATAGTCAAGGCATCAAGCTAAATTAAAGGAAATGCCATCTTCTTGTGACAGCAGGTGCAAAATTACCTCTAATTATGGATTTGCTAGGTACAACAGTGACTCTGCATGAATTATAACGTGGCGTTCATTAAAACAGCCATTTAGGATCTCACTTACCTTGACACGCCTACGGATTCTCAGAATTCAATAGTGAGTCCATTTCAAACTGTCCACTGTGCTCTTAGAGAACTGTGCTGGTTTGACAATTTGCAATCCAAAAGCTTCGTTTAAAGTATAAGGTGCCGAGTAAGGAGAGCTGGGTCTGTCTCAGGTTTACCACGGACTGGTGTGTGTGTGTGACTTGAACAAGTCAGTTAACCTTTTCAGAACTCAGTTCCTTCATCTATAAAACAGAGGGGGCAGAACTGGGCAAATTTTAAGGCAGTATATCTCAAAATTAATTTGCTATTCAAAGTGTGGGCCACGGACCAGAAGCTTGTTGTAAATGCAGAATCTCAGTCCCTACCCCAGATTTACTAGTTTCAAACTATGATAGGCTTACGGATCATCTGGGGATCATGTTAAAATGCAGAATCTGATTAAGCGTATCTGGGGTAGAGCTTGAGATTCTGCATTCCATTGAGCTCCCAGGGGCTGCTGCTGTAGCTCCCCCAGCTGCTCCCCAAAGTATACTTTGAGTAGTGAGGCTCTCAGATCCCTTCTAGCTGTGTATTAGCATGGTAGGTGATGTTTACTGAGTACTTCCTGTGTGCTAGACAAAGTGCTAAATACACGCATTGTCTCATTTAATTCTCATAAGAACTCTACAGAGGGCATATGGTTAATATCATCCGCATTTTATAGATAATGAAACCAAGGATCATGGGTATCGCCACCTTGCCCAAGGTCATGTGGAGGGCAGAGCTGGGATTTGAATTCATAGTATCTGGCTCTGTCGCTCATATGCATAATGACAGCACTGTCGCCTGCCAAGTAATTTAGCTTTTGAAAAACTCTAGCTCTCGTTTCTTTGCTCTTCTGGGTAAAGTTGTGGTGGCTAATTCTCTGTGGAGCAGCAGGATACTAATAGAGCCAGCTGATGTGACCCTAGTTCTAACTCACGCTATTGCAGGGTTGTATTGTATTTGATGGATGAATATATATTTCCTGATCAAGGGGCCTTTTGAAGAGTCCCAGTTTTTTCCTCTTATCAACTGTGCTACAATAAACACACTTGTGCATATACTTCATACGTGGTATGACCTTGGGACAGATGCTTATATGTTCCATGCTTGGACCAAAGGACGTGCATTGATACATTTGGATAAATACCACCATCTTGTCTACCACTGGGACTCACGGTTACACTACATTTAGTGTTTAGTGGGGGAACATTAAAATTAAAGCTCCTCGTTGAGTGGCTGAACTTGAATCTTGAATCCCAAACTTCTCTCAGGAAAAATACTTACCCCATATTTTCAAATAGCAAAATTATTACCTCTCCTTTTGGTTGGTTCCCTCTACCAGAGTGCTGATTCCATTGGGAAATAGTGATGCCTTTTTTAAACTTGAAAAAAAACGAAGAAGAGGAAGTCATGAAGCCGGAATATGTTGAACCCATATTTGTGGAGCTTGATTTTTGAAAAGACAAACCCTGCATTTGGGAAACTGGAATCTCTTGGCTTCCCTGTTTGGCTTCACGTAATTAGCCTAAACCTCAGAAGACTCTGTCTAGGACAGCTCAAACTTCAGGGAAAAAAAAAAGCATTAAGGCTCATTTTGACGAGAAGACTGAACTCCAAATTGTTGTTTGAGGAACCAGCTTAGACTTCTGGCTGAAACTCAAGATGCTATACATTTGCCTACATATTTAATGCTGTACTCAAGTTCCCATTTATTTGTGAGTCTGGGTATTTCTTCCTCCTATAAATGATTATTTCTCTACACAGATACACGTGGGAGAATATTTAATTAGAACTGAAAATGTTTTGAGCATGTTAAGTACAATCTAAGTGATAAGTATCGTGATCTTTAAATGCTACAATAAGCATTATAATACATGCTTAATTCACTGGTGAGCACTTGGCAAGTCTTTGACAAATTCTTAATAAATTGCTCAGAAGAGCCCTTTAGAAAGTGTCATTTCACACTACATAACTCTGCCTCTGATATTTCTCAACCTTGTCTATCTGCAGAAATGGGAAATTCTCTTGAACATTTTTCTTAACTGATTCTGATTTATGGCTTTAGGTGGAAACTCCCAGGGACTTGTTGCAATACACTGTAAATGAAATCTGCTAGCTACACAATTTGAAAAGTGAAGGCTGTAGTCTCCAACTTTTCAAAAGCGGCCCATTTCACCTAGGCAATGAATTATGGGATCCAGAAGTACATAGAAAGCCTGAATACTGCACTTGGTATGTATCTTCAAGGGAAAAGCTGTAAGAATCTAACAAAGACTAGCCACAGCCTGGATGTCATCTGGAGGGTATTAAGAGAAGATTTGTAGCAATTGAGTTGGTTGTTAGTGTTAGGGGCAGTGATTCCTTAGCATCAAAATACTCCATAAATTCTCCCTGTGCCCAGATTTCAGACTTTGCAATTAAATTTGGGTGTAGGTAGAAGATGCTTTGGAAAACTAATTTTTAAATTAAAAACTTAACAAAAGCCTTAATTTAGAAAGGTCTGTGGCGGCATAGCAACTCAAATTACTTGAAAGTGGGAAAAAACCAGTGCTGAGTTTGGCGGGCTCGTTTATTTTTCTCCTACTATGTGCCCCAGGCAAGGTGTTCTAACTGCAAGATTTAATAGTAAGTATTTAATTTCAATCTTTTATATCTGCATAAAATATCTGAAAAGATTAAAGATATACTGATGAGAAAGCTGAAGGTCAAAGAGGTTAAACATATAATTAGTGAAGGGTCTGGCTTACCGACTTCTTAAAAATAACCTTTTACTTCAGAATAATTTTAGATTTACAGAAAGATCACCAAGATAACACAGAATTCCTGTAAACCTGTTACCCTGTTTGACCTACTGTTAACATCTTACATGGTATATTTGTCAAAGCTAAGAAATTAACATTGGTACATTACTATTAACTAAACTCTAGATATTATTCAGGTTTGTATGTGTGTGTGTTTATTTATTTATTTTCACTAATGTCCTTTTTCTGACCCAGGATCTTATTTGAGACCCCACATTGCATTTCGTTGTCATGTCTCCTAGTCTCCTCTGGTCTGCGACAGTTTCTCAGTCTTTCCTCATTTTTCATGACCTTGACAGTTTGAAAAATACTGGTCAGGTATTTTGTAGAATATCCCTCCATTTGGATTTGTCTTAATGTTTTTCTCCTGATTTGACTGGGGTTATGGGTTTTTGGGAAAAATACCACAAAAGTAGGGTGTCTTTCTCATCACATCATATCATGCTATCCTGCTTTCAGTGTAACTTACCACTGGCAGTGTTAACCTTGATCTCTTGGTTAAGTTAGTGTATGTCAGGTTTCTGGGGCTACATTTTGATCAGTGGTAAGGAGTATGGCAATTGATTAGTAATGTCTGCCATGAGCACAGAATCAGGGAATAGTGCTACTCAGAGCAAGTATTGATATTTGCTATTTCTTTTTTTGTTGTTGTTGTGGTACGCGGGCCTCTCACTGCTGTGGCCTCTCCCGCTGCGGAGCACAGGCTCCGGACGCGCCGGCTCAGCGGCGGCCATGGCACACGGTCCCAGCCGCTCCGCGGCATGTGGGATCTTCCCGGACCGGGGCACGAACCCGCGTCCCCTGCATCGGCAGGCGGACTCTCAACCACTGCGCCACCAGGGAAGCCCGATATTTGCTGTTTCTGGCTCAGATAAGGCCACCATCTCTTGCAGATGAAGTTGAGATTCAGTTATTCAGAATTTCATGTAACTGTACCTATGGCTCTGCCATCCGTACCATGCATCCCTGTTAAGCATTTAAAAAAGAAATATTTGTTGAACATCTATAATATGCAAGGGTCATATTTTTGTTTCTCAGTTAATAGACTGAGAGAATGTTGAGGCTGAAGAGGAGACTTAAAAGATAACCTAATTTCCTCATATGATTTTTTTTAATGAAAAAATTAAAACCTCCAAAAAAGAGAACAAATACACTAGAGGCTCAGAAAGTGACAATTATTGCCTGAAGCATAGGAGCATAGAAGGCTTAGACTGGAATCCTGTCTTCTGACTGCTTTAGTATCTGCATCCCTACTTACATCTACTGTACTTGTACAAGTTACTTGAGCTGAGTACCTATAGTAATTTATGGTATGGTCTCCTCCAGAAGACCATTGAAATCAGCACTTTTCAATGTGTAGGAGAATAACGCATCAAAACCTTTCCTCTGTATCTCACTCAAACATTTTTGTTGTTGAGTATAAATGGATGACGTTTTACAAACAACTGTGGGCTTTCAAAAATTTACTCATGTGAGAACAATTTAGTGATTACCAGCCATTTATCAGATGCTGGCTATACGTTGGTGAATAAAATAGACATGGTCCCTATAAGGACAACTTATATTCTAGTGGCATATACAAATGTAAAATAAATTAAAATAATAACGTAATTACAAAGTATAAAGAATGCTCTGAAGGGATCAAACACAGAGTGCTAATACAATAAAGAGGGTAACCTAATTAAGGTGGTCAAGGAAGACTTGCCTGAGAAGGTGACGCTTACACCAAGATGGAGGGAGCTTTGCAATGTGTCTGAATCAGAGTGGGTCATGTTTGCAGAGGCCCTAAAAGAGAGGACAGGACAAGTCTGAGGAACGGGAAGAAGACCTGCAAGCCTGGATTTTTGTAAAAATGGGGTAGCAGATGTGTCAGTGCCCTATATCATCAGCCCTTATATCAGTCCTGTATACAGTGGCAGCTTTTCCTGCATGCTGGGTCAACATATTGGGCAAGCTAGAGGTGCCAGGGAGTTGATGTCCCAGGAGCTGTTCTCAACCTATGATGAATGGGTTGGTGGAGACATGTCTCAACCGCCCCATCCCTTGGTAGGGATGACCAGGAGGCATATTCTGTTCTCCCCACAGTCTCCCAGGGGTCCTCATTGGGGTTGAACCTCAGGAAACCATCATGGTAAGATGCTTGATAAGACACCCTTTGCTGGCTTCCTTCCCTTGAATGCCTCTCTTCCCCACTCCTTTATCGTTCCCCTTCCAGATAAACTCATATCCTTTTTTTTCAAGGTCTCATTTGGAGAAACCTAGCTGAAGATCAATGGGCAGGGTGATACAAGCTGAGGCTGGAAATGTAGGCAGAAGCTGGACCATGCAGCACTTTGCAGGCTTTGCAAAGAAGTTTGATTTTACTATAGGTGCATTAGGAAACAACCAAAGGCTCTTAAGAAAGGAGTGACTTGATTAGATTTAGGTTTTAAAATTGGATAATCTAAAATGTAGGTTGGCCTTAGAATCATGGATTTAAAAGGCATCTTAGAGACAGTCTGTGTGAACTCTCCCTTTGTAAGAAAAGAAAGTGAGATCCATAGAAGTTGATTTGCCCATAGCCACATGGTGAGAGAGGTAGGACGACTATGTTAATCTCATGACCAAAGTCTCATAACTGTCTAGGACTCAGTGGTGCCTCTTTGGCTCTGATAACCTCTTGGAGTAGTTTCATCCAAGACAGCAGTTTCTAAGGAAAACAACATGAATTTTGAATTCAACATTGTGATGCCGAGGACTGTGTTAGGTAATTACCATAACATGTTAGACAATTGAAATTACAGGGGAGAAAAACAGTTAAGACACTGGCCCAGTTATTAAGTATTAAAGACACTGAAGATTTTTGCTTCGTGGTAAGTACCAGGATAGGTCATGATAACAGTTTTCAAATATTTGTAAAGGTGCAGGCAGTGAAGAGGGAGAGAAATTACTTAGCTTAGAAAAGTGGAGGAGTCTCGAAGTAATGAGGTGGAACAAAAGGAAAATATTATTAGCTGAAGAGTGAGAAAAGGGTCTTTTCAATGAGAATGGGTCGGTTGTGTTTACAGACAAACCCAATTGTCTGAGTGAAACTTATGTAGTGTTTGAAATGAAAAGAAAGAAAGAAAGAAAGAAAATTAGAAAGATTTATACCAGCAGGTATCACTTGTATTTCTTAAAATTATTTTCTCTTATCCTCTCACTTTCAAACACATTTGCTGTATGTTTGAAATGTAATTATTTCACCACAGAGGATATGTAATGCAGTTTGATTACTTTCATGATGGACCAAGTCAAATTTCTCTCTTAACAAACAGAGATGGATAAATAATTGGACTACAAACCAGGTGTTCTCTAATTATGTTTCATTTGCTGATTGTGGCATTAAGATAGACTATATTATCATAGTTAATCATTTTTACAGTGTTTTAACTTTGGGGCGATTTCAAACTACAAAGAATTGTCAAGGTTTTGTCAAGGTTGTGAAATTGTCAAGGTTGACTCTTCACTGGAAGGCAAAAATTTCCAGTGTGAATTTGAATGGTTAGTATTAAATGATAAACACAGCTCTATTTACAACAGCCAGGACATGGAAGCAACCTAAGCGTCCATCGACAGATGAATGGATAAAGAAGATGTGGCACATATATACAATGGAATATTACTTAGCCATAAAAAGAAATGAAATTGAGTTATTTGTAGTGAGGTGGATGGACCTAGAGTCTGTCATACAGAGTGAAGTAAGTCAGAAAGAGAAAAGCAAATACCGTATGCTAACACATATATATGGAATCTAAAAAAAAAAAAAAAAGGTTCTGAAGAACCTGGGGGCAGGACACAAATAAAGACACAGACGTAGAGAATGGACTTGAGGACACAGGGAGTGGGAAGGGTAAGCTGGGATGAAGAGAGTGGTATGGACATATATACACTACCAAATGTAAAATCAATAGCTAGTGGGAAGCAGCCGCATAGCACAGGGAGATCAGCTCGGTGCTTTGTGACCACCTAGAGGGGTGGGACAGGGAGGGTGGGAGGGAGATGCAAGAGGGAGAGGATATGGAGATATGGGGATATATATAGCCTATTCACTTTGTTATACAGCAGAGACTAACATACCATTGTAAAGCAATTATACCCCAATAAAGATGTTAAAAAAAAAAGATAAACAACAACAAATAAAACAAAACGAAAAATGGTTGACTGTTTTACCTAAGTTGTTTTCAGTGGATTTAAGTGGTTATTGCTGAATACGATTCACTGGTGATCATGGCTATTGTTCCTTATTTTATTTGGATTTGTTGGGTATGCCAGCATCAATCATTTCACAGCCTATTAAAGTAACACAGTCCCTACACCCAAGAAAAATTACCCAACAATCCTCATGTTCCTTCAGTTTAGGGGGGAGTCCTCTGAGGATAAAATGTTACAGATGGGAATGTGCAGTCCCTCTATGCTGCCTGACCCTCTTCCCCACCTTGTTCTAAGTGTCATCATTGGATATAATTTCTTAGCATACTGTTTGCTTTGTCTTCAGTTAAGAGCCAGCAAAATAGCTACTATAATTATATCTCTTTAAGACGATGCCCATTTGATTGAGGGCTGGGCTGAAAATACAGTCTACATTATCATATGAAAAAGCCACATAAAGAGACCTGTCTTCAAACTGCAGAGTGAACCCTGCTCCAAGCGCAAACTGCAAGGCGAGAGCACTTATTTGACCACAGACCCATTGAAATATCACTTTGATGAATGCAAACACATTTATCATCTACACCAGGCGATGTTTTATGTCACTATCCCAGTGAAGGCTGTTTTAGCTCTAAGGACTAGAAACCCACACCAAGCTAGCTTAAACAAGAAATGGAATTTATTATAAGTATACAGGGGTATGTGACAGAAGCCACAGGGGGCTGGGATTAGAATATGTCCAGAACCAAGGCACTGATTCTTTTGGTTTCCTTCTGGGGTCATTTGGTCTCTCATCTCTGTCTTTCTCTTTGTAACCCCTTTGCTCTCTTGCAGAAGATGGCTTTTCTTGTGTCAACTGAAAAAAAATGCACAACCTACAAGTTAAGAATTATGTTTTATTTGGCGGACAAAACTGAAGACTTAAGCCTGGGACACAGCATCTCAGATCGCTCTGAGGGACTGGTCTGAAGAGGTAAGGGAGGAGACAGGATATATGAGTTTTTGCAACAAAGACCAGGTAGTCAGAACTTCAAAAGATTACTGTTAATTTAAGAAAACCCTCTCTCTGGCGTTAAGAAATTTAGTGCTTTTGTATGTATGGGAAGATGCAAGAGTCTGGGCTCACGGAAATCTTTCCTTTGCTGTGCCCCTCAGCTATCCTGTGCTTTATCATCCTGAGTTCCTTCAGGGCTCACCATGGGTGGAGGCGCCCGGGGCGTAATGTGATGGCTTGAGGGCTGCAGCACCCTTTGTTTCCTGATATGGCAGGCCACATTTTTTTCATTGATACTTGCTTCTCTCTTCATGTGTCTGCCCTACAGCCCCGACTTTCACCTCAGCTGTAGCCCCAGGCAGAGTCTCTGATTAACATCCCTCATACTCAGTGAAGTCTTACAAATCCAGCTAGCCTGGACCTTGAGATCAGGAGATCAGTAGATGCTGAGACTGTGGAGGAATCTCGGCCAGCTGGTGGGGGAGGGTGGAAGGAAGGTTGGTCGAATGGGCTATTTGCTGAGGCATTTCCAAACAACCGTGTCTGGGCAAGAGCCACTTGTACATTTTAATAAGTTCTATTCACTTACTATTCTTTAACAGTTGATGAGAGTTTGAGGGAGGTAAAACCTCTTAAATCTTAATGGCTGTGTATCTATGTGGTTATCATTTTCTCTACCTCAAAAGTGCATGATGGCTCAGTCATCTTCATAGCAATATTAGTCCATTATTCACTGTATCCCACAGAGATGGAAGCAACCCAAATGTCTATCAATAAAGAAAATGTGGTATATACGTACAATGGAATTTTACTCAGCCTTAAAATGGGGGGAAATCCTGTCACATGCTACTACATGGAGGGAAGACATTTGAAGACATTATACTAAGTGAAATAAGCCAGCCACAAAAAAAGACAAATATTGCTTTGATCCCACTTAAACGTGGCATCTAAAGTATTGAATTCCTTAGAAACAAAGTAGAATTGTGGTTACCGGGAAATGAAGGAATTGTTGTCTAATGGCTATAGAATTTCAGTTTTTCAAGATGAAAAAATTCTGGAGATTGGCTGCACAACAACATGAATATAGTTAACACTCCTGAACTGTACACTTAAAAATGTTTTTTCTTTTTTTAAATTAAAAAAAATGATGGAATATAAAGATAGAAACTGATGGTGCCACGGAGCAGCTGTACTAGTTGTGGGCTGCCCACATCCAGACTTCTTGTCGTATAAAGAAAATTAAACTGTACTCTGTAGTTTAAAAAGTAGATGATGACTCCCCAAAGCCTAGTGACTCCCAGGAGTGTGGTCAAGACCCTCCATCCATTGGTCCTAAATTTTAGTTTCTCATTTATCCTTTTGTCCTCAGAAGTTTTAGCCAATCTGGACCAGAAGCCTAGTGCAGCCCAGTCTCCCACACTCATCTTCTATGTTTTCTCTTCCAGCAGACTTTCTTGATACCAGTGTTTGGGACAATTTTCCCATTCTGACCGCCCCTATTTCTTATGGTCCTTAGCTCTTTCTGTCTTGAATTGGAACTTAGGTATACATCTTTTTTTTTTTTTTTTTTGAATTTTAGAATTTTATTTACTTTTTTATACAGCAGGTTCTTATTAGTTATCCATTTTATACATATTAGTGTATATATGTCAATCCCAATCTCCCAATTCATCCCACCACCACGCCCCACCCCCCAAGGTATACATCTTCTCTATATTATCTCCCCAATTATACTGTAAGATCCTTGAAGTCAGGAGACAAAATTACTGTCTCTTCCATAGCACCATCAAAGTGCTAGGCACATAGCAAGTGCTCGGAATGGAAACAAAGAAACCAAAAACATGGCCAGAGGTTTCAGTCGTGACTGAGATGGAAACCTATGGTCTTCTTAATAACACTGACTCTATTGATTCCATTATTTTATTTTCAAGTTTGGATATATGGCATGTTGAATCAAATAGAAGTCTCTGGGGTCGTGTTAATGATGGAATTCTGTGAAATCAAGTGAATCAATTGCTTGGTTATTCTTAATCATTAGCTGGGTGAGACATATAACACAGAATCGATCATTTTTCCATATGGCATTTTCATCAGATAGACCAGAAGTTTCTAATTTTTTACATTATGAAAACCTCTATTTCTTTTTTAAATTTTATTACATATATTTTTTATGAGGTTGTGTGTGTTTTTATTTTCAGATTTCTAGGAATTTGAGAGAATTCCCAGGAATGTAGAAAGGAGATGCTGCATAGGCAAATAATATACAATTTTTTAAAACAAAGTTTGATTCTCTAATGAAATAAAGTTTAAAAATGAGCCTAGAGATTATCATACTAAGTGAAGGAAGTCAGAGAAAGATAAATATATGATATCACTTATATGTGGAATCTAAAAAAATGATACAAATGAACTTATTTACAAAACAGAAACAGACTCACAGACATAGAAAACAAACTTATAGTTATCAAAGGGGGAGGTGGGATAAATTAGGAGTTTGGGATTAATAGATTCACAGTACTATACATAAAATAGATAAACAACAAGGACCTACTGTATAGCACAGGGAGCTATACTCAATATCTTATGATAAGCTACGATGGAAAGAATCTGAAAAAGAATATATATAGATGTATATGTACATAACTGGATCACTTTGCTGTACACCTGAAACTAACACAACGTTGTAAATCAACAATACCTTATACTTTTCTGATGTCTTTTAATAACATAAAGAGCATATCAGAACCACTTCCTTTGAACTCATTAATGATTTGATTACAAAAGATGGCTCTTTTCAGGAGCCAAAACAGTCCATGTAGAAACTTTTCTAACCCAAATAGACTATTTGGGGATATCATACTTGTGTTCAGGATTAAAATAATCCTTAATAGGGTTATTGGTCATAGTCCTGTATGTTTTCAGCTTGAATCTCTAGTTCCACCTTTGTGGAAGAGGCCTTAAGCCTACAGAGTTACCTCAGTTGCATAATTTCTCTTTGTTTGAATTACATAATTTTTAATTGACATATAGCTGATTTACAATGTTTTGTTAATTACTGCTGTACAGAAAAGGGATTCAGATAGCACAGTTCTCTGTGCTATCAGTAAGACGTTGTTTATCCATTCTATATATAAAAGCTTACATTCACTCTCCCCAGCCTCCCACTCTATCCTTCCCCCTCCCCCTCCCCCTTGGCAACCACCAGTCTGTTCTCAATGGCTGTGATGCTGTTTCTGTTTCACAGATAGGTTCATTTGTGTCATATTTTAGATTCCATGTATAAGTGATATCATATGGTGAAAACCTCTATTTTTAATGCTAATTTTATGATAGTAGTACTTTTGTGTCTGGGAATGGAAAAAATATACAATAATAGAACTAAGACAAATTCAATAATGCTTTAAAAATCTTTCGTATCTTGTTAGTCATAGCACCATCTACATATATTTGACAAAAGCAGAATTTTGTTGTGGGATGCATAATGTTTATTCCGACAACAGGTAATGCATGTAGTACAAATAGACTTTCAGAACTCTTTCCAGTGGGACCATTGATGTGAATATCAATTGACTAACAGATGTCTAATAAATGTCTAACTAGGTTTTGTGGAGCAAAACCAAGAAGGACTAGATTCTATTCCACAACCTTTCAGCTAAGTGCATTACTTTTCTTCTCTACCATCTCTGGGAAGGTTATGAAGTCTTGCCCTCATAATATTTGTGGGACTCCTTCACTCATGGTTAGATCTACCTTACACAATGAAGCATAGATGGTTTATGAAGAGTTAATGTCAAGAAACACATGTCCATCCAACTACAAATCACTTTGTGACAACTACAAAGGGGTCTGGTGTTAATGACCAAGATCTCCTTAATTTGATCTTGCTGAAGTTCTTGCTCTGACATGCCTGCCTTTTGCTGATATTATCTGGTGTCTACTTTTGTCGCACGGATCCTCTGCTGTGTATTATAACCAGCCTTCACTCTTCAGTCTCGTTTTAAAGTCCACTTCTTCATGAACCCCTTACCTGTTTCCTCCTAGCCTAGTAGACTTATACTTTTGTAAATCATGACGATGCCCATAACTCCACCATTGGGATGGCATGCCACAGAGGGCAGAGACTTAGTCTCATTCATGCTAGTATCCTTAGCACATAGGGGCTGATCAATACATGTTTGTTGAATCAATTAATGAATATCCCCCGAGGCTTCATATTGAGCACTCTACATTGGGCTAATTAATTACAGAGGAATCCCAACCCCGGTCTAAAAATTGCTCAAAAGTCAGACCTCGAAGGTGGTCTTCATCAGTTGTATTTGCCTAACACACCTATGTCTGTTCTTATTCGTGACGGCTCATATTTGTGCAAATGTTGAAATCTGTTCACATCTTCTCTAATATGTGATCTGAAAAGCATCCTGTCTCTCTCAACTGTTAAGTAATTACTTTTCAATAGTACTTGGTATCTGTCCTCTGGAACGTCCCATGAGGGTGAGGACTTTGTTTATCTGGCTTCTGGGGTACTCCTAGCACCTACATTATTAATTATTAGTACATGGCAGCCCCCTGATAAATACTTATTGTATTAACAAATGACTGTTGACTGACTGACTAATTTTATTGTTTGGAGGAGTGTTGCGATACGGACATGATTAAAATGCTCCACATAGAGGGGCAGGAGGTAAACTAGGTACTACTGCCCATCGCCTTTAGTATGTTTCAAGGCAGAGTAATAAGACCTACACTCTATTCACTTGCTAGCCTTGCTTTCCAAACTGCCTCCCTTTTCTTAAGGGAATCTCTAACTCCTTACATCCTAATCTCCCTAATATCCAGTATATTATTTCCTGGACACTGGACTCTCTGTCTTGCTTCAACTTCAAGTTCAGTAGGAGAAACAAATGGAGACTTGCAGGGACCTGGACACCAAAAATGTGTATTTACTGCTTCTCATATTACCCTCATCAGCCATGTGGATTGTTGAGAAGGATAAATGAAGGCATTCTAGTTCAGGTTTGATCAAACTCCATTTGCATTCCCAAACAAAGAACAAGTCTGTGTTTCACTGTGATTGTATAATAGGAAGTAAAGGACTGTGGCTTATGTTACTTGGAGCTGATTTAAATTTTTATGAACCTGATACCTCTGAAAGGCAATAATCAAAATGAAACCATGGTAATTATTTTCATTTGAAAACATCAGAATGGGACCTCATTACATTCTAGTGAGTGACTCAAGGGGAAGTATGGGAAGGCAAAGCATAAACTCCATCTTGAATATAAATTTCTTAAAATATTCGGCAATGTCTTAGAAGGAAGTACAAAGCCAGAGTTGACAATTTTCAATCAATATTCCAAATTCGTTGAATTAAGGTTGTCTTGGGATTGCAGACTGGGCTGGGACATACATATGTATCTGTAATAAACAAGATGTATTTTGCAGAAATGGATTTGGGTTTTGGCATCGACTTGATAGGGAGATCAAAGCACTAGCTGGCATTAGGAGGATTTAGATACATTTGTCATAGGCAGCTGTTATGCTAATCTCATTTATGCAGTTGTCAGCTGATAGGCTCTGATGAGCCAGCTGAGTGGGAAAATCATTATTCCATCCCTATTGTGATAAGTGTTATTTATTACTGTCAAATGGTATTAATGTTTGATTCAAAGATGGGGAGTGAGCACCATCTACATGAAGTTCATCCATTCATGGTCAATTGCAACAAAAGGAATCGCTGAATTCCAGCCAAACGAACCTCATTTCTGGGTGAAAAAAGAATAATGGATTTAATTTGCATATGTTTTAAAAGGGTAATGAAGTAATATGATGTTTATCTTGGTTGAAGAGTGGTAATTTTCATTGGCGGGACTCCAGCTTCGTTGGAGCCATTGTAAGGCATTTACTGTTGGGTTGGTGTGGAAGGACTTTTCAAAGCAGCAGGTGCATTGGGGGTTGGGGGAGAGCAAGATGATTTATTCATTAGGCCAAAAATGAGCAATCTGGACATCTATTTTTTCTTCATCTTCCTCTGAAATGTATTTATAACTAAATCCCCTCTCTCTTCCCCTAGGATGGTGATATCCCCTGATTTTCACATTCCTTTTGTGGCCTTTGACAATTTAATTATGTGAAATCCCTAACCCGTCACTCACTTCATTTCTGTTCCCCTTTTGTTATGATCAGATCTGCTGTTTCCACTCCATCTAAACTGATATCTCTACAGGCCTGGTGTTTTGGAATGGTGTGTTGATTTCTAGTTAGGGTAAAACTAGGAGACAGTTAAGGATGGCAACCAATGGCTGACGGTTTGTTCTTAAGCATTTTGTTAAATTAACTGCTCAGCTGAACTCTGAGTTGTTAAAAATGATTCCCCTCTGTTTGGAGACTTGCAAAGAGCTGTCCCCCTTCCAATACAGCTGCATTGGTTAATGCCGCTTTGGATTATTTTTCTTGTGTTAAAAATACAGATAACCTAATTATAGCACCTCCCCAGTTCCCAAATGCCTCACTTAATGACTCATTAGTGCAGTGAGAACACTTTCCAGCGCTTGCTAAATAATATTCCGTTTCTGAGGACTTCATCGTCTTTTTTCGTATTTGCTCTGAAAAAAAAAGTTTGACTAAACATATTTCAGAGCCTTTAGATTTTGCTGATTGGCTACATTTCTATCACAAGCTGGTCACTTTTCAGGATCCAGCTTTTCTTGTCTTTTGGGGCTGATAAAAATGGGGCCAGATGATTTTGTTCAGTGGGAGAGGGTCACAAGGGTTTTTGTAAATCCGTGAACTCAAAGAAAACTGTCTTCCTGCTCACCCAGTATTTATTGTATCTTTACTGGAATTCAGAATCTTCCACTGTCTGACTTAATCCACCATGTTTCTCTGGAAGCCAACATCATGTCTGGAAAAGAGACCCTCAAGGCATATTCGTTGACTAGATGAATGGACCTTAGGAAGCTTATAGTCTAGTTCAACAGTTGGCAAACTTTCTCTGTACAGGATCAGATAGTAAATATCTTAGGCTTTGTGGGCCATATGCTCTTTGTTGTAACTATTCAACTGCTGTTGTTGGATGAAAGCAACCACAGACCATACGTCAGTGAATGGGCATGGCTACGTTCCAATAAGTCTTTCTTTACGGATGCTGAAATTTGAATTTTATATAATTTTCACATGTCATGAAGTATTTTGATTTTGATTTTTCTCCCCAACTAATCAAAAATGTGAAAACCATTTTGGCCATACAAAAACAGGTGGTGAGCTGGATTTGACCCATGGGCCATAGCTTGCAGACCCCTGGCCTAGTTAGTCCACAGGGCACTAAAGTGCTCACTTCCCTGGCCTCGCCTCCTATCTCTCTCTCCCTCACACACTGCCATCCAGCCACTTTGACCTCTTTTCTGTTCTGCAAACTCACCAAGCTTGTTTCTGTCTGTGATTGCCTTTGCTATCCTTCTGCCTGGAACATCTTGCCCTCGGATGTTTCCATGGCTTGTTTCCTTCTCCACGATTTTTTTGGGTCTCAGCTCAAATGTCAAGTCATCACAGGGGTCTTTCCTGATACCCCTGTCTCTAAGCGGGCATCCCTCCCCCAGCCATTGTCTTTTATTTCACTGCATTTTGTATCCTTATCACCATCTGAAATGATTTCATTTGTCTACAGATAAACATATCTCTCTTCTAGAATTAAATCCCTTTAGCTAAGGACCGTTTTCTTCCTCTTTTAGAATGTGGTTCTTCAGTGCCTAGAACAGTGTTTGGTACATGGTAGATGGTCAATTATAGTTTGTGGACTGAATGAAGTTGGTGGTACAAGTATACAGGATACAGAAGAGCATCAAACTGAAATTCCTGCTCTCATTCGGGAAGTCTTTTTGATATTTTTCCCCCCAAAATCTCAACAAATAAGGGAGGAGATGTGTACACAAATAACTGTGATATAAAGATACAAAGAACTGAGGGCCACAAGGGACTCAATGGGGGGAGAGATCACATCCAGGTAGATGAAAAGCAGATGGCTTCATGTAGGAAGCAGTCTTTGCACTGATACCTGCGTCTGCAAAAAGGAGTGGGGAAGACTCACTATAGTACAGGTTTCCAGATACAGAAGAAATGTCCTGAGGACACTGATTCCTAGGGATTATTTATGACTGTTACATTCAAATGGGGAACCCACTCTGGTGCAGCAAAGAGATCTAAATGTAAGTCTTTGAACGCTAATGTTCCTAGGGAACCTCTCCCAGAGGCATGTGTTAAATACTTAGTGGAGCTCTTCACTAAAGATCTACAACCATTGCAACAATTAGACCCTAAGAGCTTCTTGCAGCAAATGGAGTCAATGGATCACGTGAGCAAAGAACAGGTGTGACAAATTTTATTCTGCCTGTAACAAATACTGTCTTGAATAGCATCTGGCTTTTGCTGGCCACCCTAGCCTCTTCTTCATCATTCCTACACACACCTTTCACTCCAGTTTCCCCAAGGTGCCATGCTGTTTCATACCTTTGCATGGGCTGATTCCTTTCCTTCCCTTATTCCTTGACTGTCCATGGGGCTAAGGAAGGTAACTTCATGAGTGAAGTGGATTGGATGGGATTTGGGACAAACTGGAGGGTGCTCACTGTATCAAAAGAAGAGGCCACTGCTCAGTCTCAACCAACTTTTGTCATGCAAGAATGCGGGTTCTAGACTGACAAATCTTCCAATTTTTTGTGGGGGAATGGGGAATCTGAATTCATTAGCAACTGGTGTACATTTAAAGATACAGCCGACTGTGAGATTTGACTGTGCCCTGCTGGTTTGCTTCCTCTAGTCTAAGGTAACTTCTCCTCCTCCTTTATAATTTTGCCCAAGGGCCACCTGTTTCTTTGTGTTTTCATGATACTTTGTGTGTGAGACTACCGTAGTTCTTATCACATGCACTGTAATTCTGACTGGACTCCTCAGGGATTCCAACTAGATAATGAGTCCTTGGGAGATGAGGAATAGAAAGCAGCAACCTTAGCCCATGTTGCTTTGGCCTCTTATTACCACTCTGCTATCAGCTAAGCTACATGAAACTCACCATGCCATCAGATACAGATATGACGTCATCAAGGAAACATTGCAGCATCCCTTATATGTTCCATGAAAGCATCATTTGAGTTTTAGTTCCAGAAAAGCTTGGCATTCCCTAAGCAACTGGTGTATGTGTGTGTATGTGTGTATGTGCATGTGTGTATGTGTGTGCGCACGCGTGTGTGTATGTGTATGTGTGTGTGTGTGTGTTCTTTGCTTTGACCCACAGGGAGCTCTCTGCCTCATTTACAGTCCACCTCTTTTAATGGAATGTTCACCTGACCATATGTTTTCTTTCATTTTCCTTTTATCTTAATTTATCTTTTGTTTTATACTCTCGTATTTCAGGTATTTTAAAAAATGAAACTCAAAAACTTGTTTTACATGAAACAGGATATGCATAAATAAATACAAATCACATTTAATTGGATATTTTTCCAGGTTATTCTCTGAGTTCGTTACAGAGAATGGGGGAAAGTGAGCATGCAATGTCTTTTACCCTTCTTGTTAGTTCACACTGGGCCTACCACCAATGTTCTATGTATAAATATTTGATGAATATACACCGAATGATGAATAGACAATGAGATATTTGATCATGTCAATCAATTTCCTTTAGATAATCCGTTTAAAGTGGCAAATAAATTGATGAGGCAAACCACAGTTTTCATTATTGAGAATGAAGATGGGTATTTAAGACCTTAACTTCTTTGCCATATTTATAATTTTATTGCTAGAGCTCCATACCAGAGCAGCTAATGAGAATAAGTTTAAGAAGACTGAAATTACATCACATTATAACTGACACTTCGAAGATTAATTTTACAACTTGTGATTTTAATTTTGGTGAAAATGTATTTAAAATTATCTCTTGTCACCATCTCTTATTAAACATAATGAAACTTGATGACATTCTAATAACATTAAACTGTTTTGGTAGTCACTGAGGTTACGATGAAAAGACTATTCAAACTAAGAAAATAGTGGATCATTTTTGAAAGAAAGTATTTGGGGAGCTTTGAGGAGCTGAGTATTTCATTCAGCTCACACAGTACGAATTGCTCACACTAGTGGGTAATTTAGAAGATATTCTGTATGTTAGAAGAACTGGTGTGCAATTAATGGGGGGAAATCAAGGACATTTTAGCAAAGAAGGAAACAAGAAGAGAGGAGACATCACGTCACTGTAATTTGGTATCTATGTTTTGGGCTGATTTTTATTATTAGCAGGCCTCCCAAAATACTGGGGCCTCAAAACCTGGTAAATAAAATTACTGATGTAACGAGGTCATTGCATTTATCTTTTTAGATCTTTCTTCTTCCCTCATTCACTTCCTTCTTCCTTCCTTTTTCATTTCTGACTCAGGTCTCAAATCCATGGTGTGATCTTCCTCTTGGATCAACTTCTTGCTTTTGCCAGACCAGGAAGAAAATGATTTGGAGATAGAATGACATTACACAGTGGGAAAGGTTAGATAACAGTGGGATTATAGTTTCTCATTTTTCCTAATGATGGAATAATAGTTGGCCTGAAAGCTTACTACATTCCCAACATTTGCTAATTTAGGGACTTTATGTGTTAGGTTCATATATTTTCCTTTATGTTTTTTTTTCAAGAAAATTGTGGACTTTTCATAGCATTTTTTGGACTCTATCTTGGGTCACTCCCTTCTCTGTCCTTAATCTCATTCTCAAATGTGAATTATATTAATACAACAAACATGTATTGAATACCTACTATATGTCAGGTGCCTGCTGGGCATAGGAGATTCTGACCAGAATAAGAATTGATATTTTCCATCTAAGAGCTCATTGTTTAGTAGGAAAAACGGACAAGTGAACTAATAATTCTAGGATAATCAGATAAGTTTTTATAAAAGCCTATGACCTAAATGCCAATGGAAACAGAAAAAAGAACGATTAGAAAGTTTTTCAGAGGTTACATTTCAAATTGGCTTGGAAGGATCTATAGTGCCCTAGCTGGAGAAAAAAGCATTCTTATATAGGAAAAGCCTACAAAACCACCATGACCCCCGACAAGTACAGCTGGGTATAATGGAAGAGGAGGAAACTGGTGGGTGGGTGGAGGGAATCTTGGGAAACCTTTCCTGGGCTAAAGATCTTTGATTTTACCCTCTGAGTTAGGGGAGCTTTGGACGGTTTAAATAAGGGAAGAGGCATGATGGATCTGTGGTCAAAGAGGATCATATTGGAGAAAGGAAAGTTTTAAGGGAAGACTAGTTAGGAAACTATTCAGACAGTCTAGGTGAAAGATGATAAGGGTCTAATGAGACAATGGAAGAAGGAGTAGATTTGAGAGATATTTAGGAGGTGACATTGACACTGAGGACTGATTGGACAAGAAGAGTGAGGGACACGGAGGAAATGACGGTGACCCTGAAGCCACCTATTGCCTGATGTGTTCATTTTAAGTCGAAATAGACTTGGATGCAGTCTGACACTCACGTGCCCAGATATCTAGTGGAGATGGTATCATACAGGGAATGTTCTGTGCTTCATCCATTTATTTTCATACATTCACCTATTCATTCTTCTATTCATCCAACGAATATTAATTGAGAAATAATGCCTAGTTGCCAGGTATGCCACCAGTCACAAGGAATATGTTAAAAACTCAGAAAAACTCAATGGCAAAAGATTTTAAGGTTTTAAACAGCACAGCTACACACCTGTCACCTTCTCGCTGTACCTATTGAGGTAGAACCTGGGCGTGCATGTCATCTCTTTTCGGCCCTGTCCTAGGACCACTTAGAAGTATGCAGAGGGATGTACTTATTTACAGAACAGAAATAGAAAACAAACTTATGGTTAACAAAGGGGAAGTGCGGGGGAGGAATAAATTAGGAATGTGGGATTAATAGATACACACTACTATATATAAAATAGATAACTAACAAGGTCTTACTGTATAGCACAGGGAATTATACTCAATATCTTGTAATAACCTGTAACAGAAAAAATATGAAAAAGAATATATATATATATAAAACTGAATCACTTTCTTGTACACTAGATACACAACACTGTAAACCAAGTATACTTTAAAAAAAAAATACAGGTCACAGAAGGGGCAAGGTGTTTGGCTGGGCTGGGATGAATACTATCCTAGAGAGAAAAGAAACCCTTGGAACTTTCTGAAGCGCCCTTTTTGCCTTCACAAGTCTCCCTTTCCCATTTATATTCCCTCTTTTTTATTTCAACCACCTTCTCACGAGAATTTTGATTTGAATAGTTTCTGTAATTTTGGTCCTAGCGACATCTATCTCCTCTGTCTGTACATTTTTCTTAGTACTCTTTTAAATATGTAGTGTACTTCAGTAATAATTGTTTGTTTTTACTTGAAATTGAAAAACGTGTTAGCTATCAAAACACATCTGTATCATCCTCTATCTGGTTTTCTTTTCCCCCAGCTTTATTAAGATATAATTGACATATGACACTGTATAAGTTTAAGACGTACGATGTGATGATTTGATACATGTATATACCGCGAAGCAGTTTAACACAGCAGTTAACAAGTCCTTTACCTCACACAGTTACAATTTTGTTGTTGTTGTTGTTATGTTCAGCTCGTCCTGCTTTCTTCTAAATATTCCTTATACAGGGTTTCTTCCTTTCTCTGGAGAGTTTTCTTCCTTCCTTTCTTCTTTATAGTCAATGTATTCCTTTCATAGTACTTGATTTACTTTTGATTTCTTTTTTATTCACTTAAAATTAGTATGTTTCTTGCTAGAAGTCAAATATACATATTTTTACTTTTTTTTTTTTTTTTTTCTGCTGTACGCGGGCCTCTCACTGTTGTGGCCTTTCCCGTTGCGGAGCACAGGCTCCGGACGCGCAGGCTCAGCGGCCATGGCTCACGGGCCCAGCCGCTCCGCGGCATGTGGGATCTTCCCGGACCGGGGCACGAACCCGCGTCCCCTGCATCGGCAGGCGGACTCTCAACCACTGCGCCACCAGGGAGGCCCTATTTTTACATTTTTATCATGACAAGTTTCACACAAATATAAAAATAGTCAATCTCATGTATCAGTTATGTCATTTCAACAATAATCAGCTCACGACCAATCTTACTTCTAAAGACTTCCTTCTCTCCTTACCCCTCCATTTCCTTCTTTCCCACTACTTTCTGCACTGGGATAAAGATGAGTCTGCTGGAATCTGCCAATTTTACCATTCACTGATACTGGATATCTTTCACGTCTTCTGATTTTAGGTTTTGTCACTTCCGTCTAGATACTTTGTAACGAGGAACTTGTATGCTCCTTCGTCCTCGATTGCTTAAAATCTACTCTCTTTCTACATTCTATAATTATGGAATGTTTCTATTTGAACAATGAGGTGCTAAATTTACCAGCATTTCCATAAATGAGTTGACTTTAAGATGCCTCCAACTCTACATTATGATTCTAATCAGCACATTAATGAATGGGTACTGAAATGAGCCTATTTGCGAATTGCCAGATTAGACAGATTCATCTTTGTTTAACTAAAAGCTTTCACCAAAAGCACGGCTTGAAATTCTGAAGATGATAAAGTCTCCTCCATGTCTGATCATTTCTTGGTCAAATTGTTTTTTTAAAAGAGTTTAAGAAATCTTTACTATGTGCTGACAGATTAGGTTTAAACAATGGACTAAAGCTTAAATCATTACATAAATCATCATGTAAAATAATATTGTTACTAATATAGTGTGTTAAACTTACTTTCTCCAGTTACAAAAATATTCTGACTTAAAAATGAAACTCTGAGCTGTGATTGATGTATTTTTTATGTGTCTGCCCAGGTCCTGCCTTCTTAATTGGGCTCAGTCAATTTCAGTGTGTTTCCTATGACATTTTCATCCTACAGCTGTCAAGCCAAAGAAAGAATTAATATCAATAATCCAGAGATCAGATTTAATCTGTAAGATTAGTCATCATTTAAGCTACAAAGATATAGCCTGAAAAGAAAACCTTCATCAATTTTATTTTCTCACACCATAGTGTAAGGCAGGTATTCATATATATGTGTAAAATCGCACATTCACATGTATTTTATTGCATTCTTTGTGTTCTCGAAAACAATGTAAACCACTGTGTTAAAAGAAACTCTCTTCTCCCAAATGTCATATAGTCTACTCTTATTTCATTTCTCACGTATCTAGAAGCAGCCTTAGCAGCTCCTGGCTTTTGTCCTTAGAGATCTTCATTTTTGTACGTTCGTTTCAACGAGCATTGATTGATATGCCATTTTCTCAATCACTAAGGCGTTGCTAACTTTACTGTATAGATTGAGGAATAAAGACAGAAAGGGAGAAAGCTGGAAAGTAGTGATAATAACACACTACAACAATAAAATCTCTACATCCCATCCTTGTAAATTATTTTTCGTTCTGCTGATTTCATTCTAGCACGTGTTATTACCAGAGTTTAACAGACCAGGAGGCAAGGGAGGAGAGAGCTTCAGCACTCTCTTGCTGTTGAAAAGCCACTGCTTCAAAGCCCTGTTGTATTACTTATTTTATGGTAAGTCACATGGACCAGTAAAGGCAAGCTCTTAGGCAGAGCATCAGGTAGACCAATGTTTCCTAAAAGATGCTCTTCAAGACCTTCATCTGTTGAGATGCCCTTAGAACAAATGGGTCCATTGGTCAAACATGTTTTGGAAAATTATATAAAGTATCATTCTGGAGGGTCATAATGCAAATTAGCATGTTAAAGGTTCTGAGAAATCCTGGAGCTAAAAAAAAAACTACTCAGTGTAATTTTTCTTTAACTCAGTGTGTTTCATGGTAGAGCCTTTTTTGCACATAACACGATTCACTGGAAATGCGCAGAGAAACTTTTGCTTGAAGCAAGTATCCATTTTCAATGACTCTGGTTAATACACAGTACATCATAATCTCAAGTGCTTCAAGATATAGAATAATGCTCAAATGTAACCTCTGCTTTTAACACTCACAACTTAAAAGACCAAGAAAGGCAGTTTAAGGGATGCAGAAATCCATTCATTGATCCATTCATTCATTTTTTTAAAAAATAAGCATTTATTAAAGACCTACTTTAGCCTAGGCAATGTACAAAATATTGGTGATACAACGATGAAAAACCAAGCCTGAGGGAGGTAGGGAAGGTTTCCCAGAGGAAGCTATGGCTGGGCTGAATCTTAAAGGGTGAATAGATGGGTGGGCATTCAGCAGATGAAGGGAGCTGATTGTGGGAGGGCATTCCAGATAAAAGCAACTGCATATGCAAAGACGTAGAAGATTAAGAGCATAGCAAATTCAGGGGACTGTAAGTGAATACATTCACTGTTCATCACCGTCTTGTTTATTTATGTATTGTTTTTCCTAGTGGAATATAAGTTCCATGAGGTAGGAACTTTGTCTGTGGTTTTTGCAATTGTGTTCCCCATACTTAGCATGGTGTTCATCTGATAATAGGGGCCCATTAATTAAATTCTTGTCAAATGAATGAGAAGTAGCCTGGTATTGTTGGAACCTACTTATTTGAAGGCAAGATGGGAAGATGAGGCTGGAATGGTAGGCAAGGGATGGATCATGAGGGGCCTTGTGGGTTATGGTTAAACTCTTCCTGGTAGGTGAAGATGAGCCACTGAAGGGTTGTACATAGTGGGGTGCCTTGATCAGATTTGCATTTTAGTAAGATTACTCTGGTGGGAGAGAAGATGAAGGCTCAGGAGCTTGGAGACTGGGGACAGTACGGAGGCTGTGGCAATGATGCAGGAAGGAAGAAATGAGAGTTTGACTAAGGTGGTTGCTATTGGATGAAGAGGGGACAGTTTGTAGTATGTAGAAGAGACCAGCCCTAGTGACTGAACAGCAAAGGGAAAGCGGGTAGGGAAGAAGGGAGGGGAAAAGTCAGAGAGGATTCACATGTTTCTGATTCAGAAAGTTGAAAAAACTTTTCATTATAGAAACCTTCAAACACATACAAGGTAGAGAGAATAGTGTAATAAACCCTCTTGTACTTAACATCCAACAACCATCAACATAGAGTCCTTTGGTTTCGTCAATTCTGACTCCCCCCCCACCATGCCCCTCACCTCTGCCTGAAGTGTTTTAAAGCAAGTACCAGATATCCCATTATTTCATCCATAAATACTTCAGCATGGATTTCTAAGAGATAAGAAGGATTTAAAAGCATAAATACAATGTCTTTAACACCTAAAAAGTTAACATAAATTTCCTAATATAATCCAATATTCAATCAGTGTTCAAACAATCTCAAAATGACTTTCTATAATTGGTTTGCTCAAATGAAGATCTGAACCAAAGTCCACACATTGCATTTGGTTCATATGGCTTTAAACTCTCTCTCTCTCTCTCTCTCTCTTTTTTTCTTAACATCTTTATTGGAGTATAATTGCTTTACAATGGTATGTTAGTCTCTGCTGTATAACAAAGTGAATAGGCTATATATATCCCCATATCTCCATATCCCCTCCCTCTTGCGTCTCCCTCCCACCCTCCCTATCCCACCCCTCTAGGTGGTCACACAGCACCGAGCTGATCTCCCCATGCAATGCAGCTGCTTCCCACTACCTGTTTTACATTTGGTAGTGTATGTATGTCAATGCTACTCTCTCACTTCATCCCAGCTTACCCTTCCCTCTCCCCGTGTCCTCAAGTCCATTCTCTACATCTGTGTCTTTATTCCTTCCTGCCCCTAGGTTCATCAGAACCTTTTTTTTTTTTTTAGATTCCATATAAATGTGTTAGCATATGGTATTTGTTTTTCTCTTTCTGACTTCACTCTGTATGACAGGCTCTAGGTCCATCCACCTCACTACAAATAACTCAATTTCATTTCTTTTTATGGCTGAGTAATATGCGGTTGTGTATATGTGCCACATCTTCTTTATCCATTCATCTGTCGATGGACACTCAGGTTGCTTCCATGTCCTGGCTATTGTAAATAGTGCTGCAATGAACACTGTGGTACATGACTCTTTTGGAATTATGGTTTTCTCAGGGTGTATGCCTGAGATTGCTGGGGTTGCAACCCAGTGGGATTGCTGGGTCGTATGGTAGTTCTACTTTTAGTTTTTTAAGGAACCTCTATACTGTTCTCCATAGTGGCTGTATCAATTTACATTCCCACCAACAGTGCAAGAGGGTTCCCTCTTCTCCACACCCTCTCCAGCATTTATCATTTGTAGATTTTTTGATGATGGCCATTCGGACCGGTGTAAGGTGATACCTCATTGTAGTTTTGAGTTGCATTTCTGTACTGATTAGTGATGTTGAGCATTCTTTCATGTGTTTGTTGGCAGTCTGTATATCTTCTTTGGAGAAATGTCTGTTTAGGTCTTCTGCCCAGTTTTGGATTGGGTTGTCTGTTTTTTTGATATTGAGCTGCATGAGCTGCTTGTATATGTTGGAGATTAATCCTTTGCCAGTTGCTTTGTTTGCAAATATTTTCTCCCATTCTGAGGGTGATCTTTTCATCTTGTTTATGGTTTCCTTTGCTGTGCAAAAGCTTTTAAGTTTCATTAGGTGCCATTTGTTTATTTTTGTTTTTATTTCCATTTCTCTAGGAGGTGGGTCAAAAAGGATCTTGCTATGATTTATGTCAAAGAGTGTTCTTCCTATGTTTTCCTCTAAGAGTTTTATAGTGTCTGGTCTTACATTTAGGTCTTTAATCCATTTTGAGTTTATTTTTGTGTATGGTGTTAGGAAGTATTCTAATTTCAATCTTTTACATATAGCTGTCCAGTTATCCCAGCACCACTTACTGAAGAGGCTGTCTTTTCTCCATTCTTGCCTCCTTTATCAAAGATAAGGTGACCGTATGTGCGTGGGTTTGTCTCTGGGCTTTCTATCCTGTTCCATTGATCTATATTTCTGTTTTTGTGCCAGTAGCATACTGTCTTGATTACTGTAGCTTTGTAGTATAGTCTGAAGTCAGGGAGCCTGATTCTTCCAGCTCCGTTTTTCTTTCTCAAGATTGCTTTGGCTATTCGGGGTCTTTTGTGTTCCCATACAAATTGTGAATTTTTTTATTCTAGTTCTGTTGAAAATGCCATTGATAGTTTGATAGGGATTACACTGAATCTGTAGATTGCTTTGGGTAGTAGAGTCATTTTCACAGTATTGATTCTTCCAATCCAAGAACATGGTATATCTCTCCATCTGTTTCTATCATCTTTTATTTCTTTCATCAGTTAAACTCTCTTTTAATCTATAACAATTTCGTTCCCTTTTATTCATGGAAGAAACCACGTCATTTACCCTATAGAATTTCCAAGTTTTGCTGATTGCATCCCAGTAGTACCATTTATAATGCTCCTCTGACCCCTGATCTTGTACACTGGTAGTTAGATCTTATTATAACTTTCTACACATAAGAGGTAATCCTTAAAGACACAGACTTTATTGGAAAACATGGTAAATACTGTGTTGGAGGTGATGGCCTACATGGGTGTATGTGTGGTTAAAGGTTTCAAGGGGTGCTATCAAAACTATGCAAAAAAAGTTTCTGGAGGTGTATATATGGGTCATCCAACTTGTATTGCTGCCACCACCAGTTAGAAAGAAAAGAAGAACTCAATGAGACCCCTCCAGGTACTTTTTGAAAGCCACCCATTTGGTGGATACAGCAATGTCACCTGGGTCTATATCTTGATCAGATTTTTCAAAAGCTTTTGCCTTTCAACAGGAGTGTTTACTTATGATGTGGAGGGATGTGAGAGAGAGCCATGTCTATGTGGCTTTGTTTGGGGTTAGTTAGCTGAGTGGAATTGTGTTGCTCATAACTGAGGAAAGGCTGCTTAAGTCATGAGTTTATCACCATATAAAAACTCCTGTTTATTTTCCATCCTGTGTCCTCTGAGGGGCACTGATAGTCACCATTGAAGAACCTGCTTAGAAAAATTTAAGCTGTTATGATTGGGGTTTCCATAGAGGTCATTTAACTGGAAACTCAGGGTGCAGAGTGTACGTGTAAGAGGAAAGCTAGGCCTGCTGTTTGTCTGTATTTGGTCCTGTTATTGTTTGGTTTCATCTGCCTGGAGCTTTTCTGGAAAGTGAATTAAGTGAACTGGCTATTGTAGCTAAGAGTTGGTTTCACGTGATTTCTCTCTTGAAATCCAGGGATAATCTCACCTCATCTAAAGGAACTTCATTTTCATATACTAAACAATTACATAGAACTTTTCAGTTCCAGACATTATTATAAATATTTCATACATATTAGCTCATTTAGTCCTCAAAACAAACTTTAAAGCAGTTATCATAATTATCCCCATTTTATAGATGAAGAAACAGAGGCACAGAGAAACTAAGTAAGTTGCCTGAAGTCACACAGCTGATAAAAAGCAGACAACTATTTGAACCTGGTCTGGCTCTAGAGTTTATCCTCTTATCCACTATGATATGTTGCCTACTGGCACAAATAGTCAAAATTAAAATGATCTTAGGGGACTTCCCTGGTGGCACAGTGGTTAAGAATCCGCCTGCCAATGCAGGGGACACAGGTTCAAGCCCTGGTCCGGGAAGATCCCACATGCTGCTGAGCAACTAAGCCTGTGCGCCACAACTACTGAGCCTGTGCTCTAGAGCCCGTGAGCCACAACTACTGAAGCCCGCACACCTAGAGACTGTACTCTGCAACAAGAGAGGCCACCGCAATGAGAAGCCCATGCACCGCAACAAGAGTGGTCCCCACTCGCCACAACTAGAGAAAGCCCACGTGCAGCAACAAAAACCCAATGCAGCCAAAAATAAATAAATAAAATAAATTTTTAAAAAAATGACTTTAGGACCTAAAAGCATCATGGAAGTTCAAGTGTAAGTGGTTTAGGGTGTGAGTTTTGACATCACACAGACCAGGGTTAAATCCTGGCTTTGTCACTTAGCGGTGGTGGAATAAGAGCTTGTTTTTACCCCTTTGAGCCTCAGTTTTCTCATCTGTAAATTGGGGTTATATTTCTGATTTTTCAAAGTTGTGAGGATAGAATGGAATGATGTATTTAAGACACCTGATACAGTTTGTAGACTATAGTAAGTCCTTTAAATTTGACTTATTATCATGGTATCTTTCTAAAGAAACTTGACAACATTGTGCACAGTGGACAGTGCTGTGAAGGGGACCTCCCTCATTCCTTGGTGCTCAGTCAGACTTTGAGACAGTAGTTGGCTTGTTCGTATAATTATTGAGAAATTGACCTCATATCTTTACCATTCTGTCAAACACAATAAGGACCGCAAACGGAAAAAGATTAACAGAGCAAACTTAACATGTACAAAAGTTTAGGAAATGATTTCATGTACATTAGCTCATTAGATATAACTCAATGGAGAGCTGGCTCACCAAACAGATTGGACACATCTCTTCCCAGCTCTGAGTTCAGTGATTTCATGTTGATGGTGATTGGTGGCGGAAGCATTTACACCACTGAAATCAGCAAATGGGACAAATTGGGGTGTATGTGTGTGTGTGTGTGTGTGTGTGTGTGTGTGTGTTTTAACCACCAGAAAGCTGATTGTTAAACATTTACCAGCACAACACCATCGCTAGGCACTGCTTCAGGTACTGAGTATGCATTAGCTCAATCATCTCAACAACCCCATGAAGTAGCTACTATTATTATCTTTATTTTCAGAATGGGAAACTGAGGCACAGAGAAGTAAAGTAAATTGCCTCAAATTGTGCAACTAGCAGGTGGAAAAGCCAAGATTCACACCTAGGAACTCTGCCTGTAGACCCAACTTCTTACCTGTTACAGGTTACTGTCTCTCTGCGTCTACCATGCTATCATAATATGGTTCTATCCCTTGGGAGATGAGAAATATATACACAATGCAATTACAGAATAAGGCAATGTTAATTAATGAGTTCATTCATGAATGCGTTCGACAAATCTTTTTGAGTGCCTACGACATGGCACATTGTCTGGAGGAGACTAAGAATGGTAAAGATGAGGCAGTGATATGTAAAATCTGTATCCTTACCTCTCCCCCCAACCCCAGTTAGACCGTGAAGTTCTTGGGAATACAGACTGTGACGTAGTTCTCCTCAAGGACTAACATGGAACCTGACACATAGGAATTGTCAAACAAATGAATGAAAGAGGCTGATTGGACAAGACTCATATCCCTAGTGGGGATATGAGACATTTTACATACAATATTCTTCCTTTTAGAAAGAAAGGGGCTGTTGCCCCACGTGGATATGGTGGTCTCCTTTTAAGCAGGTCTGGCCTCTCTCTCTGCATGGTGTTTCATGATTTTTTTTTTGCTTGTTTGTTTGTTTTTAAATTTTTACTGGAGTATAGTTGCTTTACAGTGTTGGGTTTGTTTCTACTGTACAGCAAAGTGAATCAGCTACATGTATACATATATCCCCTCTTTTTTGGATTTCCTTCCCATTTAGGTCACCACAGAGCACTGAGTAGAGTTCCCTGTGCTATACAGTCAGTTCTCATTAGTTATCTATTTTATATATAGTATCAATAGTGTATATATGTCAATACCAATCTCCCAATTCATCCCACCTCCCCTTATGATTTGTTGAAGAGTTTGGTTCCTGAGCTAAGAGACCAAACCCCGGTCTATGTCTCCTGGGATCTCTTTTGTCATCCAGACCATAAGATGACCCATGAATGAAGATGGACTCTGAGATATTAGGGTCAGTCCTTTCTCTGATGAAGATAGATGTCAAGGAGGGAACCCAGGTCAAGCTGTGTCATGCTGGCAGGCTGAGAGAGGGCTAAGGGGTGAGTGACATGACCATAAAATGTATTGTCTAATTCAAGACGTTTTTGAGAGCAAAAGGGATGCTATTAATAAATTCACTGGGACAACAGCTGTACACCTGGACGATCCGAGGCAAACTGCAATGAATAGTCACCCTATTCAGGGGTCAAATACGGAAACATCACAAATTAAAGAAAGCACATAATTTGGTAGAAGACGCCCTAGACAGATCTAAGCCATCAAAGTTCCAGTCCTAGCTAGGACTAAGTTGTCCTAGCCTAGAAGTTCCGCTTCTAGCTTGAAGCAGGCTCAAGTCATCCTTGAGCCACTAATTTCTTATCTAAGGCATTAAAATAGATCAGAGGTTCTCAACCATTTTTTCTACTTAGTGGAATAGTTCTTTTCAAATAATTCTTACACAGGAACATTTTGGAAGATCTCCAAGCACTCTTATAGCTTGAATATTGCTGAGTTGTAGGAATAAGATTTATCTTGCCTCCTTATCCTTTTGCTTCTTTATTTTTCTTTTATCCTTAGAATGAAACAGGTATTCATAGATGACTCAACACGTGAGCCCCAGAAGAGACCTTCAGAATCAGATTCTTCCTTTTCAAATGAGGAAGCTGAAGCCCAAGAGGGTCCAAGCTCATGCAGCCACACCTGAAGGCTTCACTTGGCCATATCAACATGGGAAATCAGTACACGCTTTAAAAAATATTTAAAATATTTGTAATGGTAATGCATGATCATTGTAGAAAATGTAGAAAAGACAAGTAGACCAAAAAAAGAAAATATAAATCAACCTTCAGAACTCACATGTAGCTACCCTAATGATTCTGGTTTATATATATCTTTTCGGACTTTTTTTCCCTATTTCCATTGCTCTTTTCAATCTGCCAACAATTTCTTATTTTTTCCATTTTGCCACTTGTTCCAGCCTTCCGTGTCATCCTTCTACCCTCTCCTGGTTTTCTTGAAATTACAGCTAAAGGACATAGTTCATAAGTTGACAAGTCTATGAACAGTTGCATTTGAATGCAATTGGAAAAGGATATTTTGGTATAAAGCAGAGCAGAGGGAACAGGGGGCTGGGATGCTGAGTGAAGCCCAGATTTGTGATTGGTCAGCTACTAACCCAGTGAGGGATAAGCTGAGTCCAGAAATCAAGCAATCGAAGGTGGAGATCAGGACCCTGAAGCAGATAGAGCCTGATCTGTCAAATGCCCCTACACTGGAATTGGGGGGAAGATAATGGGGAGTAGTGTGTAAACTGGCTACTGTGAAGGCAAGACAAAGATGACTTTCAACATTCCGAGAAGACCTGGGCTCCATAGTCCTGCATCCAATTGTTGATGGCCATATCCACGCCTCCCAGATTTCTCCATGTCTCGACTTACACCTGTTCCTAAACTTTTGCTGGAATCAATTGTACCTTGCTAGAGCCCTTGGTTTTTGTTAAAAGTAAAAAATAGAGCTTGCTAAATTAAATCACAGAGATGTCCCTGAAAGCTGCCTAATGTGAGAAGCTTGTGATGGAGAAGAAGACAAGTTACAAAGGGGAAGCAAAAAAGAAAACACATCTTTCTCAGGGACCATTGCTTTCCAAAGGTGTTAACAATCTCATTTCCCAAATGTTCCTGATCAAAACAGCTTCTTAATCCAAAACCACTCTCTTAATTTGTTCTATGGGTGTCCACTCTCTGCAGAAATATGCCCCTGGCCCTTTGAAACAGACCAGGGGCTGCATTTTATCATGCAGATCGGACAGAACTGGCCTCCACCCGCCAATTCTGGGTACCATATTTGCATAATGACTCTCCTCCTTGAAGATGGGCAGTTAAACCAAATAGTTTTTGAATTTCTTTTGTGGAATGGCTCTTTATTTAATGTTGAACACTGAAGGGAGTTGAGGAAGGGTACCAACTAAACAGGCTTTTTAAATATTGCCTCCGTAATTATCTGTGGAATTAAACCCGCAGAACCCACATTAACTCTCATCAGAAAATGGAATTATGAGAATTCTTACTAACAGCAGCTCCAGACTAAACTCACAGTATTCACTTGAGTAATTATTATTGGTAAAGGCTGGGATTAATTTTTTTTAAGCTGGAGAGAATAAATTCTTAGCAATTGCCTGCCCTGGACACACATAAGGAGACAAAGAAATGTGAACTTTTATTTTAGAGAGGAAAAAATAATAATTTTGAAATGTAATTTTGCTCTGATTTCTCAGGGAATTCTTATGCAAGCCATTTTATATGTAAAGGATTATATGTCACCAATGCAAAATGAAATACAAAATAAGCCAAGGAGCTATGAATGTCCTAAGTGCAGAAAATAATATATAATTTATGATACTTTAAATCTCATTAGAAACACTAGCTTTTGTAGCTTCCTAGCAACCAGTCCTCAGGAGTCTCTCTGCAAAGAGGTTGGCTCTCCCCACGCTCGGGGTCCAAAGCTTTAATAAATGAAGCCCATATGGTGACTATATGAGGGTTCCCTGTGTGCAGACTGTTTGTCTGGGTGTTCTTGAAAGCCTCAAATGATAGCTTATAATTTGCTAATCCAATATAATAAACATGAAAGCACTTTGTTAAACTAATGTTCAGTGTCTAAATTAAACCAGTCAAGGCTGGAGAGTTAGAGAAAAAGTTGGGAGATCCATAATTGCAGTCTTGATGCCGAATGGAACATAAAGGATTTTAAAAGATGGTGGTAGGAATTGTACCTTAATTTTTTTTTTTTAAAGCACTACTACAACCACTTTTTCACTTCATATTCATAACAACCCTGGGAAGTAAAGTTGGTTTCTCTGTGCCCATTTGTCAGATGGAGATACTGAGGCTCAGAAGGTTAAGTTGTTGCAGTGAACATCTAAAAAGTCAAAGATGGGAAGGATGCCTCAGACGTGCAAATACGCATTCGAAGCTGGTGCCGATCTATGATGAAATTTTCACCAGTCTGAAGCAAAATGGAAAAAAGGACAAACAATGAGTTTTCCTAATAAAGTAAAAGAAACAAGCTTTAAAAATGGAGATTATTGGGGGATATTTTCTTTCTCCTTTTTTTAATGCTAAAATAACCTTTATATTATAAAGTAATGGCGATAGTAGATGTCAGTGGCTCTTGGTTTGTCTTTGGTAAAATTAAACCTTGGCAATCATAGGCTGATATCCAAAGCATTAAAAAATCTACTGGCTGGTAAAATCTCAAAGTCTACCCCCACTTTATTTATTTTAAAGCCAATTTATTTATTTATGTGGCCGTGCCGCACAGCATGTGGGATCCTGGTGCCCAACTAGGGATTGAACCCGCACCCCCAGCATTGGAAGCATAGAGTCTTAACCACTGGACCACCAGGGAAGTTCCTTATTTTTTAACAAATAAGAAAAATGGGGCTTGTATGTGTGTGTGTGTGTCAGCATCACACTGCAAGGGGATGGCAGAGCCATGTTCAAAGCACGGATCTCTCTACTTTCAGGTCAGTAAGCAGCACTAATGTTCATTTTAGGGGAACTATATAATTTTGAAAAGAATTTTTGCATCAGTTTCTGAAGGAATTTATTGCGCAAGTTTGTCATGAGATTAACGGTCAGAGATGCAAAAGGAAACAGGAGGTAAATCATGAAGAAGCAAACCTCTGAAATGCAATAAATACTGCCACAAGTGGTTTTTGGGGGCGGTGACGGTGGTCCCACTGCCTTTAGAAGGAGGCCAAAGGTGGTTATGCTGATTCCTTAGAATTAGGGGTGGCTTTGCCATTTTTCTCTGATGAGCAAGGAGTTTAGGGGTAATGCCTCTTCTGCTCAGATGGCAAGGGATTTCCTCTAATCTGGCCAACTGCCAGCAGCACCCTCATTCTCCTCCATGCCTCCCTTCTGCGGCTCAAGGTGCTACTCCTGGGGGCAGGCCATAGGCCTTTATCTTAAGGCTGCAGTTCCTGAATCATCTGTCAAGGTGTATCGAAGCACTGCAGCTAACTCATAGTGGCACCGCAGGATTTTTAACAATTTTTGGAGGAAACCAGTGATAGTCAGCATCTGTTGGACACTATATAAACTACTAGCTTGAGGTAGTGAATATTAGTTCAACTACATTTCTTTCTATGATGTATCTTCGTGAAGCTGTTTTTCTTTTTTCTTTCTTTTTTTTTGACAGTTACTGTGATCAAAAGCAAGAAGTGTGTCAACATCACTGTGGAATAGGAAGTAAGGGTAGTGGTATCAAATCTGATTCCAAGGTTTGAGAAGTTGTAGGGTGTCTAATAGGTGGGTACCTGCCTCCCATTAACTAGTTATGGGCATTAGAATGAAATTAAAATTTATTTTTTCTTTAAACTTATTTGTATTTTTTTTAAATGGTTACTAAGTTGTTAGAATAGAAATACTTAGTTAATTGAGCCTAACTACCAAATATTTGGAACTGTTACCTATTTCTTTTGGCGTAGAGGCACTGGGAACAATTCCTGAGATTTCAATGAACTAAAAAAGTTTGGAAATATTCTGAGTGTTGTTTGAAGCTCATGGACGGTATTTCTGGTGAATTGTTGTGGAAGGAGGCTAATGAGGTCTCCAGCTACCATGACACCAGACATAGAAAAGTGATTTTGGGCTGTGTGGCCTGGGGCATGTCATATCTCTTCTCCAGTCTTTAGTTTTCCTATCTACAAATGGGAGCTCTGGACCAGGTCAGGGACTGTTACTGCCTCCTGCTTGTTTGGAAATTACAACATTGCAAACACTTTCAGGAAACCACTTCTCCCCCAATTCTCTCCATGTAGTTTGGTTGGGGCTGACCGCTTCCTCTCCCGCGCTTCTAGGGGTAGCCCCATGGCCAGGACCGGCAATGAAATATTATATATCCTTAGCCACAGTGGTTTAGAGTTGGCACATAATTAAGCAGAACCAAGAAAAAGGTGGGGGAAGAGGGAAGACCTTGTCCTGATCATATTACGTGAGACCTTGGATTTAGCCTTTGGAGTGGGCTTTTCAGCTATTTTAAAAAACTATGTGTGGGTAGGTAGATAGATATAGACATAGATATAGATACAGATGATACAGATATAGCTTTTTCTTCCCCTTCTTCATAAGGCAGTTTCTTTTGTCTTCAGGCTCTAGGGGCTCACGGTATCAGACAGCAGATATTATCAAGACTCATTTTTCCTCCCTCTATCTCTCAGCTCTGCTGTTACCCATATCGACTTCATTCTCAGCCAGGAGTCTCTTCATAGGCTG
The DNA here is from genome assembly GCF_949774975.1 of Lagenorhynchus albirostris. Classification (NCBI taxonomy): domain Eukaryota; kingdom Metazoa; phylum Chordata; class Mammalia; order Artiodactyla; family Delphinidae; genus Lagenorhynchus; species Lagenorhynchus albirostris. Next base: position 29,354,303 of record NC_083113.1, on the reverse strand, counting down.
GCAAGATGACTGATGGTAGATATGGGCTTATATCTTTACACCTGGAAGTCCAAGAGAATAAGGAGAATCTGTCTCTTTCCCAGCAGTCCCAGCATAATTCCTGATAACATTTATCATTGGCTCTGATTGTGCCATATGCAAATTCCTGAACCAGTCACTGTGGCCAGGGGGATGAGATGTTCTGATTGGCCAGGTCTAAGTCACATGGTCACCTGCCCACCTTTACAGCTGGGGGTGGAGTCAGCTTCACTAGAATCAAATGGACTGAGAATGGGGGAAAGAGTGGGATCAAACAGGGTCCAACTAGGAATGCTGAAACTACTTTGAATATTTAAAGCAGAGGTAACTTAATGCAGGCGACTGGTTACACAAGTTATGGCAGAGCAGAGAAGCCAGGTGGGAATGACGGAGTAATCCTGAGATTAACAACAGCTGGATGTTGCTACAGCAGCTTGGCTGGAGGGACAAAGGAAGGAAGGAAGCAAATTCCCAGAGCCCTGGGGCCAGGTCCACCTGGTGGAAGCAGGAGCTACAGCAGAGGCTGCCTGGTAGGAGCTGAAGCCATGGAGAAGATACTCCCACTGCTGGACACATCACCCAAGGCAGAGATGGAGGGAGAGAAATACTATGGCATCTCCCTTTCTCCTACCCTCCAGTCTCTTGCCATTGCCCCTCATTAGTTAATTCTCTTGGAAAACATCTGACTGGGGCTTAGGAAATTCAGTTTGTAGGAGTCAGCAATCCTGAAATACAGAATAGAGCAAGGGAAAGCGAGGAGTGAATCTGAGGCCAAACAATCCATGGATGGACACTGGATAGGCTCCCAAGAGGAAAATTAGAGTACTGTAGAAAAGGGAGGTGGCTTCTGGTAGCAAATATAAAAATGCCCCCTAGAGAGAGGCATTATTTTTTAAAATTAGACATAGCCTTGAAGAATTGAAAAAAGTCCTGCCCAGCCAATGGAGGACAAATGATACTCTGGATTAGGGACACACTTTGAGGATTCAGCAGGAGATAACAGGAGATGGGAGGAGTTTCAACAGGCAAGTGGTACATGATGATGGATAATTGAGAAATACATAACACACTAACATCCATGTTGCCATCATGAAGTCTGTCCACACATGGCCCAAGACGGAACTGGGGTTCCAAGCCAGTTTCTGGGACAAAATTAGCAAAAGCAAGTCTGGGTCCTTCCATGTTAATGGAGATACCTAAGGCAGCTGGCCAAGACAAGAAGGTCTAGGGGACAAGAAGAGAATCCTGGGTTATAAAGCTGGGTCAGAACTGGAAAACCAGCAAAAGTGACTTGAGGCCGAGTTTCGGAGCGATAGCTTGAAGCTTCTCAGATTTCCTATGCCAGAAGTCAGCCTGTGGTCAGTTGAGCTTGAAAACGTAGGTCAAGTGGCTCCAGGTGTGAAGAAGGGGGTACCACGGAGACTGGAGCCAGGCAAGACTATGGCAGTGGACACCTGTTGTTTTTGCTGGCCTAGAAGTCACTCCTACTCTTCAGTGCAACTCCGATTTTGTGGGGGGGGGCACCCGAGAGAGAGGGAGAGAGAGAGAGAGAGAGAGAGAGAGAGAGAGAGAGAGGAACCACATCCTGAAGCTGTCGCTGGAGCTGGGGAGGGAGTGGATGGGGGAGTGGGGGTGAGGGTGTCCATGCCTTTATGCAGCTGAACCCCTCAGATTTCCCGTTACTTGAGCTCCGTTTTTTCCCCTTTTGCCGAAGGCAATTTGAGTTTTGTTTTTCAATCTTTTGCAACAGGAAAAGATTATACTCATCCTTTCATTTGTGTTACACTCCCATTTGATTTTCATGGGAAAAATGGGTAGGAGGCCTGAAATGCCAAGTTTCCTCTAAACATCCAGTGTTGTCTTTGATGCTTTAAAATTGTCTTGAACTTCTTCTGGGCTTTGGTAGACGTGATCCCAGATGAAAGGGAGACGTTGGCTGACACCCTGACTTCCTGCAGAGAGTCCAGGAGATGTGGCTGCATTCAGTGCTTTGGATAATGAGGGAAACATAGAGGAAGAGCAGCCCCCAGAACTCGGAAGTCCCTCCACCTTTATCCTGTGTAGTCCTGGATATGTCATAACTCAGGCAAATCTTTGTGTCAGCAACGTGGCTTTGAAGCTTATCTACAAGGCCAGTTCAATGAACCAACTGTAGCTAAGTTCTTTCTTTTCTTAACGTTAATTAACAGGTTGTTTGCTGAACTGATCACATGAATCAATGATTTTGGCATCCTCTGGAAACATCTAAAAGGTAAAAATAAAGGCCTTGTTTAGATTTGTGTCTGGGGAATCTAGCACCCTATCTGTGGAGTAACCATGAATATACTCCCTGGAGGAGAGGCATTATCTTAGAACATGCAGAATTTAGGCTCGGCCTAGTGTAAATTAGAAAACTGAAATTTTACTAACATTATTGTATTAAGACTGTATTTATTAAAGTAGACAGAACCCAACTTGATTCAGCTTAAGTCAAAAGGGAATTTCTTGTAAAAGATACTTGTCTCTCAGAACCTAAAGCCAAGTTGTATTTGGGCCTAAGGAAGAACTGGAACCCAGAGCTCAAATACGGCCGCCATATTTCTTTCTTTCTTTTTCTTTTAAAATTGAGGTATTGATATACAACACTATATCAATTTCAGGCATACAACATAATGATTCTCTATTTGTATACAGTCAGCCCTCTGTATCCACGGGTTCCACAGCCTTGGATTCAACAAACCGCAGATTGAAATAGTCAGGAAAAAAATTCCAGAAAGTTCCAAAACACCAAATTTGAATTTGCCATGTGCCAGCAACTATTTACGTGGCATTTTTATGTGCTATTTACAACTATTTCCATTGTATTAGGTATTATAAGTAATCTGGAAATGATTTAAAGTATATGGGAGGATGTGCGTAGGTGACATGCAAATACTATGCCATTTTACATACATACATACATAAGGGACAAGTACAATACATACATAAGGGACTTTACATACATACATAAGGGACTTAAGCAGCCAGGGATTTTGGTAAGTGAGGGGCATTCTGGAACCAATCCCCCGCAGATATACAGGGATGACCGTATATTTCGAACTTATCACCACCATAAGTCTAGTTACCATCCATCACCATACATAGTTATAGAATGTGTTTGTCTTGTGATGAGAACTTCTAAGATTTCCTCTCTCAGCAACTTTAAAATATGCACTACAGTGTTATTAACTATAGTCACCATGCTGTACATCACATCCATGTGACTTCTTTAGTTATTTTTTAGCTGGAAATTTGTACCTTTTGATTCCTTTCACCCATTTTGCTACCCGCCCCCTTCTCTCCCTCCCACCTGCCGGCAATCTCCACAATCCCCAATCTGTTCTCTGTATCTGTGAGCTGGGTTGTTTCGTTGTTTTGTTTTAGATCCACGTATAAGTGAGACCATACAGTAGTTGTCTTTCTCTGTCCGACTTATTCCACTTAGCATAATGCCCTCAAGGTCCACCCATGTTTTCACAAATGGCAGAATTTCATTCTTTTTTTAAAAAGTTGAAGTATAGTTGATTTACAATGTTATGAAGAGTTCGTTCTTTTTTATGGCTGAATAATATTCATATATATATCACATTTTCTTTATTCATTCATCCATTGATGGACACCGGTTTTTCCATATCTTGGCTATTGTAAATAATGCTGCAATGAACACGGGAGGGCATATATCTTTTTGAGTTAGTGATATTATTTTCTTTGGATAAATACATAGAAGTAGGATTGTTGGATCATATGGTAGTTCTATTTTTAATTTTATGAGGAACCTCCATTTTGTTTTTCACAGTGGCTACACCAATTTACATTCCCACCAACAGTGTACTAGGGTTCCCTTTTCTCCACACCCTGGCCAACACTTATTTCCTGCCTTTTTGACGATAGCCGTTCTAACTAGTGTGAGGTGATATCTCGTTGTGGTTTTGATTTGCATTTCCCTGATGATTAGTGATGTTGAGCATCTTTTCATGTACCTGTTAGCCATCTCTATGTCTTCTTTAGAAAAATGTCTATTCAGATGCCCTGTCCATTTTTTAATCAAATTGTTATTTTGCTATTGAGTTGCATGAATTCTTTATATATTTTGGATATTAGCCCCTTATCAGATATACGATTTGCAAATATTTTTTCCCATTCAGCAGGTTGTCTTCTTAGTTTGTTGATGGTTTCCTTTGCTATGCAGAAGTATTTTAGTTTGATGTGGTCCCCCTTGTTTATTTTTGCTTTGTTGCCTTTGTTTTTGGTGTCAGACAGCCTCAGTATTTCTTGTCTCTGCTTCTCTCTACGTGCTGAATTCATTCTTTTTCTTTCACAGCAGAGGTTCTCCCACATAGGAGAAAACACACCCACCACTAGTTATTGATACATACATCTTATAGTTTCAGCCACCCTCTGTGTCTCAAGTCTGAAAGTTCCAGAGAAGGGCTCTATTGGTCTGTCTAGGTCTCACTCCTGGACCAATCAGTTCTGTCCCTGGGGCAGGTCACGTTTCCAAAATAATAACCATGAGGGTTGGAGTGATGCAGATGGTAATGGGGAAAATCCCAGATAATCAGAGAAGCTGGACAGACAAATCAATATGGCTGTATAGAATGATAATGTGATTCCTGACATATTCATCACAAGGCCCTCTTTTATTAGTTTTCTATTGCTGTGTAGCAAAGTACCCCCAAAGTTAGTGACTTAAAGCAAAACCTATTTATTAGTTCACAGTTCTGTAGGTCAGAGTCTGGGCATTGTGTTGTTTGGTTCTCAGCTCAGAGTTTCACAAGCCTGCAATCAAAGTGTCAGTTAGGCTCTCATCTTGAGCTCATGGCCCTCTTCTAAGCTCACATGGTTGTGACAGAATCCAGTTTCTTTCAGTTGTAGGACTGAGGTCCCCATTTCTTTGCTGGCTGCTGGCTGCTAGCTGAAGCAGCTCTCCTAGAGGCTGCTGTGTTCTTTGCCACATGGCCTGCTCCATCTTCCAAACTAGCAATGGTGAATACCTCTTGTTGAATCCCTCTGATGCTTCCAACTCTCTTGTTAGGAAGAGCTCCACTCCTTTTCAGGGATCACCTCATTAGATCAGACACACTGAGGATAATCTCCATAAATTAAGGGCAGAGTTCTCTGTAAGACTGACCCTACTTCAGATGCCAGCTGCAAGTGAGATCCCAGGCCACCCATCCTTTTACCAACTGGTTATAAGTTCAGGGGGTTGATAATTCACTAGAATGATTCATAGAACTCGGAAAAGTAATGCTTATGATTACACTTTTATTAGAAAGGATACACATACGGTGAGGCGTAAGAGGGAGCACAGAGCTTCCATGCCCTCTCCCTTTGGTGTCAAGGTGTGTCACACTCCCAGAACATCCATGTGTGCACCAAGCAGGATTGAGACTTGGATGCCAGAGTTTTTATTGAGGGTCTCGTTATGTAGTCATGCTTAATTAAATTATTGGCCGCATGATTGATCTCAATCTCCAGTCCCCCCCTCTCCCTGGGAGATCTAAAGTTCCAGGCTGACCCAAACTTCCAACCCCCCAATCACAAGGTTGGTCTTTCTGGTGACTATCTAAGGGCCCACCAGGAGTTACCTCATTAGTATAACAGAAACATTCTTCTCAGTCATGAAATCCCAAAGGTTTTGGGACTTGTATGCCAGGAACCTGGGACAAAGACCGGACAAATTCTTTTTTACACCATGAGGTCATCTTAGAATTCTGCCAACCATACCTCTCCTTCTGCCTCATCCTCTTTACCTCTTGAGTTCTTCAAAGTCCTTCCTGTGAAAACTCTAATTCGAAAAGATACATGCACCCCAATGTTCATTGCAGCACTATTTACAATAGTCAAGACATGGAAGCAACCTAAATGTCCATTGACAGATGAATGGATAAAGAAGATGTGGCATTTATATATATATATATATATATATACATATATATATATATATATATATATATATATATGGAGAGAGAGGGAGAGAGACAGAGAGAGAGAAATATTACTCAGCCATAAAAAAGATGAAATAATGCCATTTGCAGCAACATGGGTGGGCCTAGAGATTATCATACTAAGTAAAGTAAGTCAGATAGAGAAAGACAAATATCATATGGTATCACTTATATGTGGAATCTAAAAAAATAATGATACAAATGAACTTATTTATGAAACAGAAATAGACTTACAGACATAGAAGACAAATTTATGGCTACCAGAGGGGAGAGGGGAATAAATTAGGGATTTGGGATTAACAGATACACACTACTATATATAAAATAGATAAAAAAAAAGGTCCTATTATATAGCACAGGGAACTATATTCAATATCTTGTAATAACTTATAATGGCAAAGAATATGAAAAGAATATATCTATATATCTATCTGAATCACTTTGCTCTACACCTGAAATGTTGTAAATCGAGTATACTTCAATAAAAAAAAGTCCATCCTATACGCCACCTCTTTATGAGCCTTTCCCAATCACCTCAGTTGGAAATGCTCTTTCCCACAACAAGACAGTTTTTCTTTGAATGCAACTTTACCTTCTTTTACCACAAATTCTAATCCTTGAAAGTTTTCTCTTTCTAACTGGGTCGCAAATTACATGCAAATGCAAACTGCTTATTTATTTAAATCACCTCACTGATTTAAATATAGCAAGCGCTCCAAAATATTTACCTAATTGAATTGAATATTGGAGATGAAACCACCTTGTAATAAAGTTTTCTTGAAATTAGGAAATTAAATCAATTGTGATGGTACTTAAGATAATCCCTCCATGAAACCACTCTTTAAGGTTTTGGAGGAGGGGCATAGTAAGATGGTAGTAGACTATATATTTTTCAGACTCAATTTATTTTCCTGCCACTTTTCTAGGTCTTAGGGGGCGTTTGGGAAACCTAGGGGATGTCTGTAAACTCTGCATCAGTTTCTTGGGACTAAGAGAATTTGCAGTATTTGCAAGACTCTGAAAAACTGGGTGACATGTCAAAGGAAGAGTCTAGAATTGTTAATCCCTGTGTACTACGTCTATACCAAACTGCTTAGCACAGGGACAGGAGGCGTTTCTCTGTCTTCTTGGGCTTGCAGACTCTTGTAACATCTCATAGGATCCCAGGAATGGTTGCGATTTCATCAGGGCAGATAATCAGGATTATAGGTAGAAGCATTAGGAAGAGACATCAGCTTGTATCTTTGATCACAGAGAGTCATTTAGGTGTTTCCATTTCCTTTTTTCCGGGGAAGAACAAAGCCCTTGTCCATGTTACAGTGGATTCACAACTATCAGTGCCCTTAATTCTCTTCAAATTTCCTATGTCTCTCTCCCAACTTGTGTATTTTCTACCTACTTTAATATCTGTTTTCAGAAACGACTAACTCTAGCCTAATAGTGTGCTATTCAAATGAAAGATTAAAACCAAGTTAAAAACCTCCTGCCCCCAAGAGTTGGAAACAGCATCTTACATGTGTCTCATGAGAATGAAGGCAGTGTTACCAGCTCTCCTTGGGACCCTCAGTCTCTCATCATATCTTCCTGCACCGTGGAAACTGTTGATTTTTTTCCAAGTGAAAATATTGGGCGATTCTGATGTGGAAACTGCCCCCACCTGATCAGGACGGACCAGGATTTCTCAAGTCTTGGGCTTCTTTCCTCATCTCCACGTCTGGCAGTTCTTGAAAGTTCCTTTCAGTCTCTCCCCTTTGTTTCTCTCCAAGTCTATGCACCATTTTTACTGAGGGGTGTTTGCTCTATATACTGTTATGGGGTCCAGAGTGCCTAATTGACAAATTATGTTGCACTTTTGGTGGCTTTAAGTAATCATTTAAAATAAATAAGACCATAATTATCAGTTTTCATTTACCCATTTATTAAGTAGCAATGTTCACACTGAGCAGTTTGATTTTGTGTTATAATAAGGCAATCTCTACATGATGACAGATGGTGTTTCATTTTCCCGACACTGTGCTAAAATGCTTTGAGTTGTGATGTGTTTGATTTTATTAGAGATCAGATTTAACACATGCATGCTACATAACTGCAATCGCATTCCCATTTCTCATCTGTAGGAGAAAATGAAACTGTGATGAAATGTAATATACTCACCCTCAGGCAGAACTAGTGGGACTGGGAATTGCAACATAATAAATCTAATGGATATTACACGATAGGACCCTAGAAATTTACTGTTATTATGTTCAGGGAAGGAACTCGGTTTTGTAACACTCACTTTTATTTCACTGGCATCAGTGCAATTTCACATTATTTAACTGTTGTGTCCCAATAGCAGAGATGGTATTTGTGGTGTTGAAAAGGAAACCTGACCCCCAAGGAGCACAGGTGTCCAGGAACCCAGGAGAGAAAGCTAAGAGAGAGAAAATAGCCCCAAAATTGCATTTACCAAATGCAAATTACAACAATGTCATGTCATTAACCATAGGTTGTTGGGATGGTCGAATTAAGCCTCATTTAGCCACACTGTCAGCGTGGAACCCACTGGAGGAAGACACGTGCATAAAAGCTTTGACTATGATATTGAGCTCTTATATTCTGAGCCCTCCCCATGGCCACCCCCTGGGGGGCAGGACTCTGAGTTAATTACACATGTCCTATTGATGTGACTGTCGATAGACATTTTCCCTGATGAAGCCAGTGTCAAGTGAAATTCCAAAGGTGGAAGCAGCTTTCAGGGCACAAGCACCAACAAGGTGAAGCCCCATGACTCAACCATTGCTGAAGGCTGATGCACTGGAATCTACCCTGCTCCACTTCCAACAGCCTCCAAGGCGGCCTCCCGGCCGCTAGCCTCTCCCTGCAGTTATTCATCAAAGATGACCCTCCCCACATTACTGATCCTAAGTGACGGCTTTCACCATGTCGCTCCATGCTCAGAAGCCTCAGTGACTCCCTGGTGGGTGGCATTCACACCCCTCCTCATTCAGCTCTGATCTCACAACTCCTTAAAATAAATCTCTTATTCCAACGAAGTGTGTCTCTTCATTGTTCTCTAGACACGACAAGTTCATTTCCTTCTTCATTCTGGTGTAGGGTTTTTGGGTTGCACGTGACGGAAGCCCAACTCAAGTTTATTTAGGCAGAAAGGGGAAGTTTCTTGACTCACCAAACAAGGAAGGCAGGGCTGGCTGGATCTGGTACAGGTGGAACTTGGAACCAAAATACTTCTCAGATGGTCTCTCTCAGTCTTGTCACTATTCTAGACGGGAAGATTCACACCTTCTATTACTGTCAAACTACTTCCTCTTTTGGGCAGGAAATAACAGAGGAGAGGAAGTGAAACTCAGCCAGTCTCCCGGGTTCAGGTTCAAAAATTCCAGGGAAGAATCTGATTGGCCTGGTTTGTGTCAGGTGCCCATCTCTGGTATAATGGTTGTAGCCAAGAGGTTGAGCCCTGTCATTGGTCTGACTTAGATTAGGATAAGTTCTTCCCACAATAATTCTGGCCAGGAAGGTAGGTTCTGTAACATGATTAGAACAGGGACATGGAGCAGAGCCAGGAAACGAGGGGAGTGGCTATTCTGGGGAGCCAGAGTAATTGATGTCCACTACGCATGCCTGTTTATGAGGCTGCCACCTCCTGCTGTGCCGCTCTCCTTCCTCCCTTTCTAAACCAACCTGAACCATGTGCTTTAGAGAATAAAACGTCAGAGTTGGGGAAAGAAAGCTAATATCTGAGTGCCTATAAAACATGGATGTTATCTCAACAAATCCCCACGATTGCCCTGTAACTATAGTACTCTTACTCCATATTTTACAGTTGAGCTTAGAAAAGTTATTTACCTTGGTCAGGTCACTTAACCAGGAAGTGGTTGAACTAGGTTTAGAAGCCAACTCTTTTGGACTCTGATCATCGTGCCGAGCACGTAGGAGGGATTCAGTTCTTATGAACTGTGCTAGAACAGAAAATATTTAAAGTATTTGTTTATATGATCCAGAACACATGATTGATTGAACACATGTGACCACTCAGTTTCCTGGATTTTCTATTTAGGTTACTTAAGAGCAGGCAGATAGGATGTAAGCCTAATTATCCAATGATATTCTCTTGGGAAAGAACTAGATCTTGTCACGTCTCATTCCTTTACTAATATTTATGGACACCTGCCTTATTAGTCAGTTAATTCCCTTCACATATCATTCTCTTTTTATGTCAGATTTTATGTTTTTACACCATTTCCATTCATGCATACAGCTTCAGTTTCACTCAGACTGGTCATCTCACTGTTTTCTGACTTTTCTTGCCTCTTCACTTTCGTAAGAACGACTCTTCTGCTTACAAGACCCCCGCCCCACTCCTCCCTTCTGCTGTTTAAAGCTCGCTTATTTTTCAAGGCTTAATTCAAACTTCATATCCTCTCTGACCTTAAATGTCCCTCCCCACCCTACTCTATTCATCTCGATAACGTTCTCACTTCTCCAAGTATTAGAGAAATGACTTGCTCTCCTTTAGCCTCTCAAACCAGTGTATAATTGTGAGCTTCTTGAAGGCTGGAATGATGTCACACTTTCCAGGATCCCCATAGCAACTAGCACAGGGCTGGGAGCATAACAGCTATTCAATAAATGCTTAAGGTAAGAAAAACTCATATATTAATACAAAATTCCATAGAGAAATGCAATGGATTACTATACGACTACATACAGTGCCTCTGTAAACATTGAAAGAGGTAATGTAATGGGCTGTTAAGACTACACACTTTGCACTTAAAGCAGGATTTGAATTCTGGCTCGTGTCATTTAATTGGTATAGTGTCCCACGTGTGCCCCTGTTTCCTCATTTGTGAAGTGGAGATAAGACTTCCTATTTCATAGAGGCGTCTGTTGTGAGAATTACACTGGATGCAGTTTATGAAGTCATGAAGTGGTTAGCATTGCACCTGATGCATCAGTGTGCTTTGTAAGTGGTAGGTAGGTGCCAAGAGGTTGAAAGCATTAGATTCACGTGGATTGAGGGTTTAGAGCTTACTTCTGGCTGTCTCCACTTGGCTCTAAGGGGTTGTTCATCTTTGGGGGGCTATCTACCTCTTTGAGGTTCTGGTGTGAGGCACAGAGAGACATGGGGAAAAGGGAGATTACCCGAGCATCTGAGCTCTACCTAGAAGAGCATATTCCAATTAAATCCCCAGATCAGGTAATCTTTAGACCAAATTGAGATTGGTTAGTTTCCTTCTTGAACCCTCAATAAGGGGGCAGGTAGAGGGAGGGCAACGTTTACAAAGGCACTGTATGTGTTCTGCAGTAATCCACTGCATTTCTCTAAAAATTTAATATTAATACATCAGTTTTTCTCTAGTTAGATAGGGTAGCTGGGGTAGGCTTCTCGGGAGGTGACAATTTGTATTTAGACCTGAATGACAGGGAACCAACTGTATGAAAGTCTGGAAGAAAAACATTCCAGGCAGAGGGAACTGTACATGAAAAGGTCCTGAGGCAGGAATATGCTTGAGAAAGAGAAAGAAGGCCACAGTAGTTGGAGCCAAGTGGGTAAGGGGGACGTAAGTGGAGGTCAGATTGCACAGGGCTTGCTAAACCATAATAGCAAATTGGGATTTTATTCTAATTTCAGTAGGAAACCATTGGAGGTTTTTTTTTTTTTAATTTCACCCATTGCTTTTTTTTTTTAACATCTTTATTGGGGTATAATTGCTTTACAATGGTGTGTTAGTTTCTGCTTTATAACATAGTGAATCAGCTATACATATACATATATCCCCATATCTCCTCCCTCTTGCGTCTCCCTCCCACCCTCCCTATCCCACCCCTCTAGGTGATCACAAAGCACTGAGCTGATCCCCCTGTGCTATGCGACTGCTTCCCACTAGCTATCTATTTTACATTTGGTAGTGTATATAAGTCCATGCCATACTCTCACTTCGTCCCAGCTTACCCTTCTCCCTCATTGGAGGGTTTAAAGCAAGGGAGTCATCTGATAGCCAGTGTCCAAGGTGGTTCCCACCTTGCTACCTGGTATTCATATCCTCCCACACTGAATAAGAGTGACCTGTAACTAACAGGCTATGTGGAAATGACAACTGTGACTTCTGAGACTAGGCTGTAAAAGACATTGCAGCTTCTGCCTTTCTCTCTCTCTCTCTGTTCACTCACTTGGGAGGAAGCCAGCTGCTATGCCATGAGAACAGTCAAGCAGCTTTAAGAGAGGTCCATGTGGTTAGGAACTGAGGCCTCCAGCCAACAGCCATGGGTGTAAGCCACCTTGGAAGTGGATTCTCCAGCTCCAGTCCAGCCTTCAGATGACAACAGCCCAGGCTGACATCCTAACTGCAACCTCACTAGAGACTCTGAATCAGAACCACTTAGCTAAGCCGCTTCCCAATTCCTGATCCTTAGAAACTGTGTGAAATAATAAATATTTATTATTTACCTGAAGCTTCTAAATGCTGAGGTCATTTGTTCTGCTGTAGTTGATAACTAATTCAAGCGGTATCATCTGATTTAGATTTTCCATACTTGGGCTGCTGAACGGACAAAGAACTTGGGAGGGTAAAGAGTGGAAACAGGAAAATATTGAGAAGGTTTGTAGGTATTCAGGTGAGTGTTAGTGGTGGCTTGAATCAGGAAAGTTCTCACCAGGGATGGTGAGAAATGGTCAGCTTTGATGGAGCTGATTGGACTTGCTGATGGGCTCCCCGATGAAACTATGGGGTATGAGGAACCACACTCCTTTCTTTTCAGCCTGGGCAGCTGGATGGATGGTGGTACCATTTACTGGAAGGGGATGGATCAGTCGGGAGAGGAAAATCTAGACTCCACTAGACACAAAATAAAGATTGCATTGAATGAGCGAGAGAGTGAGAGACAGTTTAACAAGAAGCAGGTTTTTTTTCCTGTCACCTACAGGCTACAAATGAGAACTGTCTCTGTTTCAATAAAAACACCTTCAGTCAGTACCTTGGAACAGGCTTCCTTCTCCTCAATTAAGTAGAAGACAATTAAATTAGAGTCCAGCTTCGAGGAGTTCATTATGCCTCATCGAAAATGATAAATGACTCTTGGTGACCTCGTCACCTCGCCAACTTGGTCCCACCTCGTTTTTCAAAGAGCTAATGAAACCGATGGATTTCTCCCTCCTCCATAGCAGGGCCAACAAAAACAGCGCACACTATGAAAGGCGAGGAAGCTGAGAAGGATGTGGAGAGAAAACAAGAGAGAAAACTCACAGTTGACATTTTGACAATTGGCCAAATGACTTTGAATTGCAAACGAAAAAAGAAAAAACCCACCCATTTACATATTGATTTCCTATCTTTCTATTTCTTTAATCCATCCCTGCTCAGCACAAAACACCAAGGGCTCTGTGTGTGTGTGTGTGTGTGTGTGTGTGTGTGTGTGTGTTGGTGGGAGGGGGCAGGTCTTTCCTTTTTTCTTGGGAAAGAGAGGGAGAGTGAAGAAAAGGGAAGGGAAAATGATAATCGGGGATGCTTTGGAATTGATAAAGACATCCATTACCGGAGCCAGAGTAAGGACTTAAATGTCCCTGCGTGGCTAGGAAGGGACAAAGCTGGCTCTGGAGCCTGCAGGAGGCAGGAAGCAAGGGTTAGGAGTAGAGCTTTGGATCTGAACTTGAGTTCTGGCTCCCCCAAGTTCCAGCTGTGTGGCCTTAAGCAAGTTGCTTAACCTCTCTGAGCCTCAGTTTCTTCATCTGTAACATGGGAATGATCCTATTGCATGGGCTTGTTAAGATTAGGTGAGGTTATGCACATCAGACACTTAGCTACTGCCAGCCATGACATGGGCACTCAGGAGGTGTCAGGTGGCTTTGCTGTTCTTTTGTTCTGACTCCAAAGTCAATAGTTTTTCCATTGTGTCATGTCTTTACTGAGCAAACAAATCTTCTGACTGTTGAGGAACTCTAGTTAAAATACATGATTTAGGACAGGATTCAGCAATTTTTTTTTTTTATATAAAGGGCTTGACAGTATATATTTTAGGCTTTGCAGGCCATATGGTCTCTGTCAGAATTGTTCACTCCTGCTGTAGTCAATATGTAAATGAATATGTGTGGCTATGTTTCAATAAAACTTTATTTACAAAAACAGGTGGCAGCTAGCTGGACTCTGTCTCCCAGCTCCTGATGTAGGAGATGGGGCTGGGTAACAGTAGTTTCAGGTTTTCTTGGTTTGCATTTGCATTTGCATTGCTGATTTCTGTGTATACAGAAATTTCCCAAGTATTTGAAGGTAGAGCGTTCATTTATCTTCACAGAAACCCCATGAAGTAGTAATAACAGCGAATGTTTATTGAGTGCCTATTATGTGTTGGGCACTGTGCTCAGTGCTTTGCAGGCATCACGCATGAGAGGAAGCAGAAGTTAACATGCATTGGATCCCGATGGTTGGGAGCTGAATCCTAGCTGGGTGATCTTGGGCCAGTCACTAACCTCTCTGTGCCTCAGTTTTCTCATCTGTAAATGCCTTTAAATTTGTAAAGCTCTCGGAAGAGCATCTGGCAGATAACAAGTGCTCAAGAAATGTTAACTAACTCAATTAATCTTCACATCTACCTGGGAGAGAGTTACCATTATCTCCATTTTGGGGAGGAAACTGAGGCCCAGGAAAGGGAAGTACGTTTCCTGAGATCTTCAGGGTGTTGTTCAGCCAATGCTGGAAGAAGGTCGGCATGACTCCAAAGCCTTTGTTCTGTTGGGTCACTACCTCCCAAAGGATGGTTATTATGGCCTTTTTATAGAGGAGGAAACTGAGGACCAGAGAGGAAAAAGTATTTACCTAAGCATGGGCGGCCAGTAAGCAAGAGCCACGACTTAAATCCTAATCTTTGACTCCTGGCCCAGGATTGGCTCCACCAAAACCCTGTGTCCTCTTTCAGGGATCATGGAATGTTCCAAGTCTAAAAATAACCGGAAGAGTGACCTCTGCATGAAAGCATGAAAGCCAGAGTCTATCAGTGAATTCAGGAGGAGGGGGAGGGGTGACAGAGAAGGAAGGCAGGAGGAGGGGGGATCTAGTGTCTGGAGTTGAGAACTGACTTGCTTCAGGCGCTGACACTACCTCTATCGACCTGAGCTTGATGAAAGAAGGTAGCATTCCAATGACAATCATTAACAGTAATCGACAAACTCTCGGATGTTTTATGTTCCAGGCACTGTGATTTCCATAGTCGGTTTATTTAATTCTCACAGCAAGTCTACAAGAAAGGTCCTACCTTGCCCTTACTATAGGTATGGGAAAGCTGAATCTCTGAGAGATACTTTGTCACCCAAAGTGTCACAGAGTGAGTATCTGGCAGAACCAGGATCTGAACCTCGATCAGTCTGACTTCAAAGTTCGTGCTCTGAAAACTTTTACGAATACTGTCAGTCCTGTGTCATTCCCCAGTGGCCGCCGTCACACAGATATCTGGGGACCTGAGCAGGCATCTTTGCTGCTTCCCCTCCCCTTCCCCCTCCCTTTCTCCCCCTCCCCCTCTTCCCCTTTCCCCCTTAACCCTCCTCCATCCTCTCACCACTGGGAGCCTCGCATGAGTGCTGGTTGTGCGTAAGCTTGGTGACTCCCTCTGTGGAGGACTTTTCTGTGGATTTTCTTTTTACCTAGCACTGTGTCTTCTTGCCTTCTATTGGCGAGCGAACGTAAAGAGCCTTCATTATCAAAATGTGATCAAAACTTCATTATCAAAATGTGATCAAATTAACCAGCTACGCCACCATCCTTTCAACTAAACCATGAACTAAATTGCCTGGGTCTAAGGTAGCACCTGACACTCTAACAGGCAGCTCAATAAAATTAATTAAATATAGAATGAATCTCTTAGGAAGGGAATTAACATTTATGGAGTATCAGCAATATACTAGGTGTTGCTGGAGACAGTTCATTTGTTAAGCTTCCCAATATTGCAGATAGGAGGGTTTAACGTCCCCATTTTTTTTTTTTTTTTTTTTTTTTTTGCCGTACGCGGGCCTCTCACTGTTGCGGCCTCTCCGGTTGCAGAGCACAGGCTCCGGACGCGCAGGCTCAGCGGCCATGGCTCATGGGCCCAGCCGCTCCGCGGCATGTGGGATCTTCCCGGACCGGGGCAAGAACCCGCGTCCCCTGCATCGGCAGGCTGACTCTCAACTACTGCGCCACCAGGGAAGCCCAACGTCCCCATTTTTGAGGGTTGACAGCAGCCCCAAACTGCTCCACTGGTGGGGAGTAGAGCCAGGACTTGAGGCCAGCCCTTCACAAGACCAGCTCTTTCCACAACACCACTTGGTGAAATGACCATCCTCTTGACAATAAGAGCAGACAGAGGGATGTGAAGATGGTTAAATAGAGAGTCAAGAGGCCTGGATCCTTAGCTTCCTGCCCTGAGACCTCAGACAAGCCTCTGCCCTGCCTTGGTCTCAGCTTCTACATCGCTGAAAGGAAAGGGTTGAGTCAGACCAGTGTTTCCCAGCATGTGGGGTGTGCGCATACAAAAGTGTGAAGAGGTCTGAGCGTTAATTAACATCAATCAGCTTACTCAGGGGAAAATATAATTCACTTTTAAATTTTATTTTAGTTCTACTCATTACTTCAGAAGAAAATCTCTGTTTGACTGATTGAATCATTCATTCATTCAACAAACGCTTATTGAGAATGCCTAGTACATGCCAAGTAGGTTCTGAGCTCTGAGGGTGAGAGCGGAACCAGACAGAAAAGGACCCTACTCTCTTGGAGCTTTTATCCTGGGAGGCGGGGGAAGGTCAGAGCAGAAACAATCAATAGGTATTAACCATATCATAATGGCATAAGTCATGAAAAGAATTAAAATAGGGCGAGGTGCCAAGGGCAGGTTGGCTGAGGTGTAGAAATGCACAATCGGAAGTGATGAGGCGGACATAGTGGATGCTGGAGTCATAGCCAGAGGGTGTTGAAGTTGCCAAGAATGGTACAGGATTGGGGCGGGGCGGGGGGGCGGGAGAGAGTGAAGTGCTGCCGGTATAACCCGTGAACGAGGCTCATGCGCTGGGTCCGGGGGCGGGGCAGGGGGCTGCGGCGTGATCTATGCATGACTGTAAAGAGGGTCAGCCGACGGCGCAGTCTGATAGCAGGCACCTCATGGCACGGGGGCCCTTGGAGGAGGGAAAAGAATTGGAATGAGAGGCAAAGAGAGGAGCAAGGAGTCTCTGATCCCCCATTAGATCTTGGAGTATGCGCAGCGTGAAAAGAAAAAGCCAAGCCCCGCTTGCCAGGGCTGCAGGGGAATCTGGGTTGCCTGGGGTGGTGAACACAGAGACTAGCACCCAGATCCACCTCCAAGGACAGCCTCCAGCCATTGCTTTCTCCAGGGCTGCAGAGAGCCGCTTCGCCCAAAAGCAGGAAAGGCACACTCAGCATCTCCCTCCGTCCCACCCTGCTCCCACCCACCCCCCTTCACGGGAGCTGGTCCCTAACAAATACCCTGCGTGCCAGGCTCCATTTCAGCATCTTGCGGCTTGCAGAGAACCCATCCTGGGATGCTTAGGTATTCAGTGAAGGCAAGGAGGTGAAGAAGATGTTTAGGGGAGAAGTTAAGGATACAGGGGTATTTGTTGAAGATAAAGTTTATTTCCACAAGCACTGTGGCTTTGGGAGAAAGGGGAATAATGGGAGATTGGATCCAGCAAGAGGATGAGGACCCAGGTGAGGATGACCTTGAGGACTTGACCTTCGCTGACAGTAGAGGTAAACTGGGGTGGAGCTCCCAGGTTGTGGCTACGAGAGTACTCAGGCACACAGGTCTTTTTCTTTGTCCTTCAGGCCCTGTGTGTCTTAATAACCTCCTAACATTTGCTCCTGTCTCTTAGAGAGAGAGGGTGAGAGAGGAGGTCTTCTCAGCAGGAGTCAGCATAAAGCTATCACTCAGTATCTTAATACGATTTCTGTTGTTTTTATTATCATTGTTGTTATTTAATTACCTTCTTTTGGCAAAAGAGCTCAGGTTTCTATTTATGAGAGTGATATGAGTTTTCCTGTAAAAATGTTTGTTTTAAAAAATGTTCACAAAAACTACAAAAATTTGAAATCACTGAAGTTCAGGTACTATCTGTCAGGCCCTTGCAGCCCCGACATTCTGTCTAACAAGCATCGAAGCTTCCACCCCAGCACCTAGGTGAGGAGGGACCCAGTAGGCGTTCAGGTTTGTTTGGTCGGCTTCTGTGCCTGCTGGCTTTCCTTCCCACCTCCCTCTTCCCCCCAGCCCCAAACTTCAACAGAATCATCTACTTCCTTACGGATCTGGAGCCTCCAATATTGAGTGGCCAAAAGAGACACCTTCTAAAAATTCCTCAGCAGCACAGATGCCATGAAAGTCCCTGCAGGCTTCTTGCCGTGTCACGGAGTCATGGAAGAGCCAGAGACCTTGTGAGTATCATTCCCCCACGCTTAGGAATCAGGAGGTTAATTTTCTCTAACACCCCTCTCCTTGGTGTCTTCAGTTCTTGGTTGACTTCCTTTCCTTCCCAAGTTCTTTCCTCCTTTGGAGGAGTCTAGATCTAGCTTTGTCTTCTCCTTGGAGAAATTTCTTTCTGCGCTGATAGACGTTTGCTTTGCAAGGACCTGTGAAACAAGCCATGATGGCAACATGGAGGGAGGTCGTCTTTGTGAGTCAGCAGAGAAGTCACTCCTATCCCTGCTTTATCACACACACACACTTTTTTCCTCTTCCATTTGTATCAGAGAAGAAGCTACAGTCTTAATACACTGAAGTCTTATAGGCATATCATTCTTCTCATGGAAAACTCTGGCAACTTCCCACCTTAACAGTCAAATTTTTCTCCAAGTTCCAACTCAGGGCTATCACCTCTGAGGAGACTTGCTGTGGCCCAGGTGATACCGATTCCTTCCAGAGACTCCAGGCTTTGGGATCCTGTCGAAGTTCACCAGCACTCCATTCACAGCTTTTGTCAGCCGCTTCCCTCAATGAGTTGCTTCCTTCAAGCACAATGTGTTTTCTGCAGACTGAGGATTTTCACATTAATTGGAATCTGTATTTCTTAGCCCACACTGGTCTGGAGTGAAAAATAAGACTCCAGACCACATCTCTTTGGTTCTGATTTGGTTGGTTCTGATTGTATCTGCCTAGTGGGATATCCAACCCCATCAGATCAGGGAGATATCTAGCAGGAATTTATGAGATCCAAAAACTTGTTCTCTTGGGCGTCTCTATGTACCAGCCATCTCCTTCCCTGCTGCATCTTACTGGTACTGTAGTGTCTGTTCCCACAGATGAGCAAAGGGCAGCCATGTTGGCAACACCCTCCAAAGTGACCCATTGCTTGTATGTCCCTCCACTGGTTACTCTTTCCGGTGGAAATTGCTGGTACCAAAGTTTTGCATGATGAACACTGACAGTGTACACCAGAGACTTAAAAAAAATCCTTAGTACTGGCCTTCTCAATCAAACTTCTTGCCTTCCCTCAAGGTTACTCATGAGTCAAGAGTCAAAAAATCAGTTTTACAACTTTTTAGCGTGTCTCCCAAGGGAGGTTTGGCATCTCTTTGGTGGTGTTTGACTTTAAGGGTTTCCATGACACAAAGAAACCTGATTTAACATTCAGTGTATCTCATTTATTTATTTATTTAAAAAATGTTTATCTTATGTTGTAGTTGATTTACAACGTTGCGTTAGTTTGAGGTGTACAGCAAAGGGATTCAGTTACACATAGACATGTATCTATTCTTTTTCAAATTCTTTTCCCATTTAGGTTATTACAGAGTATTGAGCAGAGTTCCCTGTGCTATACAATAGGTCCTTGTTGGTTATCTATTTTAAATATAGCAGTGCGGACAGGTCAATCCCAAACTCCCAATCTATCCCTCCCCCTGCCCCCACCTTTTCCCCCTGTAACAATAAGTTCCTTCTCTAAATCTGTGAGTCTGTTTCTGTTATGTAAATAAGTTCATTTGTATCATTATTTAAAGATTTTGCATATAAGCGTTATCATATGATATTGGTCTTTCTCTGTCTGACTTCACTTAGTATCATAACATTCAGTGTACGTCATCTAATTCTCATGACAACGTCAAGAAGGTGCTGTATCAGCTCGGTGCTTTGTGACCACCTAGAAGGGTGGGATAGGGAGAGTGGGAGGGAGACGCAAGAGGGAGGAGATATGGGGATATATATATATGTATAGCTGATTCACTTTGTTATACAGCAGAAACTAACACATCATTGTAAAGCAATTAGACTCCAATAAAGATGTTAAAAAAAAAAAAAGAAGAAAGTGCTGTGATTACTGCCATTACACAGATGAGAAAACTGAGGCTTAGGAAGAATGACTTACTCATGGTTGTGGAATTGGTACATTTGCAGTTCAAACCCAAGTTTTAACTCCAGGCCCGAGATATCATTCTGTGTCTTCTGCATTTTCTGTGACGGTCCTCAGTTCAATATTTACCCCCATAAGAACGGTTAGGCTTCTCAGACCATTTGTCCTAGTTTTTGGTTCAGAAGTGTGGTCACTGTACTAATACTCAGTGTTCATAATTCACAAACCTTGTCATGTGCCTCTTCCAGAGGTCCCTGGCCTAGTTTTGAGAACTTTCTTCCCCGATGAGAACTTTCCTGTAATCAAGCTTGTAATTAGGAATGGAGAGTAATTTTCTAGTTGTTTTGTGTTCTGTGTCTTATAGAAAAGTCCTGGGGTGGCACATCTATTTTTATAGCCAGATTCTAGAAAGAGGTGGTGTTAGCTTGATCTGAAATGCATGCAGTCTGTTTTCTGTCTAAACGTCAAAACGGTAACGACTGACATTGAGATCCAGAAAAAAATGTCTCTGATCCTTTGATTTGTAAAAGAAAGTACACTGCTTTGAGAATACAGCTTTGAGGCTGTTGGTGCTTGCCCATAAATTAATATGGTAAAATGTTTATACTTGCAGTAGTCACTGGGGACCCTCTGCCCAAAAAGATGTCATCGCCTGGCTGTTTTAAATACATTCAGAACGACCTACTTTTTAACTCGAGGATAATCAATTTTTCCTGTGACAGGAAGGTAAAGTTAAATGCCTAAATTAACCCATGTCCCTGTCACCAATACCTACTTTTAGTGGAGATTACATTGTTAGGGGAAAAAATCTGTACTCTTTGAGACTCACTTTAACCTGAAAAACGAGGAGATTGCCTTAGGTTGCTTTAACATCACTTCTCAGAAATATTCTTGCCACTTGCTCAGTGGAACGCGATTGGTAGTGGAAATAAGGGGTTACCTCTGGGGAAGAGTTAGCACAGAGAATCTCATCCCATTCAGAGAGGTCTCCAGCCATCCAGGAGAGGATTTGGAAGAGAGGGAAAGCAGATTGGGAAAGGGGGTCACAGCCCAGCCTGGTTCCTTCAGGACTTCATTCCTAGGATGTGGACGGGTGGCCAGGAACCATCCTGCAGGAGGGATCCAGGCTAAGCAGAAGGGAGTTCACACGTACCAGGAGAAGATGAAAGCTGTGTTTTTCTAGAACATGCCTGTGCTGTTGGCCCAGGTGGCATTATTCATTTAGTGCCGTTCCATACTTCGCAGGAAAAGCACAGCGGGCTGATAAAGCTTGAGTTTTTAAACATTCAGAAGGCTGTGATGCTATAAATAAGTTTCCTGTGTCAGAGATTAAATCAACCAAGATGACTGCCATGCCAACTTTATTTCTGAAACAACGTGTTTTCAACAGAAATCAAAATACTTGTTAATCCCTTCCTTCTGACAGGCTAATATGAGCCTTGAAAACCACAGTGAGAGCTACCGAGAGGAGAGTAAGTAGCAGAAGCTGTGTCTGCGTGGCTTATCTGTTGGAGAAGACTGAAGACATCCTTCGTTTCGGAAGTCTTTTGCCTGAACTTGTGGTGCTGCAGAATCAGGACTGGGCTAGGCTGTTTTCATCAAAGAAGACTTGGCTGCTGTGTTTTGGGTACACCAACCAATGCAGAGGCTGTGTCTCTGAGATGACTGATCACAGGGAAGCAAAGAGTTGTCCAGTCTAACATTCATCACTTTCTTTTGGTAACAAGGCCCCTATTTTCTCTGGGAAACCATTCTTCACCCACTCTTAATCCATGGGGTTCTGTGTGGGTGATTCCAGCCTCTAGCTCCAGAGGCGGGACTAGGGCTAACCAATCAGAGCTGTCCACCTCCTTGGCTGTGGTAATTCGTTCAGAGGTGGATCAGTGCCCAATTGGAGTAAATCTTGGAGCTTGGCTGGAACTGGTGGGAAAGATGAGCTCTCTTCTTCAGTGGGGTTACCCCCCTGGAGCTGCTGAGCCTCACTGTGGCCACCTGATCGCCTGAGATGGAGGCCAACCCAGAAGAAAGTAGAGATAAGAGATGGAGAATGATTTCTGATGACGTTGTTTGAGCCCCGGGACACCGTCCTGCTTGAAATGAGATGCACTTCTGGACTTTTTATGTCAACAACTTCTATTCTTTTTCTTCAAGAGTGAGCTGTATTTCCATCACTTGACATTGAAATAGTCCTGATTAATTCAGTAGTGCAGCTGAGTAACTCAGCCAAACTGGTCAACTCAGTGACAAAATATATTTATGGATTTATCAACCTGTTGTTAGACTAGGTTTATTCTAACCTAGTGAGATTGACTGGTTGGGCAGCCATGGCAGACTCAGCTCCAGTGAAAGAGGGTGGCCATTGAACCCCCAGCAAGAATAAAGGATTGGCCTGAGAAGCGGGGTGTGGAGACTGGTGCTGGGACTGTGCCATCCTGGTGGGAGAGTGTTTAGAACCCCTGCCTCTAGGAGGAGGTAGATTTCAACCAGCCATCCTTAGCCTTCTGGGGTAACTTTTAGGATGTGATAAGGTTGTACTGTGTCCCTAGAAAGAGTCACCTGTGCTCTCTCCCATGTAATTTTGGGTGGCTCTCAGAATCACAGAAGCCCAGTTACAGTCTCCTGAGGATTCTAGATTGCACTTTAAGAACCTGGCAGATGATCTGTCTTCTGCATTTTATAACATCTCTTGTGAGTGATACGTATTTGTTCATTAAGATATTTGAGGACTTATCCCAGGCACTGTACTTAACATATAGTATTTATATAAATAAATGACAATGACCTGTGGGATAGATGCTACTATTATTCTAATTTTACAAATAATCTGAGATGCCAAAGAGTTATGTAGTTTGCTCAAGGTCACAAAGCTTATAAGTGAGCAAAATGCAGTCTAGAAGACACAAGTGGCCGCATTCTAAACCCCTTCATTGACTTCATAAATGACTCTACTAATGGGTCACAATGAATACCAGTCCATAATGGTTTGAATCTTTACATCTAGCTCAAATGCACCGTGACGCAGTGTAAGCCCATTGCTTCATGGAGGTGATTTGGGATTCCACTGCGTTCCAATCCCAAATTAGACAAGTGACTTGTAGTAAATTACTTAGTGTCTGAGGCAGGTTCTTTATGTGGAGAGTGTGGATGGTACAGGTATATATATTTCCATTTTCCTTATTTTTAACAAATTTCGGAGAATTACAAAAGGGAAACATGCTTATAAAAACTCAACACGGTCACAGATGTAGAAAACAAACTTATGGTTACCAGGGGGAAAGTCTGGGGAGAGATAAATTGGGAGATTGGGATTGACATATACACACTACTATATACAAAATAGATAACTAATAAGAACCTACTGTATAGCACAGGGAACTCTATTCAGTACTCTGTCATGACCTCTATGGGAAAGAATCTAAAAAAGAGTGGATATATGTATATGTATAACTGATTCACTCTGCTCTACAGCAGAAACTAACACAACATTGTAAAGTAACTATACTCCAATAAAAATTTTTTAAACACAGAAATAGAAAGTAGTGAGTAGGTACAGCATGAAAATTCTCCTCAGTGGCTCTCGCCTCTGCCGTCTTACTTGCTAGAGGTAATCAGTTTTAAAGTTGGGTATGTATTTTCTCAACCCTTTTCTATGGATGTACAGTTTTCCCTCAACACATATACAGAGTTTATTTTTAAACAAAAAAAAGTGTTATTTTAAACTCTGCTGCAGTGAATACCCTTGTCTGTATATCTTTGCTCACAGGACTAGATATTTCTATAAAACAGATCCCTAGAAGTAGAGTGGCAGGGTCAAAAATGCTTTTGTATTTTAAAGTAAATGCATGGGAGACCATTTTTGGAATTATTAAAAGGGATTCCAGGGAAATATCCTAGCATTTGCTAGGTTCAGATCTTTTTCCTGTGCTTAGGAACATTCGGGCACAGGGACGATGTACCCTCTCGGTGGCTCTGGTTGTCACACTCCCACTGGAGCCTCCTTTATATTGAAGAGCTCATCTGAGTCCTGTCTTCCCTTGAGCAGCCCAGGGCTTATGTGTATGGTGGCAGATTTGGAGTCAGCTTCCTAAGCTGTGCGCATCTCCCCCTGAACACATGCTGCCCACCTGCAGACTCAGCTGGAGTTTGGGAGCTGCTACCGAACCAGGCAGTGACTGGTGGTACCCTCAGTGATGCCCACAGCCAAATTCTGAAACATCCTGCAGCTACTGTCTGCTGAGTGCGAGGGGGATCCTTAAGAAGCTGCTTAAGACACTGATGCCGGTGGCTTACAGCCTTTGGTAAGACTTCATTAATTGGGTCATTCCTTTAATAAATATTTTTTGAGTATCTACCACGAGCCAAGCACTGTGACAGGAGTAAGAGATACAGTAGATCTCCAAAAACACATAGGGGCCCCTACTCGTGACGACTCTAACAATATTACAGAGTAATACCTTCTTCTCCTCACAATTTTGGACTTCTGTCTTGGAAACATCTTGAATGAAAGTTGCTTTTGAAAGGTGTTTCAGAAACCAGAACTAATCAAGCCAAGGTGGAGTGAAGATAAGCTTTTCTTGAAAAAAACAAATAACATTCTACACTGTGATGGTAAGTCAGCAGGAAGAGAGAACTAATTCCAATGATGTTAATCACTTTGCCTCCATCTCCCCCTTCCTCCCTCCTAGTGAGTTGTTTCGTCCACCCCTGCTGAGGGGACAACTTGGACCACTTTACTCCTGGCGCAGCTGATTGGACCAGGATTGAACACATGGCTCAAGCTCAGCCAGTCGTATTCTCTCTTAGGGAGTTGGAATTGTAGCATCAGGACTCAGGTCAAGCTTTTGGGGGGCAGCTTAATTGGGAAGAATTTAAAAGGTGGAACCATGCCCCAGCCCATGTGCAAATGGAACAGAGAAGGTGATGTTGCAGAGAAAAAAGAGAATGAAGTAGGTTGGAGGAAAGAAACAGAGATGAGAACAGTGAAGTCCCAGAAAGAGACAGAGAGCTGGGGAATGTAGCTCCCGTTTGGTGAGAACTCTCTCCTGAGGTCAAGAACGCTTCCTGTTCTTGGATTCCCTTCTCCGAATCATTCCAATAAATCCCTGTTTTTTCCTGAGATAACATGATGGTTCCTCTTTCTAATGACCACTTTGGCTAAGACAATATTTACTCCCTCCTTTGCACTGTTGAGATAAAGCCTGATACAGAAGCTTCTTTTTGTTCTGTTCCTGAAGGCCAAACAGTCATGTTCTTGGGAGGTATATTCTTTTTGACTCTATCTGCCATTTCTCTGATGCCCTGATTATTTTGGAAACATGCTGAACTCCATCCTCAGAGACTCCCTGAGGAAGGCTCAGCTTGGAGGATTCATGAATCCATTCGTTCATCAATTAGGGAGCCCTGAAGCAGACGTTCTGTGGGTGGGATGCTCTGCACTGCTCTCTGCTGGGGGAGGTGGGAGACACGACATAACGCCCCCCCACGGAGAAGCTTCCCCAGAAATATGGCCCTTCCTTGGAGGCCAGTGAAGACACAGCTGGGACATGCCGGTTGAAACCAGAATTACAGCTTTAATCCAAGCCTAGAAGCTCAAAATCAGTGAGAAAGTGAGGAAACTCCCGAAGAGTTTCTGATCACTGGGTAGTAGTGAGGAGTGAGGGACAACGGGTTTGTCCAGAAAAAATACCACCTGTCAAAGACCAGGCAAACCCAGAGTGATGAAAGCAAATTGATATTCTTGCTTCAATGACACACATAAGCATACACAAACACACGTTAAAAAACTGTTGGATCGGACTTCCCTGGTGTCACACTGGTTAAGAATCCGTCCGCCAATGCAGGGGACACGGGTCCAATCCCTGGTCCAGGAAGATCCCACGTGCCACAGAGCAACTAAGCCCACGCGCCGCAACTACTGAGCCTGTGCTCTGGAGCCTGCGAGCCACAACTACTGAGCCCGCGTGCCTCAGCTACTGAAGCCCGTGCCCCTAGAGCCCGTGCTCCACAGCAACAGAAGCCCCGGCTCGCCACAACTAGAGAAAGCCCGCGCGCAGCAATGAAGACCCAAGGCAGCCAAAAAATTAAAAAAGAATTTTTTAAAGCCACAATTATAAAAAAAAAAACATTGTTGGATCACTGTGGTATGAAGCACATGCACGTCCATTATGGGAAAACCGGATGAACCTGAATGAAGGTGAGTGGCTTTCCTCGCTGAGTGAGGTAACAGTTCAGTTCAGCATCCCCAGGAGAATCTCTGCTAAGGTGAATCTCTCCTTTTCCCAGAAGCCTTGAAAGAAATGGAACTTAATAATCTCGATAGAGGAATGCGTCATGAAAGACGCGTTAAAGGTCGGTGAGTCACCTTCTCTCTTCTCCCTGGCCCCCACTGCCTTGTTCCCCAGGACCCGTCTATTGCCATTCATGCCAGGTGACAAAATCCCTGTCCACATCCCATGAGGATCCGGCACAGGTGCCTATGCCCCCCGAGTTCCCATCACCTCTAGGTGTCCTTTGTGGATTTTCTCCCTCACACTGGCATTTTGCATACGGTACTGAGCAGCAGGGAATGCAGACTGGCATTAGAAGCAAAGCTGGTTTCGTTCATTGTCTTGCCTCCCGTACCCCACCCCCTTCCTTTCGATAGCCGCTTTCAGCTGTGTATAAATTAACCACATTCTTGTGCTTTTGCAGGTCACATCTGGGATATTCTGGACATCTCTGGCATAAACTCTGAATTTATGAAACCAGTAATTTGCTGCTCCCAGCTTATAATGCCTGACATCGTCACTGTTTACTTAGAGTTTTGGTATCTGATGTTCTTAATGTTAAGGTCAATTCTATTGATACTGGACTCTGTGCCCTCATTTCTTTCCCTGTTGCCTTTCTTCAAGGCACACACAGAGAGGGTAACTAATCTTAATATCTTGTGTTCACAATTCTATTTAGCATGAAATCAGTAACTGACATATTAATTATAATAATCTGTTAAATATACTTTACCTACATGTTAATTATGGGAGACCATTCTCATTTATTTCTCCGGGTAGCCTATTAATTCAACCCAGATGGTACAGCCTTGTGAGACGGTAACACTGAGCATTTGCAGAATAAATCATGTTGCCAAGATACAGCAGCAAAAACGTTATCATATCTGAATAAGCTTTAGTATGATATAACCAAGAAAGAAAACTTACCTATTACTCACAGGCTGGAGCTTACTTAAAAACAGGATCAGTATACCTAATGTTTTTTTAAAAATTGGGGGAAACATATGACGTTTTTCTCCAAAAGGGTAGAATCTTTATTTAAGCCCAGTGCCCCATAAATAATTCCAAAAGGGGGAAATGGAATCCTCACGCACGGTGTTCATCATAACTTGGGGGAAGTGAGGGGAAAGTCTTTTATTGGACATTCTGATGCCAAGGCTGGCTCTGTTTGGGGAAGTGCTGCAATGCCTCTTCCCCCTTTTCCCACTTCTTTGCCTCCATTTAATTTCTTCCTGGATATGAATAGGCAGAGCTCTGGTCTCTGTCTCTTTGGGGCTCTCTAGTTCGGGCGAGATTTATACTCGTGTGGCTGATTCATCTCTGAACGGGACGATTTCAATGAGGAAGCTTGGAATCGGTCAATGGAACGCCATTATCATCCTTCTGTGGAAGATCTAGGACCACTGGCCAGAGATTCTTTTAGTTCAGCAATGTGGTTCAACAATTTAACCTGTACTCACTCATTATTTACTTCCAAGAAGAGCTGTTAGTTCTTGGGAGCCAGTGGTAAACAAGACTCACGTGGGCTCTCCCTTCACAAAACTTATAATGCGGGGGGAAGGGAATTAAACAGACATAATACTATGCGATCAGGGTCATGCTACGGAGACTGTGGCCGTCAGGTTGCATAGCAAAGGCCCCCAACTCAGACATGGGGGAGACTCAGAGAGGCTCCGCAGAGTAGCGATTTCATCACCTGCCTCTGCAGAGTGAGCTGGTGGTCGTCAAGTGGAAGACTAAAGAGTGACCCAGGTGGACAGGAGCACGTATCTACAGAGAGTGCATCACGTAACTCATGGAACTGAAGGAAGCTGGTGCAAGTGGAATGTAAATTTACGGGGTAAAGAGTGGGTTGTGGAGACTTTCAAGAGAGGTGGCTAGATAGGTATGCAGGGGCCAGAGGATGAGGGTCTCTGTACCACCTGAAAAAGTTCAGCGTTCATCCTGAAGACAGCGAGACCCAGCAAAAAGTTTGAGCGTGAGGTGACAGGGCCAGAGTAACATTTTAGGATTTCATTTTGGAATTTGAAATTTCATTTTCATTCACCAAGGAGAGCAGTTAGTAGCGGGAACTTTTGTTAAAGCAAGAAATAGTGTACCCTGGACCAGAAGAGGGACAGGGCTTTTTTTTTTTTTTTCACCTTCTTATCCCTTTCAGCCCGGCCTAAGTCCTTTCATTTTCTCGAAGGCTTTTCTGACATCTCCAGCTTTCACCAAGCTCTCCTTTCTTTAAGCTTTAATAATAATGTTTTTCCAGTTGTTTCCTATTTGAAAACAAGCATAGGCTTTGCTTCTTCCCTCCCATGAACACAGGTACAGGTGTATCCATCTCTGCTGCCATGATAGAGGTTGCCTTCTAACTTCTCTTTGCCCCTGTCTCTCCTCCACCAACATGTGGCTCGTAGTAACTTCTGCATTGGGCCAACTCCTAGCTCATGATGCAGCGGGCTACTGTGGCTCCATATTTATTATGATAAATATATTTTGTGATTGCTCCTTGATCACTCAATGGAAAAACAGCTGTCCCCTCATTCCGTCTCAGTGCCCTGCTCCTCTCCTTCGTAACGTTGGCCAGAGCGTGCAGCTGGGGGTTAATTTGATTTGCTTGCTTATTTGGGCTTTTTTCTGCCTCTCCCACTAGACTTTAAGTCCCATCGGGATGGAGACCATGTCTGTTTTTCCTCGTCGTATTCTGAGCATGTAGCTCAATGCCTGCTACAGAGTAGTTGTGCAACAGATAAACACTTCTTGAAGGACTGTAGTATTTTTCTAAAATTGAAGGCTCTAGGGACTTCCTTCGTGGCACAGTGGTTAAGAATCCGCCTGCCCATCCAAAGGCATGTACAGTATCTTTATATTTAATGTCATAAATAAATACTGTACCTATTCTTATTTCCTCCTTACCATCATTTCTTATTATGAAGGAGGGTAAAGTCAATTTCCATGGAATTGCTAACAATAGAATGAAGTTTAGGCAATCATCAAGAACTGACTTGAATGGAAAAAACTAAACTAAACTAATTGAAGAAATTTTAATAACCTTTGAAAATATTTTCTGAAGTACAATGTCCTCTATCTGGCAGCTGATAATAGCATAACAGCCTGACCAATGTTATCATCATTAATCAAAATAATATTTATGGGCTTCCCTGGTGGCACAGTGGTTGAGAGTCCACCTGCCGATGCAGGGGACACGGGGTCGTGCCCCGGTCCGGGAAGATCCCACGTGCCACGGAGCAGCTGGGCCCGTGAGCCATGGCCGCTGAGCCTGTGCGTCCGGAGCCTGTGCTCCTCAACGGGAGAGGCCACAACAGTGAGAGGCCCGCGTACCACACACACAAAAATAATAATAATATTTATAATATTTATTAAACTTCTATAACTTACTGAGCTGTGGTAGTAGCCATCAGTATGAGCAAGATATAAATTCTGATGTTTTTCTGTTGTCAACCTTACCAGAAAAGTCATGAATAAAATGAAAATATGAGGGAAAAAAAAAAGAATCCGCCTGCCAGTGCAGGGGACACGGGTTTGATCCCTGGTCTGGGAAGACCCCGCATGCTGTGGAGCAGCTAGGCCTGTGCGCCACTACTGCTGAGCCCTCGTGCCACAACTACTGAAGCCCGCGTGCCTAGAGCCTATGCTCCGCAACAAGAGAAGCCACCACAATGAGAAGCCCACCCCTCTCAATGAAGAGTAGCCCCCACTCACCGCAACTGGAGAAAGCCCGCGCACAGCAATGAAGACCCAACACAGCCAAAAATAAATAAATAAAATAAATAAATTTAAAATTGAAGGCTCTTTAACTGTTGGAGGGTGCGCTTGGGTCTCAGGCCATGTTTCAGATGCATGCTCTTAAACTTAGAGGCAGAGATGAAATGGGGGATGCAGAAGTGGGAACTACAAGCCAGAAAACATGGCAGTGGCCAGAAAACAGCCTTCTGTAGCAATGATTAGAATTTACGTCGATGACTTGGGCACAGAATGAACTTGTCAACACACAGGAGAGAGATTTACCTGAAGAGTGGGGACTGCGAAGTAGGGGAGAAATTTGGAGCATCCAAGTAACAGCCCTAAGAAGCAGATACATTCCAGAAGGACATGATGATTTTAGAATTGGCTTTAAGTTTTCGATCGTGCCCTCTTCTGTTTTCTAAGAGACAGCCAACCTTCCTTCGGTTCTTCCTTCCCACCTACCTACCTTCTTTGGTTTGTGCATTCACCCCACAAATGTTTCCTGAGTGCATGAAACATCCCAGGTTCTGGATTGTGCTAGAAAATGACTGTTAGGAAAGTGGGCGGGTAAGCCCTAGCATACTGAGAGTAAAGTACACCTCTGCACTGAGGACCGGGGAGAGGCCTCAGCAGAAAGGTTTCCAACTGAAAGACTGTGTTTATCCAGGTTTGACCCCCCTCCCCCAACCCTCGCTGCTGGCTTCTCTTTCAAAAAAGATATTGAGAAAGGATTGGGGGCTGACACATCAGCTGAACCCTCTGAAATCACAGCTGAGCCCCTCTCGCTGGACTGAACACCAACCAGAATTCCACATCCACGACATGGTTAAGAGGAACTTCTAGCTGGGGAATATAAAATTGTAAATGGCACAGATAACGTCAGTGTGAGTTACTGTTTTCAGAATGACACAGATGTTAGGATAAGGGAGCATAAATGGAAATTAAAGAGAAACAAATTCAGAACAGATGTCAGGAAGCATTTTTTTTTCATGCGGAGAATCACAAATGTGTGGAATGGCCTACCAGGCTCGATTGTTAAGGCAAAGGCACAGGGGACATTCGAGAACTGATCAGATGGCATCGCAGGGGAATTAAGCAGTAAAAGAGGAAATGAGCATGCATACGGCGACTGGCTTTCAGCTAATCCTCAACACTGTCCATGCTCTTATGTTCCTGGTGCTGACACACTTACCTTGGGTAAACATACAGAATTTCTCTGCTTTTAGTTTTCGCAGATTGCACCAATCTCAAATAGTGATTTTCACATCATAGAGATGACATTGGCAGAGTGTGCGGAAGAGAGAGAGAGAGCTCCTTTCCTGCAGTTATGTTTTTGGAGGGAGGGTGTATTTGTTCGTGAATGGTGTATGGAAAATGAGTGTTTAAAATGTATGTATCTACCTAACACCAAAGAGCAGGGGATGATCGTAAACCAGCCACTGTCTCATGGAGCTGGAGTTCTAATTTTCACTAAGCAAGTGCATGACTGCCAAGGGGTCCACTGGAAAGGACCCTCCAAGGCTCTCTCTGCTTCTCTCCCCCCAGCTAATGGCCTCATGGTGTCCAACTCCTTTTTTTATTGAAGTATAGTTGATATACAATGTTGTGTTAGTTTCACTCAAGTCCTTTTAAAAATATCATATGTGGGAGAAGAGGAAGTTAAGCTTCTGACAGCTACTCACTGTAAAGAATTTGAACCAAGGATGGGGTGACAGAAAATCTGTAGCTCTGTGACCACTTGCCTTTCTTTCATTGTGCGTTCAGAGCAGCCCTAGAGAGATTGTAACCAGGTGCCCCTTTAAAGGGGCTTCACTTGGGGGATATAGCTTATGATAATAGGGAAGGAGAAAGAGGATAGCAATGATTCTGTGCCCCAAGGGAAGGTAGTTGAGGATAAAAAGTAGAATAAAACCTCATTAATCTGGACCGTGCTAATTTAGAATGTATGAATAATTCAGACCCTCTGGCTGGGCTGAAGTTTACCTTTGTACTAGATATGGAAAAAAGGGTTTGCTAAGCAAATTAATAGTGTAAACAAAATTGAGGGTAGGGAATATATAACCTATTTAAGAGAACAAATTGTTTTCACATACTTAGTAGAACCATCTGCATAGGAACAATGAATAGGTCAATTATAAGTAATCCTGGTCTATTCATTAATCTTGATCTGCTGGATACCCATACTCTGCAAAATTTTGTCAGCATTAGAGGGATGAAACTGAACAAGCGGGGAGTCCTTACAAGTTCATATTTAAGGCATTTGGTTGATTTACGTTGCCTTTCCTTTCATAATTTATTTCATTTTGTAAGACTTTGAAGACCTCTTGACCAACCTGTCTTGAATCCTGTCTCTACCTTTTATCTTTAAGCCTCAGATTTGAGATGACAGAAAGATTAATTTGTAGAACACAGTCCTGAGGACTACTGGCACCAGGGCAAGTAAGGGAAGCTTGTTTTGGTGGCTTCGTGGCTGCTAAGCAAGAATGGGGGGCTGCAGGTTGGAAAGCCTGGGTTCTCATCTGGTTTCTGCTAATAAATACCCACTGGACTTGGGCAATCCATTTATTTTCTGTGGGTCTCAGTTTCCATATGTATAAAATGGGATAAGATTAAGGATATCTAAAGACTCTTGCAACACAACAATTTCATTCTCATCATTTATCTTCTCTGAGAAAACTTCTCATCAGTAAAAAAAATAACAGTCATTCTCATGTTGTTTTGATAATCAAATGATATAGTAAATGAAGTGCAGAGTATAATATAAGCAATGAATAAGAAAAGAGTAAGTCGTTCAGGAGAAATTGTTATAGTGTCTCTGCTGTTGCCATATCCTAAGAATGAAGTCCTTCATCCTCTCCTTGGGACATCCTGACTTCCTTTTCTCCTTCCTCATCCATGGACTTAATAACATTTTCCCACCAGATAATTATTGGCACTTTCAAAACCCCGCCCGCTCCCCCAAGCCTGTTCAGCCTGCAGGGTGCTGCGTCAGATGCAAAGGGCAGAAGCAGAAGCATCCTCTTGTACGGCGGACCAGTGAGCAGGGAATCGGAACAGTGGAGGAAGGAGGAGACGGCTTTCCCTCAACCGGAGATCTCGTTGCCACTCTCGCAGCCACGGTCAAACACTCTCATGAGTTGTGCCGATTTTAATTCTAAAGCTGGAGGTGGACACAGAAAGGCAACTGGTGTAAGTTTGACTTTAGACTTCAGTCCATATCACTTTCTGGTCCCACCAGTCACTAGCTCGAAAAGCAAATGAATCAATGAAATGTTGAGTTAGGTACCATTTCCATTTAAGTGATTCTCAAATAGTGCTTGATCAATGAACATTTAAAGCCTGTGCCACCTATACAAATCATCACCTCGTCCTTTTCCAATGTAGACTCGGAGACCAAAGCCATGTAGGGCTTCCCTCTCTGTGGCTGGCTGAAGACCCTTATCTCCTTAAATGTGGCTCTGACACATAAAATTCAGCAGCAGAGTAGCTTCAGAGATTTGCTAAAATCATATCTAAATCTCACTGGTATGTACCGTGTACATATTAAGGGCTTTCTCTAGAATATGAGAGAAGGCTGGGAGAAAAATGTGGTGGGTGCCGTGAGTAGCTTTTTGGGGTAAGGGGTTTTGATCAGAGCCTATAGAGTCCTACAACATCTTAGCCTACAACAGCAATGCAGGGACTGTTTGAGTGACTTTTATTTAAATTAACTCA
Source organism: Lagenorhynchus albirostris (assembly GCF_949774975.1). Taxonomy (NCBI): domain Eukaryota; kingdom Metazoa; phylum Chordata; class Mammalia; order Artiodactyla; family Delphinidae; genus Lagenorhynchus; species Lagenorhynchus albirostris. Next base: position 29,320,290 of record NC_083113.1, on the reverse strand, counting down.
TCAGGTTTGGAAAGGCAGCTTCTGTGGAATCACAGACTGGTTAAAAGAAAGTTTGGGTGAGATCATTTGACATCTTTGAAAACAAATCCAAATGGATATCATGTCCTGTGCCATTGCTGTTGTCGCGTTTGTTCTGTTTCTAACATTTGTCTGCGAGCCTTATTTTATTTCTCTTTTTTATTGACTGCTTGCCATGAGCTCCATCCTGGGATGAGTGCTATAAGCTTTGCAGAAAAATATTTAATCCACCCACCTTCCCAGGAGTGTACACTCTTGGTTGGTGAGGTGCAAGACATAGAGACCAAAGGTTGCAAAATGGTAGATATGGCCAGCAGATGTAATTTGTGTGGCATCTAGTGTCTTAGCATAAATAACTAAACATATCAAATAAAACCTAAAATTTGATTTTGTTGCCAACATTTAGAAATTGGGATGTTTCACCTGAAAATTGAGAGTTCAGGCTTCTCTTAGAGAATATCAGAGGACTTAGAAACACAGATGCCACACTCTGTCATGGCAACAACCAGCTGGACCTGAGTGGTGGCTACTTCCTTTTATTGAGAAATGTACTCCCCAGTTCATCACAATTCCCATCACTCTTAATCCAGCCTTATTTGCCTTGCTTCAGTAGGCATTTGTCTTTACAATCCTTGGAAAATAGTAACATAAGACAAACACACAAACAAAAATGCAAACTAGAATATGATTCCATGACCAAATGAATGGTACAGATAAAGACTGTGGGTGGAATGACAAGATGATTAAAAACTATGTAACCTGGTTACCTGGAAATCCTGGTTTGTCATGATTGGTTTGGAAGACGTATTGCAAAATGACTAATAGTTATGAACCGAAATTTTCAAATGCCTTGAAAAAATAAGGGAGAAAAGAATCAGTGCTATGCCTGTAATAATGCTGCTCTCTGTGGCTTGCATTCATGTATACTTTTGTAAGAGAGGAGTAGTAGCATTACAGCTATGGCTAATTCAGTCATAACGCCCATGGGAAATGTGTCATCACATGCGTGACTGCCATCATGCAATGTTAGAAGAAGAGGCTGAGGCCTTTGGATTTATAAATATCTGTGTGGCCTGGAAGAATGACCCAAGTGTAGCTACTGGATGGACACCTACATTGTTTTCTAATGGCTGATGTGATCCCAAGATCAAGCTGTGAGTAAGAAACAAGTACAAGACAGTCAGCAAGGTGACATATGGCCAGAAGGACAAGTCAGAGGAGGACTGAGAAAGAATTGTTATATTTGGCAGTCAAGATGACCATTAACGGAAATATCAGTTTTTGTTATGCTTTTTGTCTGCACATCTTGCATTTCTTTTCTTCTGGAAACAACAGAATGTCTTTTCCCACTTAATTCACGTGGTTCAGGTAGGCTGACTCTACACTGTGGTCCGAGGGGTTGACACATAATTCAGACTTGACATAGGGGAATTTTCATGTCCCCTTGCCTGATTATTTCAGGCATGGGCATGTGACCCAAGCTGGGGCATTCAATGCCAGCCTTGGGAATTTTGCTGTCCCTACTGGGAAAGAAGTATTCTTTCTGCAGGGGTTATGCAGCTGGTGGGATAGCAGCAGGCAGCTGTGGGAGGCCATTCCTACAGTCATGTTAGGAGGCTCTGCCCAAGACTAAAGCCAATGGATGAAAGAGAGAGATGGAGTCCTGTTGGTGTTCCTTGTTCAGCCGTGCCCACCCCACACAGCTGCAGTGCCTGGTCTCTCCTTTGGCAGAGCTTTGTCTCTGACAAATCAAGAAATTGTTTACTGTTCTGTCTAGCTGTTGCACTTTGAAGCTCAAGCCTCAGTTTCCTTCTGCTGCACTAACTCCTGGGCTTCTCTAACCTGGAGAAGACTTTCCAACCCCTTTTACTCGCAAGATGTGCCTCCTCCTCTTTCTTTCTCTTATGGCTGTGAGGGAAGGAATAACAGGGTCACGCTTAATAGGCAAACACTGCCCCTCCAGCAGAGACTGCAATCACTAGTCAGGAAGCCCTTTCTAGCACTTAGAAGTCCACCATCCTTTTGTGGTACAACAAATGGAAGAAGCAGTGGGAAGAGAGAGTTCTAGAGCCAGAGTGGGCAGAATCAGAATACCCTTTCTTTTTCTTTCTTCCTTTTTTAAAGAAAATATTTATTTGTTTATTTATTTATTTTGGCTGCATCAGGTCTTAGTTGTGGCACACTGGCTCTTCTTTGCGGCAGGTGGGCTTCTCTCTTGTTGTGGCACTCAGGTTCCAGAGCGCGCGGGCTCAGTAGTTGCGGTGCGTGGGCTTAGTTGCCCCGCGGCATGTGGGATCTTAGTTTCCCAATCAGGGATCTAACTGATGTCCCCTGCATTGCAAGACAACTTCTTAAGCACTGGACGGCCAGGGAAGTCCCAGAATATCCTTTCTGACACTTATACCACTTTGATCCTAGGCGAGTGACTGAACTTCTCTGAATCTCAGTTTCTAAACCTGTAATGCGGGAATAATGTAACTACTTCATAGGGTTGTTATAAGGATTAAAGGATTAAATGAGATAACACGAGTAAAGTCCCCAGCACACAGCTGGGGCTTGTGATGATTATTTATTGGATGAAATATTGAGAAACAGCACAGCATTGTGGTTAATAGCACAGTTTCTGGAATCAGAGCATCTGGGTTCTCATTCCACCTTCACCTCTTATACAGCATCTTTATGACTCAGTTTCCTCATGTACAGCTGGGACTAATGACAATAATATAGTTTTTACTTCGACATAAAGTAAATGATTTAATGGATTCAAAGCACCCGGTGTCAGGTACAGCAAGCAGTTAACAGTCTCCAATTAATTATAAGTATAGCTGTTGTATTTAGTAACGTATCCAGTGTCTTTAAAAATATGAAGCACTTAAAAATATCCCTCTTTTCTCTACAACAAAATTATTTTCAGTAATAATTATATAATAATTAATGATGTTACAATAATTGCTATATTTTGATTTGTCCTTTAGTTTTGGAACAAACAATAAGCAATTTAAAAAGAATAAATTTCAATTTTAAAGATAGCATTTCAATTCAGTAAAATATTTCCCATATGACCTAAAAGTTACTTTTACCAAAGAAAAAAAATTACACCTAGCTCTTTGTACTGTGTCACTATTTTAAACATAAATAAAACATTTCTATTTGTCACATAGAATGACAGAACTGAAGTAACTCAAATTCCTCATCTTTATATTCACTATCATTGCTTATTTTGAATCTACTAGATAAGTACAGGAATATGTCACACGCCAGGTGTTAGAGACACACACATTACGTTGGAAGCAAGCCCAAACAGTTCTGAACATTTGCAGAATTATTCTCTTGAGACATACCCTGGGGCTGAGTCCTGGTGCAACGGGGAACCACTGCATACCTGGGAGTTGTCTGAATTACCTCACGTGTAGGATGAAATATTTATTAAGGCATAAGTAATAAAATGTGCTAATTTGAAGCTTATATATATTGTTAAGCCTCAACAGATAAAGCAGCAATTATTTAGAATTTAGACTAAAAAATGACATTTCACTATGAAACATGGATAAAATAAGTTGAAGAAGACATAAATAAATGGAAAGATATTTTGTGTTCATGGATTAGAAGAATTAATATTGTTAAAATATCTATACTACCCAAAGTGAGCTTCAGATTCAATGCAATCCCTATCAAAATTAAAAAGGCATTTTTCACAGAATTAAAAAAACAGTCCTAAAATTCTTGTGGAATTACAAAACACTCCAAATAGCCAAAGCAATCTTGAGCAGAAATAACAAAACTGGAGGCATCAGATTACCTGATTTTAAATTATACCTCAAAGCCATAGCAGTCAAAAGAGCATGGCACTGGCATAAAAATAGACACATAGGCCAATGGAACAAAAAGACAGTCCAGAAATAAATCCACACATTTAGCCAAGGACACACAATGGAGAGAGAACAATCTCTTCAATAGTGTTGAGAAAACTGGTTATCCACTTGCAGACGAATGAAACTGGCCCCTTACATTACTCCTCATAAAAAAGTGAACTCAAAATTGGGCTTCCCTGGTGGCGCAGTGGTTGAGAGACCTCCTGCCGATGCAGGGGACACGGATTCGTGCCCCGGTCCGGGAAGATCCCACATGCCGTGGAGCGGCTAGACCCGTGAGCCATGGCCGCTGGGTCAGCGCGTCCGGAGTCTGTGCTTCGCAACGGGAGAGGCCACAACAGTGAGAGGCCCGCGTACCGGAAAAAAAAAAAAAAAGAAAAAAATGGATGAAACACTTAAATGTAAGACCTGAAACTGTAAAACTACTAAAAGAAAACATGGGGGAAAATCTTCTTGACATGATTTCTTTTAGATATGACCCCAAAAGCACAGGCAACAAAACCAAAAAATAGACAAGTGGGATTGCAACAAACTAAAAAGCTTCTGCATAACAAAGGGAGCAATCAACAGAGTGAAGAGACAGCCTATGAAATGGGAGAAAATATTTGTAAACCATACATCTGATAAGGAGTTAATATCCAAAATATATAAGAAACTCAAACAACTATGTAGCAAGGAAACAAATACCTGATTAAAAATGGGCAAAGGATATGAATAAAGATTTCTCAAGAGAAGACATAACAAATGGCCAAAAAATATATGAAAAGATGCTCAACAATACTAATCATCAGGGAAATGCAATTCAAAACCACAATAAGATATTACCTCATGCCTGTTAGAATGGCTATTATCAAAAAGACAAAAGATAACAAGTATTGCTGAGGATGTAGAGAAAAGGGAACCTGGGTACACCGTGAGTGGAAATGTACATTGCTGTAGCCACTATGAAAACAGTATGGAGGTTTCCTAAAAAACTTAAAAATAGAACTACCATGTGCTCCAGAAATCCCACTACTGGCTATATATCCAAAGGAAATAAAAACAGGATATTGAAGAGATATCTGCATTCCCATGTTCATTGCAGCATTATTCACAATAACCAAGAGATGGAAACAGCCTAAAAGTCCATCAGTGGACGAAGGGAATAGAAAGTCAAATACTGCATGATCTCACTTATACGTGGAATCTAAAAAAGTTGAACTCACAGAAACAGGGAGTAGAATGGTGGTTACCAGGGGCTGAGGGTAGGGTGGGGTGGGGAAGAGTGGGATGGGGAGATATTTGTCAAAGGGTACAAAGTCACAGTTATACAGGATGAAAAAGTCTAGAGATCTAATGTACCCCACGATGGCTACAGTTAACAGTACTGTACTGAATACTGGAAGTTTTCACATTTCAGGAGCTCTCATCACAAAAAATTTGGTAACTGTGTAAGGAGATGCTATGCTAATTAGCTTGACTATAATAATCATTTCACTATATATACGTATATCAAATCATCATGTTGTGTACCTTAAATATACACAATTTTTCTTTTAAAAAAAAGGAATGAAGTACTGATTCACGCTACAATATGAATGAACCTTGAAAACATTACACTAAGTAAAAGAAGCCATATATTTTATGATTTCGTTGAGATGAAATGTCCAGAATTGGCAAATCTATAGGAACAAAAGCAGATTAGTAGTTGCCTCAGGTTAGAGGAACAGGGAGGGTCATAGATAAAGAGTACAGGGGTCTTTTTAGGGGTTGATGAAAATGTTCTAAAATTTATTGTAGTAATAGTTGCGCAGCTCTGTGAATATACTAAAAGTCATTGAATGTGCACTTTAAGTGGCTGAATAGTATTGTATGTGAATTATATCTCAATAAAGCTGTTACCAAAAAAAAAAAAAAGGAAAAGAAAAGATTTTCAGAGAGGGGCATTTATCACTGACATTGTTAGAATTGCTGGTGCACGGTGATATTTTCCAATAAAGAAGTTTTAGTCACTTTTATTATTGTTTTTAAAATCTCTGCAATGAAACTTGTATCTCCCTAGTGCCTGGCATGTCATAGGTTCACAACAAATATTTATTGACTTTATTAATAAAAGATGAACGTACCTTGATCAGGGAAATGTCTGCCTGTAGAGCGGCACCTAACCTAACCTAAGAGGGTAAAGAAAGGTTCTCCAGTGAGGGACATTTAAGATGAGCTTTGAGTGATATATAAGAGTTTGTTATGGAAAAAGAGTGAGGAAAAGTGCTTTGACAGAAGGAACAACATGTTCAAAGTCATGGAGGTAAAAGAGAGGATTATAATTTGGCCAGAAAAATCAGGGTGTGGAGGGGGAAGGATGAAGAGAAGGAGGGAGGGAAGGCAGGGGAGAGAGGGAGAGATGGAGAAGGAAAGAAGGAAGGAAGGAGGAGGAGGGGGGAGGAAGGGGGGAGGAAAAAGAAGAGGGGGAGGAAGAGGGGGAGGAAAAAGAGGAGGGGGGAGCAAGGGGGGAGGAAAAAGAGGAAGGGGGAGGAAGGGGGGAGGAAAAAGGCAGGGAGAGGAGAAGGAGGGGGAAGAGGAGGAGGAAGAGGCAGCAGCAAGGGCCAGACTAAAATGTGCTTTGTGGAAGACTTTTTACAAAATTTTGACATTATCTTTAGGGAATTCAGAACAAGTTTTAAGTATCATAGAGAGTGCTGTGGATTGGGAAGTCAGATTTCCTTTTGGAAGGATTATTTGACTGCAAGTTGGAAGATCAATCAAAGAGAGACAAAGCAGGTAATTTGGTAACCAGCTAAGAGGCCGTTGGAGAATTCCAAACAAGAGATAGTGGTAACCTAGGAAAGTGTAGTGGCAGTGAGCTGACCATGGGAAGGTGGTTTGGGAAAGATTTAGGAAATAGAATTGATGGGGGATGAAAGGCTGGTCAGAATCAAGGATGGCTCCTAGGTGTCTGGCTCTGGCCATGGGTAGACCATGGTGCCCTGGACTGATAAGGAACACAGGAGGGGTTTGTGGTGAGTTTTGATACGTCTGTGAGACATCCAGGTAGTGGTGTCTGGAAGGGTTAGGTGTACACATCTGAAGCTGAGGAGAGTGATCTCGGCTGCAGAGTTATCCATACACACACATTAACCTGATGGAAGCTGGGAAACCAGATGGAACTGACCAGGAAGAGTGTGTAGACTGAGAAGGAGAGAGGGCCAAGACACAACCGCCCAGAACAAAGCCTTGTTGGGATGGGTATATTGCACTGGAGGAGTGGGAACACTCACAAGCCAATTTTTCCCACTTTTTTCTAAGGGTAGCCATCCCTAGTATGGACAAGCACTTTGGATTCTTTTGTAAGTGCAACTTCAGTCCCTACACTGCCGGGAGGGATGTGAGAAGTCTCTTCTTGAAGGCTTGCTGTAGTTACATAAGCATAAGGTAATCAGGTACTCCCCAGAGCAAATACTGCAGGATTCCTTTTGGCCTGGCAAAGACTGCCCATCCAAAGAACTCATAGTGGGGGTGGAGGGAGGTGTTTGGCATCGGGACCATCGAGCTTCCTGGGAGAAAGAGTCATACACTAGAAAACCTCGTAGACACAACTCCCTGATGCAATGTTACAAGAACCTGCCTGATAGACCAGGATAATCCAACATAAGGTTCATAAGCCAGCACAAACTCACCATGAGGCAAGATCACCTATGGTCTTGATGTTTTGCTTACTATCCCGCACGATCTGGTTGCAAGGTAGGTATGTGATTGTGCGCAACGGGCGTTCAAGAGTGACACTGTTTCCATGCGGCAAGGGCACTGATGGCAGCTCTGGAAGACTTCTGTGACTTCCAAATAAACCCCTGCCTTTCATGGAGAACAAATAGAGGCCTTTGGAAGAAATACTGGACTGCCTACTAATATAGGCAGGCGATAGATTAAGCAATTTTTGGCAAAGAGATCACTGTGACTGTACTTGAATCCCAAACAGATAAAAAGGTCACTGAACATGAAGACCTGCATGCAGATCTTTTTCAAGATCACTTACCTATGTATTCTATCTCCCCACTGCAAGCCCAGTTTTCCATACTCTGAAATGGAAACCTGGGAAAACTTTCACTTAGCCAGTATAGAAAACACTTTCATATAGCTGGAGACGTATGGCAAATTTTCTTTGCTCTTAAATGAATCTGACTGTATTTGAGAGTAGTTTTCTCCCTCTTAGTAGGTGATCCTTGAACATTTCATAAGTATCATCAGGCTGCATAAGTCTCTATATAAGTTGTGTTTCTATATACTGTCTAGAAACATAAAACGGTGGATGGAAAGAGGTGTCCGAGAGATGTGGGCTGCACAGCTTCAGTTAATGTTCCTCCTCCCTTTTATAAATCTCCTTAATCAGTTGAAAAGAACTTTCTAGTCCGACTTTTTCCCATTTCTCCATGTAATGAAACATGGTCATGTGATTCTGAATTCATTATGGAACTATATGATGGTAAAAAGATACTTAATTATAAATACACAGGAAACAATATTAAATCATATTTGTACATTGAAAAACTCAGGAATCTTTATTTATAGTACTTTTTTAAACACTGTAAAATTTTTTCTTTGATTTAGGGAAAATAATTAGGAGAAATGCAATAGTTAAATTTAATGAATTTCCTTCTTTCCTTTCGATGCCTGTCATTTGAACATGCTCATTTATTTCTATTAAAAATTTTTAAAGTGTTCCTTAATTGCCTTTGTCAGTAGTTATTATATTCAAGATTTCTATTAGTTTTTAAATGTCCTATTTTATTTCCTTCATTTTTCTCATTAAAGAGACTGGCTCAGAAAAATGAGTTCAATTCAGTAGCCAACAATTGCCCATCCATTGTAGATTCTACTAATAAATTATATTTTTGTTCTTTAGCACTCTTGAGACTCCAATAAGGATCTTGAAAAAGCAAGTTTGACTGAAGAAAAATGATCTTCCTCTGTGGTTTCTCAGAGAAGGTTGAAGACCTTAAAGAACATCATTAAAAACAGTTTTGTGATACAATTAATGCAGTAACCTTAGGTTAACTTTATTTATTTATATATTTAGGCCCTGTCTGTCTTGGTTAACAAATATTTGAAGCAACTTAAAAGAATATAAAAAATAAAATAAAATAGAAATCAGGGCCTTGAAATACAGACTAAGGGATAAGAATTGAAGGAAAATTAAAATGAATAAACCATTTTTAACATAATATAGTTATCAAAAGTGGGCTGGATCAAGGAATTATTTTCTCTGTCCGTGAGTTTTCCTCCATAGGACTTTTGTTGAGTCCTGGCACAGCAAAAGCACCCAGGGACTGGGCTGGGAAAGGAAAGTGAAATCACCTGCAATCTCCCAGTGTCAAGAACTAAAATTTCTGTTAAAGGAAGGGACCAACGATGACCACAAAACAGTTTCCTATCCTCAAGACAATTGAAATCAGAGGCAGACTAAAACTAACTTAGTTACAACCCAGCCACCACGCATCTTAATTCCTGATTGAGTCAATGTGATTAGTCCCTCAGCCAATTTCTCTGACAATGGAAAGTTAACACTGACTTACAGTCTCTAATTTCTTTTATATGAGTGTCTGGAATATAATAAAAATATGACACAGGAGAAGGAGCAGGAAAATGTGATCCATAATCAAGAGAAAAATTAGCCCATAGAAACAGACCCACTCATACAACTCTCATACATTGGAGGTGGGAATGTAAAATGGTGCAATTCTGGAAAACACTTTAGTACTTTCTTATACAGTTAAATATAAACTTACTTTTCATTAAACCTAGCTATTCCACTCTCAGGTATTTATTCAAGGGGGATGAAAACATATGTCTCAACAGAGAGAACAAACATTCATAGCAGCAAAACCTGGAAACAGTGCCAATGTTCAAAAGGTGAAAGGTTAAACAAGTTCTTCAGACTAAGGGAAATATTTCCAGTTAGAAGAACAGAACTGCAAGAAGGAACAAAAAGCTCTTAAAAAGGTACATGTATGAGTATATATAAAAGATTTTTGACTGCTTAAAGGAACAATAACGCCATCTTATGGTGTTTATAACATATGAAATAAAATAGAAAACCACAATAACATAAAGGGTAGGGGGTAAATCAATTATAAGCTTATAATTTTAAAGTTAAAAAGTTGGTGTTGAGCCTCATGGAATTTAGCAAAAAGTGAAATATACACTATTTTCAAAATCATTTTGTTCACTGAAAAATCTATTCTTATTCCTCAGGAGAAAGAAAACTTCCTTGTGAGGCCTAAAATAAAATTTTAACTTGCCATTTATAGAGTGGACACTGAATATAGTGGGTGATGTACTCAAAAACACCCTTATAATAAATGAAGTAGTAGATTTGTTTAGCAGTTTCTTAAAACATCTCACAACATAATCCAAGAGTGTAATATCAGGGCATGGCTGGGTAAAGGCTATTCTATTGGTGGGAAGTACAATGTGATTTATCACTCAACTTGAAATTGTTAACTGATTGGTCAGAAGGATTATTTCTCCCAATGCTTAGTCTCACATTAATACCTTGAAACGACATTCATGAACATATTTGGAACATACGTAAATCCTGACATATCAACAATCACCTTAAATGTAAATGATCTAAACACAACAATTAAAAGGCAGAGATTGACAAAGTGGATTTTAAAGCACCATCTAATAGATATTGTCTGCAAGAAACTCATTTCAAATACTTAATAGTAGTAAAAATTTGAAAAAACAAAAACAAACAAAACTACACATTTTTCAAGTCAGTAAAAAATTATCCAATGCATTTGTAAAGTAATTTGGTAAGTTTCTTATTAAAGGCTAAAATCCAAACAAAAATAAAAATAACATAAGCACTGGCTGATACTGAAATTACTATTCCTTTCTCAGCAGCTTGTAGGTAGTATGTGTTCGCTAAGTGAACAACATCAAATTGTGATCTTTTTTCAACCTATGTGACTCACAGACTTCAGTAATTCAATTCACATTAGCTCTTCAATTGGTCCAGTTCAGTTATTAAGACGGGGGTTTGAAAATGTTGCATTTTGAACAGAAAGCTAACTTCCTTATTCTCAGGAACATGGTTATCATCAAAATAAGACTTCAATAATCTAGAGGGAGAGAAATTATATTTTTGAATAAAAGAAGAGAAAAGCTAAACTTAACCAGAGTTCAGGTCTACTGGTACATAGTGAAATGCTTTTATTTGTTTATCACTACTCTAGTACAGAAAAAAATATTTACATCAACAACTTTTAATATTTTTTACTTCCTTTATCTTTTGATGCTAAAAGTAATTTTTCAGGATTTGTCTTTCCCTTCCCCCTTCCAGGAATTTTTGAGCAGTAGAGGATTTGTATTGCTAGGACAACATCAGAGAATATTCAGTCAACATGTTACTTAAGAATAGAAATAGAAGTCTGCATAATTAAGAAGTTTGCCTAATCTTAATACTAAAAACTGATAAAATAGCACAAAATAAGTCTCAGTTTGGAATATAGACTATAATCCTGAATAATATATTAGGAAACATAATATCCCAGTCTCAAATCAGGGGAAAAGAAAATCTCTTAGCATGAATTGCTATGTATATATAATCACTTATGACCCCATACAGATTGATGAAAAGAGTCCTATGAGTTGGGTTGCCAAAACATTTTTTTTTCATTGTAAAAAAAAAAAGCCAAAAACACTTTGAGGTAGTTAGATTGTCTGAGTAGTGGAATATAACCCTGTTTGCTTACTGCTTTTCTGCTGTTTTATTGCTGCTGTGAATTATAGGCAGCTTTATGATGGGATTCTTGATTTACTTTTTAAAAAGACATTAGTTTTATTATTTATAAATTCTAACAGATTTCTTCTATAAGCACTCCATAAATATTAATGTATCTGCTAGATAATAAAGGTCTGATGAAAGTGAAAAAAACATTATGTCTGAAGTATGGTGACGATTTGACAACATTCTCTTTTTATGTTGCTTGTTCTTTATTATTTTTGATTGCAATAAGTGCAATTAATTAACAGCTCATGTCAGTGGAGGAGAAAGATGTAGTATTAATATAAGTGAGTTTTAGATTCTTCTACCAGGAATAAATACATCATTATCTCTAGAGGTTTATGGTCCTATTTTTTTGAAGTTTTCCTAAATTCAAATTTACTAAAAAGTTTTCTTTAATTTGCTACTAGGAATTATTTTCAATAGAATCAAAGTTTTCATTATTAAACTAGAGAAATGACCAGTGCCACATAGACATAAGGTCTTTTGAAAATGAGATAGGCCTGGGGCTTTATGTCTTCAAGAAAACTTCCACAATATACAAGTATTAATTAAGTGCTCATTGTGGGGGGGGGGGTGGTGGTGGTGGTGTGTGTGTGTGTGTGTGTGTGTAAAAAAGAAAAAGAGGGAGAGAGAGAGACTGAAAGTAAAAGACACTCTCTCTCCCCCAAGGAGAGTAACAGAGGTAGAATAATGATTGCAGAAACCATGTGTCAGGGAATGCTATTCTTAATATCTTTTAGTAATGAATCTTATTTCTACATTTTGTTCAGAAATTTTAAAATTAAAAAAAAAAGTCTACTAGCAAGTTAAAATTCTAGACCATGGTGACTTCCTCTTCTTAGGAGTACCCCTTCATCCTCAGTTTCAACATGCAAATGGAAAATATAAGTGGTCCTGGGCTAAGAACCCTCCGTATTTTATTTTGCCTATCATTTAGCTCAAACCTGTGAGGTAGGTTATTATTATTTCCATTTTTTTAATATATGGGGGAATAAAATTCTGGGAACGGATCATTAGTGAAACTGAGTTGCACGTTGAGAAAGTTATTTCTTTTTAAGTTGTTTCCTTCCTTGAAATTTCAACAAAAAGAGCTTCTCAGGAGTTAGTGTGTATTTAACGCCTCTGTAACATTTGCTAATCAATTTCTCTCTCAAGCTCTTTCTCTTTCTCACTCTCAACAAAGACAGAGCAAGCCTCAGGTTCAAAGTCTCTGGAAAGCAATAGTTTGTAGCTAAATTGTAACAACATTGTTTTGCTTGAATTCCATTTTTAATGCATATTTTCTATTTATGTTCAGAGATACTAGTACTCCATATATTGTAGTACCCCAAGTTGCCTTTTGAAATTAATTGAAAGATATTGAACAAATAATTGCAACATTGATGAAGGTGGTAAGCAAAAGAGTAAAGCTTGGGAAATAATGTAGAGTGCATTGCGGCTTTAGTCATTGACAAAAGTTCGTACATACTTTTTTTTTTTTTTTTTTTTGCGGTACGCGGGCCTCTCACTGTTGTGGCCTCTCCCGTTGCAGAGCACAGGCTCCAGACGCGCAGGCCTAGCGGCCATGGCTCACGGGCCCAGCCGCTCCGCGTCATGTGGGATCTTCCCGGACCGGGGCACGAACCCGTGTCCCCTGCATCGGCAGGCGGACTCTCAACCACTGCACCACAAGGGAAGCCCCAGTGTGGTCCAACTTTTAATCAAGCACACACAGGGCTTCTCCATACAAGCTTCTAGAGACTGTCTCTTCTTCAGAACCCTGTCCTCCAAGTTCCAGTTGCTTCATTGGTCTCAACTTCTAATCTCGGTCTCCTCAACTCAGCAGAACCATCCTGTTTGCCTTGGGCTTCACCTTCCTGTGCCATGGTCAGGAAAATGTCCCTATACAGAGTGCAGTAAACATGGGGCTCACCTCTCTTTTTTCTCACATTCCCGTGCTGCACTTTGTCCAATGTTTGAAAATAGATGTCTTGCATATTTTATTCAGTTTTATAGCAATTTATGGTGAGTGTTACTCCATCCTGGATAAAAACAGAAGTCTCTGTCTTTTCTTTAATCCTCCTCCTTTGCCTCTGCCATTAGTTTCCTCTCTTGTTCAAAAAGGGTAATATTACCATAGACCTTATTTATTTATTTATTTTTAACTTCTTTATTGGAGTATAATTGCTTTACAATGGTATGTTAGTTTCTGCTTTATAACAAAGTGAATCAGTTATACATATACATATGTTCTCATATCTGTTCCCTCTTGCGTCTCCGTCCCTCCCACCCTCCCTATCTCACCCCTCTAGGTGGTCACAAAGCACCGAGCTGATCTCCCTGTGCTATGCGGCTGCTTCCCACTAGCTACCTATTTTACGTTTGATAGTGTGTATATATCCATGCCACTCTCTCACTTTGTCACAGCTTACCCTTCCCCCTCCCCATATCCTCAAGTCCATTCTCTAGTAGGTCTGCGTCTTTATTCCCATACCAAAGACCTTATGTTCATCATCTTTTCTACTTTCTAAGATATGTCATGGTCCCATTTTTATCTTCTAATGTCTCTTTTGATGGCATTCCCATTAGTTTGATTTATTCAACATTAATCAAACCAGAACCAAATTAACTTAGCTTATATGGGCCAATCACTGTGCTGAATGATGGAGATACCAACATAAAACACCGTCTCTGCCTTCAAAGAGTTCACGGTCTAATGGAAGTGAGGCAGAGAATTAAAACAGGGTAAAATAACTGCTATCACAGAAGCAGGCAAATTACATGATGGGAGAAACTGTTGTGGGAATAGAATCAGGGACCGCTTCATAGATAAGGGGGCATTGGAGAACAGTCTTAAGGAGTAACAGGTCATGAACAAGAGACAGGGAAGTCATCCCAGGCAGAGAATAGCATGAGCAAAAGCGCGGCGACACGACGAAGCACGTGGTGAGCGGGCAGCCACAATTAGTCACTGAATGTTACGGCTTGTGTGGAACATGATGGGTCATTAGACTGAAAAGGCAGACTTAGCTTCATCTTAGAGGAACTTCGTACAAAGCCTTCGAGATGATCATATAAACACGAAGACTCTTCTCCTGCCCTAATGCTATGTTTTAGATTAATCAGATTTTCTCTATATATCCCCCTCTGGCTTCTCTAAAAAATCTGTTGGTCTTCCCTCAGTATTAAAACTTGTTAGATGTAAAACAAAAAAAAACTTGTTAGGTGTAATTTGAATATTCATATGGGAAAAATGTATTTTGACCTTTATCTCACACCATACGAAAAATTAATTCCATATAGATTGGAGACCTAAGTATGAGAGGCAACACAGTAACGCCTTTAGAGGAAAATGGGAGAAAATATCCATGAACTTGGAGTAGGCAAAGAGTTTTTAAAGGGGACACAGAAGTTGCTAGCCATTAAGGAAAATCTATTGATAAATTGGAGTAATTTAAGATTGAGAACTTCCATCCATGGAAAGACACATAGAGTAAAAAGGCAACCCTCCAAACATTGTGTATATCCACAAAAGACTCACAACAAAAATATACTTAAAACTCCTGCAAATCTGTATGGAAGAGAAAGACAACCTAATAGAAAAATGAGCAAAGCGTTTGACCAGGTAATTCACCAAAGAGGGTATCCAAATGACCAATAACATATGAAAAAGTGAAGCATGTCACTAGTCATCCAGAATACAAAGATTAAAACGACCATGCAGGGCTTCCCTGGTGGCGCAGTGGTTGAGAGTCCGCCTGCCGATGCAGGCGACACGGGTTCGTGCCCCGGTCCGGGAGGATGCCACGTGCCGCGGAGTAGCTGGGCCCGTGAGCCATGGCAGCTGGGCCCGTGAGCCGTGGCCGCTACCACTCACACACCAGCCATAATGACTAAAACGGAAAAAGACAAAAAATTCCAGGAGTTCCTGAAGTCATGAGACAACTGGAACGCTGTTAGTGAGAGTGTAAATAGACGTACAGCCACTTTGGAAAACCGTTAGCAATAACTACTGAAGCTGAACTTACATATATTCCACAACACAGCGTTCTACGCCTGGGCATATACTCAAGAGAAATTCACACCTGTAATCACCAAAGGTATGTACTAAAGTGCGTATAGGAGCGCAATCTGTAATAGCCACAAAGTGGAAACTACCCAAATGTTCATCGACAGCAACATAGGTAAATAAATGTTGGTATAGTCACACAATGGAATATTGTACATTGAGTCTGAATAATACACAACCTCACAGAACGATATGAATGAATCTCACAAGCACAATGATTGAAGAAGACACCACTCAAAAGTACATACTGTATGATCCATTTCTATAGAATACGAAACAGGAAAAACTAATCTATGCTGTTGGAATAAAGATAGGGGTTAACCTTGGGGAGTGACTAGAAAGAAACATAAGGGCTTTTGTGACGTTGGTAAGGGTCTTTTTAAAACCTGGGTGCTCTGGCTTCCCTGGTGGCGCAGTGGTTGAGAATCTGCCTGCTAATGCAGGGGACACGGGTTTGAGCCCTGGTCTGGGAGGATCCCACATGCCGTGGAGCAACTAGGCCCGTGAGCCACGGCTGCTGAGCCTGTGCGTCCGGAGCCTGTGCTCCGCAGCGGGAGAGGCCACAACAGTGAGAGGCCCGCGCACCGCGATGAAGAGTGGCCCCCGCTTGCCACAACTAGAGAAAGCTCTCGCACAGAAACGAAGACCGACACAGCAAAAATAAATAAATTAATTAAAATCCGGGTGCTCGTTACACTGGTGTGTTCAGTTAGTGATAACTTCTTGAGCTGCATACTTATGATTTGGATATATTTGTGTATGTATATGATATCTGCATATCAATTCTATCTATAGCTATATCCTTATTACACTTATTTTTTTTAGCTGGGTGATGACAGAGCTGACAAGGATTAGTCCCTTTGTTGCTGTCTGTTGAATTGAGCTGAATGAGAATTTTACGATTATGATTGCTCTTCTATTTTGAGTGATTGATCCAGCTTATATTTTCTACAGCCCCTATAAGTGCCATTTTAAGGACCAGAGTGGCTTGCAGTGGGTTTGGCATCTGTCCCAGCTTCTCTCTTCAAGTGTAAGGTGTAATCTGAGTTGCTAGCAAACACACCTCAGAAGCCAGATTGTTCTTTGGCTAAGACCAATGAGCTTCAGAGCTGCTCAGCACTGCACCGGGCTTACCAGATGCGCGCAGACTTAGATGCTGCCACGTAGAGGGGAACTGGCTCAAGTTTACTCCCTCTGAATGTTTTTCAGTCTGTAAGGGTCCAAAGCTCCCTTCAAGGACCCCAGAGAAGTCAGCTCTAGCTGCTGGCTCTCCTGCAGTCTTTGGAAGCTCTGGCATCCTAGTGTTTTTCCTCTACATCTGTCACTATGAGGTTGTGTGGCTTCACAGCCCCTTCACCTCTTTGGGGCTTTGTCTCCTCACCTTTTTTTTTTTTTGGCGGTACGCGGGCCTCTCACTGCCGCGGCCTCTCCCATTGCGGAGCACAGGCTCCGGACGCGCAGGCTCAGCGGCCATGGCTCACGGGCCCAGCCGCTCCACGCCATGTGGGATCTTCCCGGACCGGGGCACGAACCCGTGTCCCCTGCATCGGCAGGCGGACTCTCAACCACTGCGCCACCAGGGAAGCCCTGGCTCCTCACTCTTTAAGGCCCAGTTCATACACTTCCTCTTACAAAGTTCTCCCTAACCGTCCCCCAAATGTAACCTCTTTCTATCTGCTCTCATTTTAGTTTGCAGAAATAGCCATTCAGTCCTTATTATTATTATGAGCAAATTGTTGCCTGTAGGTCCGTGTCCCCCCTAAGTTATGAGCATTTTGAGGACTGGACTAGCCTCTTTTTAGTTTATGTCCTTACAACCTTGGGCTTTACCTCAATACATTTTTGTTGAAAAAAATGAATGAATTTCACGTGAACGAATTTGTGTGGTTATTTGATCAACATCTGTCCCTCCACCTAGACTATAGGCTCCATGAGGGCAGTGGCTTGCTTTTTAGTTTACCACCATAACCTTGTGCCTAAAGAGAGCCTAGCATATAGTAGGCATTCAATAAATGTTTTTTGTGAAAATGAATGAGTCTAAAATGAACATGTTAGATCAGATCCTCTCTGAGGTCTGCTCCAGTTCTAGAATTCTCTGATGAATCAGTTTTACTGAATTCAGTTTCTTTTAAAAATAACTGTGTATATATATGTATATATATATACACAATACATATGCATACTTAATGCATATATATGCATCAGCTCAAAGCAACACATCTCTAAATAGATTTACACGGACATCATATAGGACATTATACAGTTAACTCTTGAACAACAACACAGGGATTCGGGGTGCCATCTCCCTGTGCAGTCAAAAATCTGGGTACAGCTATCTCTGCCTCAAAAAAAGGAATTGATAAATGAGTCACCCAAGGGCAGGAAGCTGAAGCAGTTTGGATCGAATCGACTCAAACTCTAGTTCTTTGGATTCCACATATTGTGATCATTATTGGAACAAAACCTTTTCCCCACACTTAGTTAAAGATCTGTAAAATGAAAATGCAAGTACTATATTTATTGAAAAAAAACCTCTACGTATAAGTGGAACCATGCAGTTCAAACCCATGCTGTTCAAGGGTAGATTGTATATTATTTGTGGGATTATCTGTTTAATATCTTTCCCTTCGTTAGATTGTAAGCATCAGCGGCATGGAACTTACCTATGTTTGTCTTAACCATATGTCTCCAGCACCTGGTACTGTGCCTGGCACAGAGTAGGTGCTCAATAATGATTTGCTGAATGAATGTAACTAAGTCTTGAAAGAGGAAAACTGCTTGCTATTCATTTTGCACAGGGTCAGCTTTTCTCAAAGCATAATTTTTTGGCACATAACTCTATCATCAAATATATTTGGATAGTGTCTCTTTCTATACTCCCCTCTTGGATATCTACTGCACAGGTTAACATACTAAAGGCTCTGAGAAGTCCTGCAGAGGTCCTCATGCACTTCGCATGTTTTGAAATCCTTAATTCAATGAACTTTTCATTATCTAATACCCATTAAAATCCTGAAGAATTAGTACTCCATAGAACACAATTTGGGGAATTCTTCCTGAAGTTTATTTAGATTTGCTAATGACTTACTTTAAGCCCTCTTTACAGTGCCACTGGATGTGGTTTTACAGGCTGTACCCCACACAGTTCTAAGGGAGGCCATTCACGATGTAACCTGTAAAGAGGGATCCTGATTTTGTAACCATATATTCTCTTTCCCAAGTAAATTTTAGTTCTTCTGAGGGCTGGAAATATGTTTTCCATTTTCTCCTTCTACTTGTAGCAGCAAGGACAAATTCCTTTGTACAATGTAGAAGCTCCTTTTGGACTTAACTTTAAAATATGATGGTTTCTCCAGTTCACTAGAGCAGGGATAACCTTAAGCTAAATCCTGATGGAGGCAGATAAATTTTTCTTCTTTGCACTTCTCTTATCTATACCTCTCTTCCACTCCATTGCATGGATCCTTCTATGATACCTTTCTCCTTCCACCCCAGTCAAAAGAAAATTTTGCATCAGCCATTTACACTTTAGTGTGCATTGACTCCTCTCTCCTAGAGGCATTTGTACCTTAAGCTTTATTTTCTGTTGTGAAAGGGAAGCTTCAGACCTCTGTTAAAGTTACCCCAGGTATTGGTGAGATAGCTGGGAGCCACTGCTTGGGGCTCTTGCCAATCACAGGCTAGTTACCAGTTTCACCTGTGATTAGGACTAACCCTGTAGACAACTTCTATTGTTTTTGCAGTTTTTTTCCCTATTATCTTTTTTCTGTAAGCATGCCTTGATTTTCCTTCCCCAGCCTTCAGCCCATGTGCTTGGGTACAGCTCCATACCTGGATGCAATACATCATTAGGCCAATCCATAAGTAGGATTCTTCCGGTCACAGCAATTTGTTCAGGAATGGTGCTTGATCTAATCAAAGCCAGGGAGACACGATGAAGTTTTCGCTAGAAATACTGGGAGAGCCATGGGCCCCTCGCATGAAAACAGAGAGGACACAGATTCTACAGCCACTGGCGCCATTTTGCTTCTTTGTGGAACCCAAGGATGAAGCCATCACAGCGAAGACTCAGCTGAGAGAGAGGGAAACTGAGTCCCCATGACTCAGTTCCTTCCTGCCTGCTGCTTGGGAAGTTCAGTAGGAAAGCTCGAGCAGAATATCCCAAGACAGTGTTTTCCGAATTGTAGGGCATAACCCATTAGTGAGCTGTTAAAAACAAATTCAGTGGGTCATCAAGAACATTTTTTTAAAATGAAAAGAATAACTGGGTTGCAATGAAATGTATTTGCTGTTAAGGGTCAAAAATGTCTTGAGTCATTGCTAGTGAGTGATAAATTTTGGTAACCTCTTCCTGTAGGTAAAATAATTATTTTTAAAAATCCTGAAGAGATTTAAAAACTAACTTGTAGCGATTGACATTCATCATATCTGATGATTAACAGAGGAGACAATAAATAAGAATATTCAGAAGGAACCTAGCTGTATCCGTAGCCAGTCTTATCCCTGATCTTTTCAGTTGGGTTTGCCTAATACTCTCCTTTTTTGCCTAAGCAGGTATGAGCTGGGTTTTCTGTCAGTTGAAACCAAAAGAAATCTAACTAAAACATTAGCCAAAGGGACGCTCCTACCCTTTTGAGATTTATGATTCCCCAGCTACCAGACCTAGGAATACGTTCAGTTCACCTCTGTCAGAAGAAGAGTGGAAGAAATCAAATAAGAAATTTAGAGAGGTCTAGCCAACTTTGGAATGCAAGTGCTACCTCTGGGGGAGACACATGGGCTGACCTTTCCTTTGGGTCTAGAAATATGTCAGCTCTGATGTTACTTGTAGGATGGTACTGTTTCCTCAGAACAACCCAGAAGAAACCTAGATAACAGATGTGCACAAACACACACAGGTTCATATGTTGGGGCAACATATCAAGGAAGGCTAAGAGACTGAAAGGATGCCTCTCACATGCTTATACAGCATGTATGTGGTGTGCGTCTGAATAACTTTAGACCCAGAGAAGTGCAGGGCTTTGTCCTGAAATCTACTGCTGGAGGGCCAGGCTGCTATTATAGACTGATCAATCCACATGGACCAAGTGTCTCCCCCTTGAACCTCTCCTAGGGAATACTCACCTGCCAACCTGGTCACTGTGCCCAGAGTCTTCTAAGAGCTTCCTTAGGTCTCTGTGGAGTTACTC
The DNA here is from genome assembly GCF_949774975.1 of Lagenorhynchus albirostris. Classification (NCBI taxonomy): domain Eukaryota; kingdom Metazoa; phylum Chordata; class Mammalia; order Artiodactyla; family Delphinidae; genus Lagenorhynchus; species Lagenorhynchus albirostris. The sequence continues at coordinate 29,299,395 of NC_083113.1, read as the reverse complement.
CACCCTCAAGTTCCCAATACTGGGTGGAGTCTTGCAGGGGAGGCTAGTGGACAGTCTTTTCAGCTCATGAGCAGTGCAGGGTTACCTCTCAGAGAGGATGCTAGGTTCAGAAGTACCTATGTGCCTTAAAGAAGGGGCTTTCTGGAAGAAATAAAAATACACAGAAAACTCTGGGTGACATTTCCTTCTTTCTTGTCTGTGTAAGGGAGGCATGGGGCTATTTTTCCAGGCTTCCTCACCAAAGACTCTAGAGCATCAGTTCTCCAAGACAAAGATACGAAGTGGGAAAGAATAAATGGCATTTTGAAATAATTGGCAGGGAGCCAGCCAAATCAAATCATAATCCTCCAAAATCCTCCTCCAGGTCTAAGTAATAACGTGGCAGGGCTCGAGTGTGGCAGCTCTGTTTGTTCAGTAGTTGTTTTATTATGTATTTTTATTGGTTATTTTTCCTTCGATCCCCTGTTGATAGAGGGTACTTAACTGTTTATGAGTCCTGTTCAAGGGTGATTTCCTGCCTGGAATTCTAAGCGAATAGAGGTGTGTGTGGCGGTGGTGCAGGCCACTAATAGAGGCCAGGGGGCAGGGGCAGAATTTCTTGTGGGCCCACTGAGTGCAGCCCTGTGTATTCACATCACATCACGTCACTCAGCTACCTAACCGCTTTAGTGGCACCCACTGCCTCAGGATCTAGGCTCAAGGCCTTATGGTCCCACAGGCTCTGGCCACCCTCTCTCTTTCTATTTCCATCTCCTCCTATGCTCCAACCACACCTAGTCTTTATCCAGTTTTTCAAAGCAGCCATGATTCCTTCCTGCTAAGGGCTTTGCACATGCTGTACCCTTTTCCTGAATACTCCTCTGACCCCATCAGACTGGATGAGTTTCCCATGATAGGGTCTCATAACTCCTGACACTTCCCCTTCACAGCCCTTTGTCTCAATTTGGATTCTCCCAAAGCAGAACCAAGCCTAGGATCTGGGAGGTGATGGAGTGGTGAAGGGGAGCACAGGAGGCAGGTCAGACAAAGAGTTAATGGGTGAGTTACAGCTGGGGGTGACTGGACCCAGTTCTCCTAGCGACCCTCTGAGAGTCTAGAATGGGGGCTGGCAAACTACGACCCTGGGGTCACCTGCCGGTTTTCGTGAATAAAGTTGTATTGGAACACGGCCATGTTCATTTGTTTATGTGTTGTCTAGAGCAGAGTAGTTGTGACAGAGACTGTAAGGGCTGCAAAGCTTAAAATACTTACTATCTAGTCCTTTGAGAAAAAGTTTGCTAAACCCTGCTCTAGAACATACCCTAGAATTGTCCTATCGAGAGGCAAGAAAGGTGGAGTATTTCTTCACCTACTCCCTTCTCTCAGTGGCTGCAAGGTGCTCCTGTTACCGAGGAAGCCCTCAGGTATAGAGACATCAGTGCTTAGAGGAGGAAGCTGTCAGCTGGTAGGGGAACTTGGTACCACTGTCCATGGCAGGTGCAGGAGATCTCCTGGTAAAAAGAGGGGATGTGGGCATGGTAGCCATAGCACCATTTAGCTAATTTAATTAGCTAAATTAATTGTCGTTATTTGTTTAGTGTCTGTCTCCCCCTGCTGCACTGGAAGCTCCACGAAGGCTGGGACCATGTAGTCTCAGTGCTGTCGCATCTCCAGGGCCTGGCACAAGGGCTGGCACATAACAGCTGTTCAAAAGTGTATGTTGACCAAATGATGACTGAATGGTAACAGAAACAGAAATCAAGACTCAGAGAGGTTATGTATCTTGGCTAAAGGAGATACGTGCCTAGCGTTTTTTGGACTGTAAACCCAGAACGTTTTCCTTTTCACAAGACAAACTATAATGAATTGCCCAGTGTGTGTGGATGACGAGCCGGGAAAGAAGAGGATAATGAAAGTCTAAGTATCCGTGGAGGAGGTGGGTCGAGTAGAATAGAGGGGCTTTGGCAGAAAGGAAAACTCTGAAGGATCCCTTGAATGGAGTTTTCAAGAAAGGCAGGGAAAGGCAAGCCTTCAAAAGGGAAATAGCAGAAGCAACTACACAAAAGTAGGGCTGGACAGAGTGTAACGTTAGTGGGACACTGGGGCAACGAACATCCCACAAGCGGAAAGCAGGTGAAATGGAGGTTGGATCGGTGAAGGAGAGCCCAGTCATGGTGGGGCTGGCTTGTGAGACAGTACAGGGTCTTCGTATGAAAAAGGGAGGTATTATTTTAGAAATGTGACATTTCCAGCACATCTGGACTACTACTGAAATGTACCGCTTGGACAGGTATGCACAAAGTTTCAGCAGGGAGTGACCCAGAGCCATCAGCAAACTCATGCATCCTGGTGACTCTAAATTGCTGGTTTGCAACACCACGAATAACCAGAGAAATGAAACTCAAAACCACAAGGAGATATCACCTCATACCTGTCAGAATGGCTATTCTCAAAAGGACAAGGAGTTAACAAATGTTGGAGAGAGTGTGGAGAAAAGGGAATCTTCATGTACTGTTGGTGGGAATGTACACTGATTTAGCCACTGTGGAAAACAGTATGGAGTTTCTTCAAAAAATTAGAAATAAAAGTACCATACGATCTAGCAATTCCACTTCTGGAATTGCTTATCCAGGGAAAACAAAAACACTAATCCGAAAAGATGTATGCGCCCCTATATTCACTGCAGCATTATTTACAATAGCCAAGATATGGAAACAACCTAAGTGTCTATTGATGGATGAATAGATAAAGAAGATGTAGTGTGTATATATATATATATATATATATACTACATATAATATATACATATATGTAATATATAGATATACAATGGAATATTACTCAGCCATAAAAAAGGATGAAATCTTGCCATTTGTGACAAAATGAATGGACCTTGAAAGTATTATGCTAAGTGAATAAATAAAGTGAATAAAGTGAAAGAATTATGCTGAGTGACAAATATCATATGAGTTCCCTCACATGTGGAATCAAAAGCAAAACAAACAAACCAAAACAGAACTCTGAGAAACAGAATAGTTTTATGGTTACCAGAGGGGAGGAGTGTTGGGGGATGGGCAAAATGGGTGAAAGGGATCAAGAGGCACAAACTTCTAGCTATAAAATACATGAGTCATGTGGATATAATGTACAGCATGGTGACTATAGTCAATAGTATTTTATGGCATATTTGAAAGTTGCTAAGAAAGTAAACCTTAGAAGTACTCATCACAAGAAGACAAATTTTTTCTGTAACTTTGTATGGTGACAGAAGGTAACTAGACATATTGTGGTGACCATTTCACAGTGTATACAAATGTCGAATCATGTTGTACACCTGAAACTAATAAAATGCTGTATGTCGATATTACTTCAACTAAAAATAAATAAATAAATAAACTAATTTCCACTGTGGTTCTGTAAATGGAAACATGAGTCCTGTAAGAGGAGAGTTAGGCAAACTTTGGTAAATAATACCTTGCATTTATTAAGTGCTCGTCCTTATCTCTTTCCCAGTTGTGCTAATAATGATAATGATAATAAGAAGAGGAAGAAGAAGCAGTAGCAGAAGAAGAAGAAGGAGAAGGAGAAGAAAAAGTACTTATCCAGCACTTACTATGTTCCAGGCACTATCTAAACTCTTTATACAAACTAAATTGTATTCACAACAACTTCGTGAGGTAGATGGTACTAATATCATGACGTTACTACTGAGGATATTAAGTCACAGAGAGATTAAGATGTTTGCCTTCATCTTGTAAGTAGTGGGGCTGGGATTCAAACCTAGAGAGCCTGAGCGCAGAGTCCGTGGACTTGACCACCACAGACCACCACTGCACACTGCCTTGTAGGGTGGGGAGAAATAAAACCAGAGGCATTGTTTAGAGCTGTCTGATTGTGTGTGTCCTTTAGCATCCTGGGAAGTTTAAATGCATAGCTACTGGTTACATATTTCCTTGGGCATGATTTTACCTGGAATAGCATCTTCCAGCCAATGTGAAGGTGGTTGAGTGGTAACCTGGGGTCAGTAGTGTTAGGACCAAAGTGACTGGTGGTAGAATTTTCAGAGGTCAGTGTTATCACCAGGACAACAGCAGGGCAGCCCAACATCTGTCCTTTCTCAGTCCCCACTGGTCACAGATGTCCCAATCTCAGAGGTATTTTTAGAGAATTCCTGTCTCATTTTGGATTACTCCAAAGTTACTCCAAAAGAACCAAAGATTTAAGTGGGAGGTGTTGAGGACACCCGTGGGGCAGTAGAGAAGTGACACAGGGAAGGGAAGGCAGCCAATAAAATGTGCATTATAAGATCAGCTACCCCAGTGGGGGGCTGGAGTTTAGCCCCAGGAGGAACACATGGCCTCAGAATTTTCCCACCAAGGGGCTGGGACATTTATACGCCAACACTCAAGAATCGAGTGTTGAGGGCTTCTTCTGGGGTTGCAACTCCCTAGCACTTCTCTGCAAGGCAGTGCAGCCTTCCACACATCTGGATGAACCTGGAGGACAATTTGCTAAGTGAAATATTCCAGACTCAGAAAGACAAATACTGCATGATCTCACTTATATGTAGAATGTAAAAAAGTTGAAGTCATCAAAGCAGAGAGTAGAGTGGTGGTTACCAGGTTCTGGGGGGAGAGAAAAACGGGGAGATGTTGGTCGAAGCATACAAACTTTCAGTTATAAGATGAATAAGTTCTGAGGCTGTAATGTACAGCATGGTGATTGATTATAGCTAAGAATACTGTATTGTATAGACTTGAACGGGTACGTATATCCTAAGTGTTCTCACCATACACACACACTCACAGATGTAACTATGTGAGGTGATGGATGTGTTAATTAGCTTGATTTTGATAATCATTTCACAATGTATATGTATTTCAAATCATCATGTTGCACACCATAAGTATATACAATTTTTATTTGTCAATTATACCCCAATAAAGCTGGGGAAAGCTGGGCTTCAGGTACAGAGACACAGGGACTGGCAGATGGAAGGCAGCCAGGGGACAGCCGTGGGCAGGCCGGGGGCTGCCAGCGCCTGTAGTGTCCCAGCTGCGGCAAAAGACAACCACTATTGGGAAATTTGGGATGGAGAGACCCGGGTTTTCACCCAGGTTCCACCACCTGTGGCCCTGGACGAGTGATTTCATTTCTCTAAATCTCAGTTCCCTCTTCTACATAATGGAGCGCCGGGCTGGACTCAAAAACATGCAACTTCTTATTACTTTCTGATTATTATCATTGTTACCTAACGTGACACGTCCAAGCGGAGGGAAAGGGATTCGGGAAGGAAGTGCTGTCTCTGAGGCGCTTAGAGCAACCTAACGCTCGCCAAACAATTTAGAGCTGTCCAAGGAACTCAAACGGCATGAGGCTTCCATGAGCACTTTCTTCCTTATCCTCCCCCAAAAGGTCAAACATATGCTTCGAGCGAGACATTTCCTTCAATCACTTTCAAAATAACAATTTGCCAGAACGTTTTTATTAACCTTGAAACTTGTCCAATCTGCTGAGGAATAATACGCTACAGTGATACGGATGATAATAAAATCCCAAACAAACCCAGCCAACAAGTGACACATGGACTCTCTCTGCACATAAGGAAATATTGTTGTTTTTTTAAAATACCGAGTGCGATCGGCACACAGAGCTGGTCCTCCCCAGGGGAGCATTCACGTGGCAAACTGCCAAAGGAGGATGCACTGCTTTGCTTTAATAAAGAGGTAATGGCAACAACACTTCCCTCCATAACTGTGGCTCTTGGCTTTGAAGCCATCAGGTATGGACCAGCATGTGCTAGGCAGATGGGTCCAGGAGCCAACGGTGCAGATTAGAAGGGCCCCTTGCTGGAGACGTTCCACAGGTGAAAGATTCCTCACCTGATGAGAGGTAAGAGGATGGTTGCCTTGGATGAGGTCCCCTGGGAACAGACTTGCACGCAGAAGGTTCCTGGGTCATGTTCTCAGGAGATGTTCCTGTAGGGGAGTAGAAAGAGACAGGCAAAGGGAGAAGCTGGTCCTTTCTGTGGTTACAACTGAGGCCTCGGCTCCACTGGGGCTGGGGAGGCCCTTCAGCAGTGTCCCAAGTTGAGGCAAGGCAGCCGAAGCCAATCTTTTAAAAAACATTAAAAAAAAATGTTGTCATTATGAAGGTGTAGTTGGCAGAGTGGGAGGATGGTACTTATTTTATTTAACAGCTTTTAGCTTGATTTATAGCTTGTAAATATCCAGACATATGGTACGTGGGCTTCTATTTTTAGTCCTGCCCTGGGCCCTACAAATGATGAAGGCAGCCTCAAGGAAGTTGTTCAGTATCAGAAGCTTCGAATCCCCGTAGGTGGATACAGGTGTGGAGTCAGCACAGCGAGGGAAGAAGGTGCTACCATGTTCTGGCTTTGTGACTCTGCCTACCATAAGTAGACACTGTTATTATTACCTCTCTTTCCCAGATGGGGACTTTGAGAATCTGAGAGCTTCATTGTGTTGTGCAAGGTCATGCAGCTAGTCAGTGGTAGAACCAGGACTGAAACTAGACAATTCTGAACCCAGGGCCTGTACACTCCATGGCTCTGTGCACAAGGCCAAGGCGGAATCTGGTCAATCCCGTAGGTACATGCATGCACTGGGCCCACCTCTCTGCTTGCCGAAATTCTCTTTGAATTTTAAGGCCTGTGCAAATGTCACCTCCTCCATGAAGCCTTCTCTGGCTTTCCTCTGCCACATGTCTTTCTTCACTTTGCTTGTGTCTTCCTCAGACATAAACTTATATACCCTGATTAATATTTAAGTTGCCTCTATGCGTATCTTATCTCCAGAGCTAGAATATAAGTTCCCTGGTGCCAGGGAGTCAACCATATTCATCTCTGTATCACTTCATACTAGTTTTCTCTTTCGAGGCAACAAAGTCCCACAAACTTAGCAGCTTAAAACAACACAAAGTGACTATCTCACAGTTTCTGTAGGTCAGAAGTCTGACCTTGGGGTCCTCTTGTAAGCACACTGGTTATTGGCTAAATTCATTTCTTCTCAGATATAGGACTGAGGCCCCGTTTTCCTGTTAGTTGTCAGCTGGGAACTGCTCGCAGCTTCCAGTCTTCTCCCACCAGTTCCTTGGCCATGTGGTCCCCATAGGCAGTTCCCAACATGGATGTTTATTTTCTTCCAGGCCAGCTCTTTCTTGCAACCAGCTGAAGAAAACTCTGATTTTCAAGCACTCACATGACTAGGTCAGGCCCACCCAGGGTCATTCTCCCTCTGGAAATAGAATGTAACAATCACAGGTGTGTTTTGTGATATAATCCTATTCACGGGTTCAACCCACAGTCAAAGGGGAGGGGATTAATACAAAGGTGAAGGTCACTGGGGATTATTTTAGAATTCTCCTATACACGCTTCTACCACCTAAAATGTATCCTGTGAAAGTTGGCAGTGCAGTAAATGATTCCTCATCGAGTCACTCTCATTTTCCTAGCTCATTGCACTTGGCATGTGAGCACAGAAAAACTCAGGATGCCCTCAATCTTTCAGGCTGGGAGACAAAAGAAGAAACTTATATCAAAGAGGGCAGAAGTGATTTTGGTCACTCATTCTTCGAATCCAATATTTCCAAAAATAAATATATCGCTGAGGGAAAACAAGGTGATCGTAAGGGGTGCATGGTCACAGTAATAAATTATATTGAAGCAAATGCTGAGAAATGCATTCCCTTTTCAATTCTTTTCCAATACCTCATTACATTAAGGAGAAAGTCTCAGTTTGCTGCCAGCATAACCTTAACCTTAACACCTCCTACGCTTCCGAATCTCTCTTTATAACAAGGGGTCTCAGGCTCAGAGACTTACAGATGCGACAGTATCCACCAAGCACTGAACAACATTTTTGTTTGTATTGTGTCGATTTCGGGTCCCTTTAATTATGGCAAATGATACCAGCTTTTACTTCTAGTGCTGATGAAAGATTTCCTTATTAGACTTTTTTTAAAGAAAAAAGTCAGTGTCCATTTAAATGAAATTATTATATAAATAATAGTACTGGTGGTTCATGGATACGGCAGAAGTCATCAGTGTAGGATGTGAATGATGGGAGTTGGGGACACAGTGCTTTATTCTAGGGGTAAAACGGGCTGCAGCATCTGGGCTGGGGCTGAACCTGCAGGGGAGAGTTAAACGGAGGCTCAGTTGCTGACACATTGGAAAGGGTGGGGGAAAGGTCTTGAGAATGACCTGGGCAGTGGAATCCTGGCTTCTTGTCTTGGGTTGGCCACTTACCAACTGTGTGACTTGGAGTGTTCTCTTCCCTTTCAGGACTTGCAGGGTCCCCATGGTAAAATGAAGAGTTTGGACTTGATCATCTCTAGTGTTCCCTTCAACCCTGACTTTCTATGACTCTGTGAATGAGGCAGGCATGATAAAGTCTCGCTAATTTTGATTCACATTTCAGTATGTTGTTACGAAAAAAAATATCTCCATAGCTGATCATTGACAGCAGGGTTTCTCAAATGCTGCATTATTGACATTTGAAGCAAAATAATTCCCTGTTGTGGCAACTGCCCTATGCATTGAAGGATGTTTAGCAGCCTCCTTAAACTCTACCCACAGATGCCAGGAGCAGTATCCCAGTGTGATAACCAGAAATATTTCCAGACATTGTCAAATATCCCCTATGAGAGCAAAATCGCCCTAGTTGGGAATCACTGATTTAGGGAAAACTCATCTGTTTTTGTGTGATCTATGTTTCGTTGGTTCTAACAGCAAAATATTACTCAGACTTTCCAGTAGTATTTTTTGCCTTCCACGGAGCAATAGAAGACACTAGGTCACTGGATCAATCAATTGATCCATTGATTAATTCACTCGCTAATCATTTACTGAACATGATCATATTAAACACCAGGCGTACAATGGTGAACAAGGACATTTAAGAACTTGCAATTGGCCCCCATTGATTTATGCATCATTTCTTATAAACCGTATTAATTAAGCTATTACTTACATGCTTATTCTTCATCTCACGAATACGTTTTGCATGTGTAGTTCTGTTAGCTCTATGCTGAAGCACAGAGCGGTGAGAAAGACAGACGGGCTACCACTCCTTAAGGAGATTCCAGAATGCAAGGCACTCTGCTAGGCATTGTTGGGCACTCAAGGTTGACCATGATGAAGGAATATGAATATAATGAATGGAGGTTGCCTCGGGTAGGCTCAGTTTAATGAGGACGATGAGACACTTACCTAATGGAGTCTATCAGAAAACTAGAAGGGAGAGATTTCCTCCGGCTGGGAAGATTGTACCAACCTTCATGAATGCATTTGAACCGGATAACTAAAAACAACATTTATTAAGAATTACAATGGACCCATTTTAGAGACGGGAAAAATCCTTCAGAAGGCTGAGAAATTTACCCAAGTGGAATGCAGTAGATGGAGGGAAGATGCAGACGGAACTTGAATCCACGCATAGATGTCTGGCAACAGAGCCCCATGAACTTGTCTACTTTCCCAGGCTTATACTAAAGGGTGTTGAGAGATTTCTCAGATGGAGAGAGAAGTTATAGAAGGGTGAGGGAACAAGGGTAGCAAAAGATTTGCAGACCATCATCTGTAAGAAAGCTGCATAACAGTAAACCTATGCACTTTTTGGTCCCAGAATTCGAGGCTCTCTGAAGAATCCATTCCCAGTGGGAAAGAGATGCGGCAGCTCAGAGATAGAGAGAGAGAGAATATGGTGGCCACAGCCAGAAAGCTGAGCACAGTTTGAAAGAAAAAAATTTAGTGGCCATATTCAAAATGAGCTACACGGAATATGGTGTTCTCTCGCTTTCATTGTTTAGACCTTTGAATCTTCATAGGATGTGTCATCAGAGAATGGCTCCCTCTTAAGAAAACTTATTAAAGGAAGCCTTTCTTCATCCTGACTTTTAATCTTGGTTTTCTCCTAAAATTTTCTTGCAAGACAAACCCGAACCTTAAAGACATCACCTATTACCGGAGACAGAAATCTCTGCAGGTTCTAAAGGTTACTAGTTTCACTACTGAGTGAACTGTATTACCAGAGGTATCATTTTACACATTCGACTAGGGAATAGGGGAATATTTTCAGTACGTGCTGTACATACATCAGCGTGTGTTTCTGTAATATGCTTTCATCTCTATTTGTTGCCCCCTACCCCTGTGATTTGTGATTTGTTCATAAATAATACAAAATCTGAGAACAAATAGAGGAATTTTATCTTCTTCCATTAAAAGAATTTCTGTTGGAGTGGGGAAATTTTTTTTTTGCTAATGATCTTTAAATGTCTTGAAAGACTAGCTGTGTCTAGCACAAATGCCTTCATGTTGAAAAAAAAATAACCAAGAACTCTATTAGAATGTGAGTCTTGAAAATGTAGTAAGGTAGAACATTTAGAGTAGATGATATTATAGCTGCATTGTTACAAATTGGCAGCCTAGCAATCTCTGAGAATTAAACCTTTATGGGAAGCTCATTGTATTTACCTTGATGGGCTCCAAATAACAGTAAACACCAAGGCTGATGCATATTTCTTTTGAATTGATCAAAGTTAATATGTCTGTGTCTGCACTAGGCTATAGGCTCACTGCGGTCAGGGAGAGGGGCTTTGTATCTTTCACAGCACAAGGCACAGTGGTTTGCAAAATGGGGCGCTGGAGCTGATTTGTCCTGGTTTACGCAAGCTTTGGAAATTTTGCGAGTCAATTGTAAAACCCAGGGTAGATTGAAATTGGCTGTAGTGGGAATATTTACTCCATGGAAATTGACCAACACAACAAATCAGGGTTTTGTTTTGTTTTGTTGAGTGCTGGTTTTCCAGGAAATGTTTGCTCATCTAGAATTTGGGAGCCTCTGTTTTGTGGAAATAACAACAACAAATCCTAAACTAAAGCTTTATGATCGAGTTGGAATTTCTTCCTTTGTTGACTGGAGCACACTCTGGACTCGGTCTCTCCCCCAATAATGGTATTTCATAATATGCATGAAGAGACCAGGGTAGAACATATCCTAATTTTCCAAGCATAAATAGACCATAGTCATGTAGGCTACGTCTATACAAAGAAAGCATTTCCAACTTTATTTTGTAATACACTCTTTTCATACTGCCTTTCTTCTTTAAATTAATACTCTGACACTGAACACTTTAGAATTAACACTCTGATATCCGTTTTGGGACCCTACAGCGCACGAGGCACTTTGCCAGGGACTAGGGGTCACTCAACGTGACTAAGAACTACTTCATGCTGTCTGATATCATTCTTCTGATAGGAGGAGGAGGAAAGTGTAATATACAGAGAACTTGGGCAGGGCCATTCTGTCTTGTTACTGTGATGTGCAGCGCTAAAATCCATAGGACGTGATAGGTCAGAGCCAGGGTTACCCACTTAGCTAGAGCTAGAACAGAAAAAGGGACAAGGTTTATAGTCAAGGAAGGTGTGGATCAAGAAAAGTTAATGTAAGTGGAGGTCCAGTGGGGATGACGGGAAGCTGAGCTTAGATATTCTGGAAGTGAAGTCTGAGCAATGGGATAATTCGGGGATTGCATGGTGGGTGTGGGAATTTCTATATTTCGAATCTGGTGACTGCAAGCATGAGTGTGCTGAGACCATGGAAAGAGACTTTAGCGGAGCCTAGGATCTCAGTGAGATGGCGGATGACTTAAAGAGTCACTAAACATGCAGGAAAATGGAGTTCATGACGAAGTCAGAGGAAACGAGTGTTAAGTAAGTGGCATGGATTGAAGTTTAACACGTCTCTGGATGGAAGGGTGATTGTGACTGAGCACAGGGCCCTGTTTGACTGTCCATGTCACACACCTATGAAGTCAGCCTTGCATTTATGTTTCTCCAATTTGCCTGATGACTAGAATTACCTTGGGGAGGTGTATAGATTTTACAGATTTTTCTGTCTCTACCCAGAAGAATCCAATACATGGGTTTGGGGTGGAGCCCTGGAATCTGAATTTTAACTGGGGAAATTGCAATGGGCTGTGCATCCTGGCTTTTTCGGAGGACCTGCTCTGTGCTTAGCACTTTGTGTATGTGTTGGGAGAGAGGGAGAGGCAACAGCAGGTATTTTGCGGGGAGTCAACTGTATGCCTTTTGCAGAATCCCCATCTTGCAAACTTGTTCCCTTCAGCACCAGGAATGGGCTCCTTTATTCCCCTGAGTTGGAACTGCCTGAATTTTAAAGCACGGCACGATTTATTCAGAGGAAGTCTTTCAAGAAGGAGTGGGAGCTAGGCCGCAGGATTCTAATCTTGAATATTCAGGGAAAGCAGCATGTCCTATTCAACACGGCTGATCAATAATGAGTGCATTCACACTCTAAATGTGTGCATTATGTTCAGATACAAAATATACAATGCCCCCAAAACGGGGAAAGACATTTCTGATTGAATTTTTTTGTTTGGGTTTATAAAAATAACTTGTGGTACATCAATTACTCTCCATTTCCATGGATACAGGCAATACTTTATTATGTAACTCTACAGCTGTGCTGGTTTTTAATATAAAACCCAGATTTTTTCATCTATTTCTCTTTCATAGTTACTGAACTGAGATAATAACATCTTTTACCTATGAATGTATTCAATTCCCTTTTTTTTCCACCATCCTGCAAACTCTTATTGATTAGAATTTCATTTTGTGGCTTTTGTAATAAAGTCTCCAGTAAATGTTACCATTGCAGGCAGTGGAAGGGCGGAATGGGAAAGGAGGTCATTCTTTATGTATATTGTGTGTAAATATGTATGTAAAGAGAATACAGCATGTGTGTGCACATCGCTTCCAGCTCCAACAAGTGAAGTCTGGACATTGTACTGGTTTCCAGTTTCTTCTATGACAGTTTTCAAATGACCGTTTATGACACGTTGAGAAAATATTCCTTTACTTTCTTCTTTAGAGAACCCACCACCCTCTTTTCTGAGAACAAAACTCTATCTCTATACTTCTACAATTCATAATTCAGTGTCATTGTTTGAACTCCCTGGTGATGTTCAAAGCTGATGAAATACCATGTAGTTCTTTCTAGGTGTTCCTGCACAGAAATGGCCTCCTATCTTCCCAGTGGGGTTGGAGTACTGAGTGGTAGGAAGGGGGAAGGAAGAGAGGATGGAGCATGCAAATCCAGGGCAGACTGACAAGGGGGCAGATGAGGAGAATGGCGCTGGATTGGATTTGAGGGGCTACTGGGAGGATTCTGCCCCACAGATTTATCAGCCATTTGGAACACTTCCACTAGCTATTCAAATTCTTTGGTAAACAGGGTTAAATTAGGGGACTGGAATGGGCCTGAAGGGTCTACAAACTCTTTGAAATTTTATGTGAAAAACTGCATGTATATGAGTATGTGCGTTTTTGGAGGAACGGGTCCGTTATAGGTAGATTTGGGCGTGGCTACCTGGCTTACAACAATCCTTGGAGAGGTCACTCTTTTGATGACAGAGCCCTCAAAGAGAGCGGGGCATAGTTAAACCATCCATCACCATCCTGGTCACAGTGAGTGACCTAAGAGGTGGGCACATGGCCTGGGCTGGGCTAATTAGAGTCCTTCCCTGGGAGTTTTCCAACTCAGCTGGGAGGAAAGAGCTCACTTCCCTCTCTGGGTGATGGTGTGAGGATTCAGCCATGATCTCCAACATAGGGCAAAAATCCATCTGCAACGGGAGGGGATATTTAAATGACTAATTAATTCACAAGATCACCATGGAACAGAATGACAAGATATCATGGGATAATCAGTGTTGGGCCTTTCCCCACACCTCTGTGGTCTTCCTTCTTAGGAGGAGTCAGAGGCACAGGAATTCTGGTTCCACGGCTTTTCGTTTCCCCCTCATTCTCCCCCATCTATCAAATGGTCATAATAATTTCAGCCCTACCTACTCCATCCAGGTGTTGTGAGGACCCAATGAGATCTTTAAAATTAAGTGTTGTTTGTATACTCCCAGGAGTTGTATCTGGACCTATGCTGACCTGTCTTGGTCTCTGGCAAGCATGCATGAGTGATGTCAATGCTCTTTTTCTCTGCCTGTGGCAGACATCACCAATTGATCCTAGCATTCTTTCTGGCTCAACCCAGATATGACTCTACAATCCTTTTTCAACACAACTCTCCATGCAGCCTCCAAGACTGATCAGAGTTGGCGTGTAAAATAAAACCCCTTTGTGGTCTCTGATCTAGGTTTTGAATGGGCTGATACTAGGGTTGCAGGCTGGGGATCAATGTCCCACCTAATCATGGGGGAGGGATAAAGATATAACAATATATTACCACCATTTTGAAAAGGACAAAATGGTGTAACTGTTAGGAAAACATAAACAGGAATTTTGGGGGGTTAGGAGAAAGGGATTGTTGTCTTAGTTATTTAAACATCTTTGTTATCATTAATTACAGAGAGCAGGAAGGTTAGCCAAAATCACTCTAATTACTTCTCCGCAGCATCCCAGGCTGTGAGCCTAGAACTGAACAATTTGACAAGTCAAAACAGGACACAGTGTAAGTCATTATTACTTTTTGCTTCTGGGAATTTAAGAATGTGAGGATATAAGAACAGAAAAAAAAATGAGCAAAAGATTCACTTAAAAATAACTTTTGAGTAGCTGCAGAGAGCAGCATTTGTATTCCTGTTGGTATGTTTACCCAAAAGTGAGCAACCTTATGCAAAACCAAAGTTCCATCAACAACTGATTAGAAGACACAAGCGGCCTCTAGGCAGGGCCCTGAAGCTTCAGGGAGTAAGTCACAGGCCCATAGCAATTCCATCACCTCAGGCTCTCCCCACCTTGCCGGTGGCTTTGCCGAGTCCGCTGGACAGAGGTAATTGCCTAGGTTCCCCAGTGGCTTCCAGGCCACTAGCAAACTCCCTCCAAGGCTTGGGCTCAGTATCTTCCGGGGGCCTGCACACAAAAGTCCGCACTCCACCTGGCTATGGCTGGCTGAGTCAGCTGGGTTCCTCACCCAAGATGGGCCACTTCCAGAATTAAATTAATGGATCTCTAGTAGATATCATTGGACCTAGCAGGGCATTTAGATGCGAGGGGTAAGAGTTCCAGGCAATTGGGATGGGCTACTTGCAGGCAGAGCAGAGCAGCCTTCTGGAGAAGGGTGTGGTGGAGGCTTCGGCTCTGCTTTCTTAAAATAAAGCCCTTGTCATTCCAGCTAGCTTAACTGGGCTTCCGTTCTCTGCCAGAAAGCTTGTCCTGACCCACACTGCTCCCCCAAATCTGGGATGTCCACCTCCGTGGTGCACAGGCTGCCATTTATGTGGCAGGAGAGATGATTTTCCGTGGTGCACTGTTACAGACTTTCAAAACATCACCATCGATTTCCATCACGAGGAGGAAATTCCCTTTCAGCCCTTTTGGTTATCTCAGTTCTGTGCTTGTCTTTAACACCTAAGACTTGTTAATTTCCTATTTCAACAAAGAGAGGATAGGACTTAAGCTAAGAGCCTTCAGCAATCAACGTTATCTTGGTAGAATTTAATCATATTATCTTGCATTTAGTTTTAGGTTGCCTTCTTTTATGGCAGGTGATCTTACTTTTCCATTGCCCTCATTCGGACCCACAGAAGCTGTGAGAGATATCAAAAAGACTTCTGTTGTTTAAAGCCAGTAAGTTTAGAGGTGGTTTGTTACACAGCAATAGATAATGGGAACAGGATCCATGCCAGATAATTCAATAGAGGGCGATTAGAAAAATGGTGGAAGAGCTCAAAGGGCTGATAAGGAATGGTACAGCCACCCAGAGTTAGCAATGGCAGGAAGTCACTTCTGCTCATAGGACTGGAGGGACCCAGAGGGTAGGAGGTGTTACTTGTGCCCAGGAGCCAGGGCCACCTGGCAGGAGCTGGAGCCATGGTGGAGATATCTAGTGGGAGAGGGAACTTTAGCTACTGCCAAAGACAGAGTCCAAAGTGGGGGGGCGGTATAAATATTTTAGCTTCTTCCCTGCTCCCATCATCCAATCTCCTGTTGGGGCTTCTCATGAGACTATTACCAGAATCCTGTTGCTAAGGAAGCATGAGTGCCATAATTTGCAGGGGTCAGTCCCCGGGGATACAGAAGAGGGCAGGACAGGGGGTCTAAGCATAAATGGGGCAAGTGACCAGCACTCAGGGTCACGTGACACAAACCAAGGCAAAGTACTTCCAAGGAACTGCTGTGACCATGTGGCTCAGAATGGAATTGAGGGCATGAAAGGCACATGAAGTGTCACAGATTGCCCTTCAACCAGTTCATATGCCACCGGCCATGTAGCCATCCCTGAAAGGGTCTGACTTAATCCTTTCCAGATTGTACTAGTAGCAAACAGGACCCTTATCAGTTGCAAGTGATTCACTTTCCTGAAATGTCCAGGGTGAAAAGGCTTCAGGCCCAGATGGGTACAGATATTCAACCGTGTTGAATTCAGGTGACTGTCTGTCCATCTCTCAACTCTCTCCGCTCCTCTGTCTTTATTCTCAGGGGCAGCTCTGGACTTGCATCCACTGGCCAAGCAGCCCTAGTGAAAACTCAGCACCTCTTTCTCAACCCTTCCAGCCAAAGTCCCAGAGTTGAGTTTCGTTGGCCTGGCTTGGGTCAAATGTCCGTGACTGCACTGACCTCTAGGGCCAGGAAAGTGGAATATTCTGGTCGTGTCCATCAAGGTGTCCATCAGTGGAGGCAGGAAACCAAGTCGGATGAATGAGGTGAGGCAGGGACAACTTGATTAAATTAAAGTGCTTGTCCCCAAAAGGGGGGATGCTAGGTGGGCATAAATAGTCGATGTCTCCTTGAACCCTTCCAGCGCTTCTACTATCTGCCTTGTTCCTATTTCCCTGTGTCCCTACTATTCAGGCAAATGTTATACCTTATTCATCTCTATATCCCAGGAATGTCTGGCATGGTACCGGGGACCAAGTAAGCGCTCAGTAAATGTTTATGGAATTGGATTGAGGTATAAGCACTTACATTATGCATTTATTTCTAGAGCACAAAGGGCATTTTCCATACCCTGGGTGCAGGGGTGGGGCAGACTGGATTTCCTGTATTTTCTCTATGGTGGGTGGGTGATAGGCAGAATAGAGGGGTGCAGTGCTGACCCAAATGCAGCCCTACTCCATTCCTGGAATCTTTTCCCTGCTGCCAGGTCTCTTGGAGACCCTTGCCAACCCAAATGAGAGCTCATCTCCATTTGCTACAAATTAGAAAACCAGCATTTTCCTTTCAGTTGGCCTGAGGCACAAGCTTTCCCTTCCAATTTGAATTGCATATATAAGTACGATGTCCTCCTGTTGGATGTTTAAGGACAATCTGACACTTCAGTAGTTTTTCCTCATCTTTCAGATTTAAAAGAGAAAACACATTTCACAGCCCTGGTTGGTAGCCTAGCCCCTTTGAAAAAGTACTGTCAGCATCACACTGCAAAACCAAAGTTCTTCAATTACTCTGCACAAATTAACTTCACATTAGTCTTTGCACAGGGCCACCACGTAAGCCCAGACTCCTTTAGTCATTGGCCCTAAGCCAGTCTCCCACTAAACAGAACCATTATGGGACCTGTTTATAACAGTGCCATTAAAAATGAAGAGCTGTCAAGAATCCCTTATAATGATATTGGAAACTGTATTCACAAAGATTTTTTTTAATGACTGGATGGTTTTTAAAAAGGCAATGAAACACTGTTAAGGAATTATAATGTAGTAAATCAATCGTGGTCCCTCTGACTTGACTACGCTGTCTTCATATTTATTGCAGTTTATGGAAAACCACACTTCATTCTTTCCTACATTCCCCTCCCCCGACCCTGGCCAAACTTAAGGAGGCATCTTAGTAGAGCATATTTATATTTTAGGAGACCTATATTTGCTTTTGGTATTATTTTTGAATTTAGTTTTTATTTTCTATTGGAGTATAGTTGATTTACAATGTTGCGTTAGTCTTAGGTGTACAGCAAAGTGGTTCAGTTATATATATAATATGTCCATTCTTTTTCAGATTCTTTTCCCACATATGTTACTACAGAATATTGAGTAGGTCCTTGTGGATTTTCTATTTTATATATAGTAGTGTGTAGATGTTAATCCAAAACTCCTACCAAATCTACACTTCAAAGTATTTACTGGAACATGGGCTCTTTTAAATTTTATTTTCAAAGTTTCTTCTTTTGAGGGGATGGTTTTAGTTAGGGTTCCTTGATTGTAGGCAACAGAAGCTGACTCCAATTAACTGAAGAAGAGGAAATTTGCTGGAAGTATATCAGGAGCTGGCAGAATTTTGGAGAGCCTTGAGTTTGAATGAGAATGGGCAGGAGCCAGGGCAACTCTGAAGGGCTGGAAAATAGGACTTGGAGTAAGTCTCTTGTAGCAGAAGAGTGTGGCCAGAGTGCTGCCACCACCTCCAACCATGAAAGTACCTCTCCCTTTATTTCACTCTCTCCAAGGACGGGACATCTGACTAACTGAGCTTAAGCCATGTCTCTGTTCCCTGGCTGTACTGAGGAGGAGAGAGAAAAGTTAGTCTCTTCAGACTTTCCATAGTGGGGAACGGGCACCCGATTTGCTGTGCCATCCAGGTGACACATGATGGAAGAAGTAATTTCCCGAAAGGAAATCATTAAGCTGTTCGAAAGTGATATTCACTGGGATAATGACAGCTGCTATAACAGGTAATATTCCTAATTCTGTTTACTGGCTTAACACAGTAAAAGTTTATTTCTCCATTACATAATAGTCCACTTTAGTTTTCCTAATTGGATTTTTCTTTTTTAAGGTATTTTATTGAAGTATGATTGACATTTAAAAAGCTGTACATATTTAATGTATACAACTCGAGTTTGGACATAATATACACCCATGAAGACATCACTACCATCAACATCATAAACATATCCATCAACTCCCAAAGTTTCCTCTTCCTCTTATTATTATTAGTAGTAGTAGTAGTAGTAGCAGTAAATACACAACATAAGATCTACCCTTTTAGCAACTCTGAAGTGTACAACACAGAATCATTAACTATAATCATTAATCATTAACTATAACCATAATCATTAACTGTATAGTAGATCTACAGAACTTATTTTCCTTGCATTACTGAACTATGTGTCCTTTAACCATCACCTCTCTATTTCTCCCTCCTCCTAGTCTCTGGTAACCACTATTCCACTCTCTGCTTCTATGAGTTCAACTTTTTCAGATTCCACATATAAGTGAGATCACGCAGTATTTATCTTTCTGTGTTTGGCTTATTTCACTTAGCATAACACCCTCTAGGTTCATCCATGTTATTGTAAATGACAGGATTTCCTTTTTTAAGGCTGAATGATATTCCATTTCCTTTTTTAAGGCTGAATGATATGTCTATACCACATTTTCTTTATCCATTCATCCATCAACAAACACTTGGGTTGTTTCCAACTTTTTTTTTCTTCCCAGTTTTATTGAGAAATAATTGACATACATCAATGATTAAGTTTAAAGTGTACAACATGATGATCTGATTTACATATATTGTGTAATGATTATCGTAATAGGTTCAAATAACATCATCTCATACAGGTACAATATAAAGAAAAGAAAGAAGAAAAGAGAAAAAAAGAAAAAATAATTTATCCTTGTGATGAGAACTCTTAGGATTTACTTTCTTAACAACTTTCCTATATATCATACAGCAGTGTTAACTATAGTCGCTATGTTGTACATTTACATCCCTAGTACTTATTTATCTTATAACTGGAAATTTGTACCTTTTGACCACATTCCTCCAATTCCCCCTTCCCCAGCACTTCAAATATGGTAACCACATGTTTTATCTCTTTTTCTATGAGGGTTTTTTTTTTTTTAGATTCCACATGTAAGTGTCTGACTTATTTCACTTAGCATGATGCCTTCAAGGTCCATCCATGTTGTTACATATAGTAGGATTTCCTCATTTTTAAAAGATTGAATAATATTCCATTGTATAAATATATACAACTTCTTTATCCATTTATCCATCAGTGAACACTTAGTTTCTATGTCTTGACTATGATAAATAATACTGCAATGAACATGAGGGTGCAGATATCTTTTTGAGTTAGTGTTTTCATTTCCTTTGGATATATTTCCAGAAGTGGAATTGCTGGATCATATGGTAGTTCTATTTTTAATTTTTTGAGGAATCACCATTTGCTGTTTGCCATAGTGACTATGCCAATTTAAAATCCCATCAGCAGTTCATAAAGGGTTCCCTTTTTTCCCACAGCCACACCAACATCTGTTATCTCTTGTCTTTTTATCATGGCCATTCTAACAGCACTAGGTGATATTTAAGTTATTTTATTTTATTTTTATTTATTTTTGGCCGTGTTGGGTCTTTGTTGCTGTGCATGGGCTTTCTCCAGTTGTGGCCAGCGGGGGCTACTCTTTGTTGCAGTGCGCGGGCTTCTCATTGCAGTGGCTTCTCTTGTTGAGCTCTAGGCACGCAGGCTTCAGTATTTGTGGCACGTGGGCTCAGTAGTTGTGGCTCGTGGGCTCTAGAGCACAAGCTCAGTAGTTGCAGTGCACGGATTTAGTTGCTCCGCAGCATGTGGAATCTTCCTGGACCAGGGATGGAACCCGTGTCCCCTGCATTGGCAGGTGGATTCTTAACCACTGCTCTACCAGGGAAGCCCTCTCATTGTGGTTTTAGTTATATTTCTTTTTTTGTTGTTGTTTGTTTTTTTCTTTTTGCGGTATGCGGGCCTCTCACCGCTGTGGCCTCTCCCGTCGCGGAGCACAGGCTCCGGAAGCACAGGCCCAGCGGCCATGGCTCACGGGTGCAGCTGCTCCGTGGCATGTGGGATCTTCCCGGACTGGGGCACGAACCTGTGTCCCCTGCATCAGCAGGCGGACTCTCAACCACTGCACCACCAGGGAAGCCCAGTTTATATTTCTTTAATGATTAGTGATGTTGAGCATTTTTTCATGTACCTGTTGGCCTTTCAAACATCTTTAGAAATTTTGGATGGTAACCCCTTATCAGATAAGGGGCTGCAAATATTTTTTAGTTTGATGTTTGTCAAGTTGTCCCACTAGTTTACTTTTTATTTTGTTGCTTGTGTTTTAGGTGTCATATCCAAAAAAAAAAAAAAAAAATCATTTCCAAGACCCATGTGAAAGAGCTTTATTCCTATGTTTTCTTCTAGAAGTTTCATGGTTTCAGGTCTTACATTTAATTCTTTAATCCAGTTTGAGTTAATTCTTGTGAGTGGTGTAAGATAGGGGTCCAGTTTCATTCTTTTACATGTGAATATCCAATTATTCTGACACCACTTATTGAAGAGACTTGTCTTTTCTCCACTGAGTATTCCTGGCTCCCTTGTCAAATATTATTTGGTCATATATGCTTGGGTTTATTTCTGGGCATTTGGATTCTATTCTATTGGTCTGTTTGTCTATGTTTATTCTAGTACCATACTGTATTGATTACCACAGCTTTATAGTATGGTTTGAAATCAGGGAATGTGATATATCCTGTTTTGTTCCTTTTTCTCAGGATTTCTTTGACTATTTGGTGTCTCTGTGGTTCCATATAAATTTTAGGAGTGCTTTTTCTACTTCTGTAAAAACTGCATTGGGTTTTTTATAGGGATTTCATAGAATCTATAGATAGCTTTTTGTACTATTGACATTTCAACAATATTAATTCTTCTAATCCATGGACATGGGATACCTTTCCATTTATTTATGTCTTCTCTGATATCTTTCATTGTTAGTGTATACAAATGCTAATGATTTTTGTATATGAATTTTCTATCCTGCTACTTTACTCAATTTATTGATTAGATCTCACAGTTTTCTTGTTGAGTCTTTAGGATTTTCTATGTAGGAAATCATGTCATCTGCAAATAGAGACAATTTTACTTCTTCCTTTACAATTATGACAACTTTTATTTCTTTTTCTTGCCTGATTGCTCTAGCTAGGACTTCCAGTACTATGCTGAATGGGAGGGCTGAGAGTGGACACACTTGTCTTGTTCCTGATCTTAGAGGAAAATCTTTCAGCCTCTCACCCTTGAGTATGATGTTATTTATGGCCTTGTCATATATAGTTTTTATTATGTTGACATATGTTCCTTTTATGCTTAATTGGTTAATAGTTTTTAATCATGAATTGATGTTAACTTTTGTCAAATGCTTTTTCTGTATCTATTAAGATGATCACATGATTCTTTTCTTTCACTCTATTAATATGATGTATTACACTGATTGACTTGTGTATGTTGAACCATCCTTGCAACTCAGGGATAAGTCCCACTTGATCATGGTGAATGATCCTTTTTTGTGTGTATGGTACACGGGCCTTTCACTCTTGTGGCCTCTCCCATTGCAGAGCACAGGCTCCGGACACGCAGGCTCAGCGGCCATGGCTCACAGGCCCAGCTGCTCCCCGGCATGTGGGATCTTCCCAGACCGGGGCACGAACCCGTGTCCCCTGCATCAGCAGGTGGACTCTCAACCACTGCGCCACCAGGGAAGCCTGAATGATCCTTTTAATGTGCTGCTGAATTCAGTTTGTTAGTATTTTATTGAGAATTTTTGCACCTATATTCATCAGGGATACAGGCCTGTAGTTTCCTTTTTTAGAAGTGCCCTTTTCTGGTATTGGGATCAGGATAATGCTAGTTAGCCTTGTCAAAAGAGCTTGGGAGTGTTCCCTCTGCTTTGAATTTTTGGAAGAGTTTGAGAAGGATTGGTGTTAATTCTTTAAATATTTGGTAAAATTCACCAGTGAAGCCATCTGGTCCTGGGCTTTTCTTCATTGGGAGATTTTTGATACTGATGCAATCTCCTTACTAGTAATTGGTCTATTCAGATTTTCTATTTCTTCCTGTTTCAGTCTTGGTAAGCTGTAAGTTTCTAAGAATTTTTCCATTCCTTCTAGGTTGTTCAGTTTGTTGGTATATAGTTGTTCATAATGGTCTCTTATGATCCTCTATATTTCTGTGGTATCAGCTGTAATGTCTTCTTTTTCATTTATAAGGAATGATATCTCTGTGGTGTCTAGAGGAGTTTGCATGTATGCGTTCTTCAGGGGAGCATGGTGCACTGGCCACAAGGTGGGTGGACAGTGGGGACTGCTGGGAGCATGAATTGGCTAGCTGTGGGAGTTCCCTAGCTGGTTAGTAGGGCCTATGGTCAGTTGTTGAGATCCACATTCTGGTTGCTCTGAACCATCACTTCTTTTCTCTGTTCCTAGTTGTCCCCAGACTATTCAGCCATGCCAATCCCCTTAATGTTCTGGGTAGGGCAAGAGAGAAATAGCCCTCTTGGGCATGTTCTTCAAGTTGGGGAAGCCAGGCGCTCACTTCACTCTCACTTTCCCTGGTGGGAGAAATTGTGGACCTGGAGGGTCTCTTTGGCTCTGAGCTGTGCTGCCTTGGGGGAGGAACAACAAGGGTAAAGTGAAACTGGTCTTAACTGCTTCAATGCATCTATTCTTGGATTTTTTGCTACATCGAGGTGCTGGCACCTCTTAGCTATACTCCTGGGCTCCCATAAAGGTATTCTTCTTCACAGATGATCGCTAAAATCAATGTTTCTGTTGGGGTATGCGGGCTAGAATCTCCTATTTGGCCATCTGATTGATATCCTCTGGTTGTTCCTAACTGGGAGGCTCACTTCTAAGGAGGGATTCAGGGATCTAGGTTCCTTCCATCTTGTAGTGCTGCATCTTCAATATGTGGCCCCTAAACTCACTCTGTAGGTGTTTCTATATTTCAGAGAAAAAGAGTATGGAAGATTGCCCTACCCCTTTTTAATGGGCCACATCTGGGAGTAGTGGACATCATTTCTGCTCAGATTCCATTGGCTAGAAGTCAGTCTTATGGTCCCACTGAATATCTAAGGGGAGTTGGAAAATATAAATCCCAGCAGGGTAATTACTTCCCAGCAGTGGTCTGCACCATGGAAGGAAAGCATAAACCTTTGGAGTATAGAGAGAAGCCTTTGCCATGGAAGGGGAAATGAGGGACAGCCTCCTCCAATAGACAAAGATCCACCCTTGAGTTTGGGCAGGTGTTAGATTTCTTTAATTTGAGCATGACTGGTTGCAGAAGTGAGACTTTTTCTAGTTTTGCCACTATCCCTTTTCCCTCCATAATTGGTTTCTGATCTAAAAGTTCCTAGTGAGACTGGAAAGGTATTGCTATCCCAATTTTGCACCTGGGAAATTTGAGAATTAAGGAAAATAAGAGCTTGCATTTAGCGCTTTTTGACTCCTCAGAAAATGATCCTTTCACTACACTACCTTGTATCCATAGTATGTTAACATCTTGTTGTTTCCTTGAGCAAAACAGGAAGTTCCATACTAACACTAACAGGAAGTTCCATACTAACACTAACATTGGAACCAAAGCTAGTAACTAGTTCCATACTAACATTGGAACCAAAACCCTATTCTCCACTCTGATAGAAAAGGTTGCTGTGTACTTTTCATATCTTAAAGTAAAACAAACCCGCCCTCATTTTCCTCTCCACTTAGCCCCAATTTAACCCAACTGCCCAAATCAATTCTCTGTTTGGGCTTGTTTCACAGGTTTATTTTTTCCCAGAGATGAAAGTTTCTTACAACAACCCCAAGTATTTTAAAACAAAGATCTTAGTTGTTATGCAAACACAGTCTCATTTCCACAAAAGAGCATTTCAAAAAAGAAATAAATGCACATTTCAAAATGTCAGTTAAGGAAATGGAAAAAAATGAAAAAGAATGTAAACCTACCAGGGAAAAGATGCAATATAATGCCAAGCTCCCTGAAGAGTTTTCCTGTGTCATTAAGGTAAGTCAAAGTGACTGGCTTAGGAACAGGAATTTTTTGACAATTTTAGAAGTGTGTGTATGTGAGTGTATAATATAATATAATATAATATAATAATATATATAATTTAAACCAATGCAGTATATTGGTTAAAAGAGTAGGCTGGCATCAGTAAACACAGCTTTACCACCTTAATTTCTTGTTTCTGTATCATGGGTCTGTAGCATTAAATTCACATTAAATACACTTTTAAGCAAAGCAATAAGCTAGAGATGTAATTCTGGTCAATGCTGTGTCATTTCATGGTGGAGTGGGGAAGGTCATTCATCTTGAGGCTACATTGTACTAGAGTGGGTTCTGCCTTAGGTTTAAGGTTGGAAGAGCTGGGTTCAAGCCAGAGCTTTGCTTGGGACTGTGGGCACTGATCTTCCCATGTGCTCTTGAACCCCTCTAGTGAATTTTTCAAGTTAGTTATTGTATTCTTTGCTCCCTAATTTCTGTTTGGTACTTTCTTTTTTTATTTTTTGCAGTACGCGGGCCTCTCACTCTTGTGGCCTCTCCCGTTGCGGAGCACAGGCTCCGGACGCGCAAGCTCAGCGGCCATGGCTCACGGGCGCAGCCGCTCCGCGGCATGTGGGATCTTCCCGGACCGGGGCACGAACCCACGTCCCCTGCATCGGCAGGCGGACTCTCAACCACTGCGCCACCAGGGAAGCCCTGTTTGGTACTTTCTTCTATTTCTATTTCTTTGTTGAAATTCTCACTTTGCTCATGTATGGTTTCTGGTGAGCATCTTTATTATGGTTATTTTGAATTCTCTTTCAAGTAAATCATATAACTACATTTCATTAGGGGGATTGCTGGGGATTGATCTTTTTTATTTGGAACATATTTCCCTGCTTCTTCATTTTCTTTGACTCTCTGTGTTGGTGTCTGTGTCCTAGACAACAAACAGCCATCCCTGTATGACAGCAGACTCTGGGGCCTTCTCTAAATTTGGTGCTAGTCTAATCTGTTTCTTCATTCTTAGCTGCCCCCAGACATCTGGAGTATACTAGATCTTGTCAGCTCTCCAAGACAAATGAGACTAAAGCCCATTCCTCAGGCAGCCCCCAGAAAAGTTGGATCATTAGATGCTCTTTTCACCTCTTTCTCTCCCCAAGAAGAAGCTGGGGTCTGGAGTTAGTCACCTATTTGCACTATGCTTAACCAGGGAAGAGGCTATGGTAACTAGTTGTGTTCTAGTACCATATCTGTTCTCACTGGCCCCCAGGTGGCTAGATTATTCTGGGCTCTGTCAACACCTCGAGAGAGGCTTGATGGAAGCAAGTCCTCTGAGTAGCCCCTGGAAAAGTTGGGGGTGTTGGATGTGTCTACCTCTTTCCCTCCCCAGGGAGAAGCTGAGAACTGAAGAGTTTTCTCTCAATACTGTAACACTGTGCTGGACGTAAGGATTATGGCCAGAGGGCATCTTGAATTTCCCTACCAGCCTCTGTGTGGATAGTTTCATGCTCTCCCAGGGTGCAGGAGCCTCCAACTGACTTCTGGAATTCTCACAAGGGAATTTGGCTGTAAATTGCTGTTGACTTGGTGTGTGTGTAGTGGGGAGGAGGGTCCAGGGCTTCTTAGTCCCCCGTCACCCCTCCTTTCATTAAATGAAGGGGTTAAAAGAGATGATTTTGGCAGCCCCTTCCAGTTACGAACTATGGAAAAGCAAGTATATTGTCCTTCTTCCAAATCATAACTTTCCACATAAACTTACTTACATCTCTCTTCATTTCCTCTTGCCATGAGTCTTCCTATTAACTCAATGATATCATTGACGTTAGTGCAGCAACAAATTGATGCACCTCATTAGATTTGCTTGGCCCTACCTGCCCATCTGGTCCAAGAACCTTATCATGAGAAGGGATCTCCAGCACGACCTGTATGGTTTCTCACTCTCCAAAAGAAGGAACAGACGTGAAGCATCTGTTCAGATTCACAGAACTTCAGCATACAGTGGGGTCTCCTGCATTGCTTACCTCAACTTGTCACTATAGAGAAAAAGAAGTGGAGATGTCTCAGCCACCACCATCCCCTTATCTCTTAATGTTGGTGACCTCATTCTCCCCTGAGAATGAAGCTGCCTTTCAGCGTGGCCTCCATCGTGCTCACTCTAGTAGCTGCGGTGCCCAGGTCTAACCAGATTGGACCCACAGCGTCCAAAGATGCAGCCCAAACCAGAAGGGTTGATGAGTTTGTGAAGCAAACTCCATCCAATGAGAGAAAAAGGATAGCAAAGAATCTGTAGATAAATTCCTCATCCTTCTTTCTTCCAATAGATAGTTCCGAGTTGCAATGATTTCATCGTTTCTCCAGGGATGTCCGACATGACCAAGAAATTGTGTTTCTTTTGTGGCTGTGGCCAGCTCAGTGATGCACCCACTTGTATTTGCTTCTCCTTCATCACTGCCTTGCATCTTTTTTCCTTCACTCTTGATGTCCTGGTATTGTACATTCTCATAAAGCCCTGGTGGGCAAACTTTGCCTCAGGCTGTGCTCTAAGGAACTGTGCTAAGACAACATCTTTCCACAGCATTTCCCCCAATACCGGACAATCAGCACTTGCATTTGGGAGATTATTTTAGGGTCCCCCACAGATACAACACTGAATCCTTTGATGAGAAAGTTCCTTCCTTATCAATTTGCTTTCAGTCCTTTTAATTACCCCATGGAGAAAATTTCTATTTGGAGAGACTTTTCTTAAATAACTCTCCCCAATTCAATACATTCCCTCTCAGCAGAGACCAGATTGAAGGCACAAAATCTTCAGCAGAAATTGTAATCACATCATTTCATATCCAGTGTATTTATTCTGTTTAGTTTCTCTTTATGGTAAATGACACTCATTTTCCAATTACACTAGTGATATACATTTCCCTTTTAAATAAAATGAACAGAAGAAGTCAATTAAAAATAAATAAGTAGATAAAACAAGGAGGTGATCTGAGATAGAGGAGAAGCACACACATGGTACATAGCACAGGCATCTGGCCCAGATGATGAAAATGGAACATGGTCAGCTGAAATTTGGGGAACTGCCTGTAGCAAAGGCTTTTGCTTGGTACTATGGGGGCAACGAAAACCTGTCTCAACCTCAATTTCAAAATCCTCTTTGTTCCTTGCTAGCGTTTCCCTGAGATCCTTTTATGCTCTATAGCCCCTTTCTTCCCCAGGGTATAGAGGTCTCCTAGTCTTCAAGTGGATTTTGGCAACTGTGTTTGATTCAGTGCAGCAATAAGATTCCTACTTCCTGCTGTCTATAACTAAAGGCACGGACATGAATAACAAGAATGCCAAAGAAAAAAGAACCCCCCATATCCACCCATGAGACCCATCCTTTCATCCCCCCAACCGCAGTGAGGTCTCTAAACCTGGTCTGGTTGCTGCTGTGACCCCAGCCTTATCATCTTTCGGCTCAAACTGCAAGAGCTTCTGGAAGCCACTCATCATCTTCTTTCCAGTTTAATACACCTAGTCTTGGCACCAAAGAATGCCATTATGTTCCCATAATCTCCATTGCCCCCCATTGTTTGAAATGGCAATGGTATACCTATTACCTATATAACTATACTATACCTATCTAACTTCAAGATTGCCTTTCTGGGGCTTCCCTGGTGGCGCAGTGGTTGGGAGTCCACCTGCCGATGCCGGGGACGCGGGTTCGTGCCCCGGTCCGGAAAGATCCCACATGCCGCGGAGCGGCTGGGACCGTGAGCCATGGCTGCTGAGCCTGCGCGTCCGGAGCCTGTGCTCCGCAACGGGAGAGGCCACAACAGTGAGAGGCCCGCGTACTGCAAAAAAAAAAAAAAAAAAAAAAGATTGCCTTCCTGCCAGCTTGCTTCTACTAGTCCCCTCCTGTCTAGAAATTCTTGCTGTTTCCACGGAATTCTTCCCTCCCTCCTTTGTAGCTTAGCTGCTGTAGCTCATCTTCACTGCCTGCCATTTCTTGTTTCTTTCTCTTCCCTCCCTCTCCCATTACAGGCTTCTATCACTTGGTTTTCTTCTTTTATGTTCTCTGGGCCTCCTTTCAGGCTTACTCACTGAAAACCCAGTGTTTAAATGTCACCCTTCTTCCATAATTCATGGAGAGAAGTTTCTCAAGGTTTAGGAAATGCCTTTGCAAGACACCAAGTCCCCTCTCTAGAACCCATCACCCTCTTATCCTGGCACTTACACATTGAACCAGATACGGAGTTCCTCTTTGCAATTTGGTATTCACTTCTAGGACAAAGGGCCCAGGAGCACAGGACCTTTACCCTCAAGTAATTCTCTCTACGTCAGAACCAGGAGAGGACTCTGGTCAGGACGGCAGTGCAGTCTCATTTTCTGCTCCTGTGCTCTCAGGACTGAGGCCTCCCTAGATCCGAGGTCCAGCCAGGTCTCAACACAGAAGGAGTTAAGGTGACCCACAGTGGGGATGCCCAGCTAAGAGACACAGGCCTTGTTCCTTCATTTGGAGGGGGTTCCCAGGAGAGTCCTGAGGGCATACAGCACCCGTCCTGTGCCCCCCTCTCCCAACCTCCTTTTGTGAAAAATAAGTCAAGAGAGTAAAGAAAGGAAAGGAAAAGAGAGAAAAGAAGGGAAGCAGCAAGGGAGGGTGGGAGGGGAAGAAAGAACAGAAAAAGTAAAGGCGGCTTTGACCTTGGTGCTGAGTATGTGAAAGGCAGGTCTTGGATCTAACGTGCAACAAAGTAGAGCTCTGTCTCTACCCCCACTGCCTCTAGGGATAGAGGGAACATGGCATCAAATTCTACCCTAAACTCAAGGGGAAATGACCGTGGTGGAAATTTGCTGAGGTCTCTGTGGAAATTAGAACAGCAGCCTTGAACTCCAGGTTTGGAAAGAATCAAGACTTCCTGTCCTGGGATGGGCTCCTCAAAGAGATGAGGGCAAGAGTTGGGGGCAACGCCCCCTCTCCTCCATACTTATACACCCAGCAGTCTCAAAGGAATGGAGCTATTTTTCTGTATCTCCTTGTGATGCAGCCCTAGCCCCACCACCTCCTGGAAGCCTTCCTGGATTACGAGCCTGTCTTTCTGTTAGGGGCATTGCCTTGTTTTCCTTCCCTTCTTGTTTTTCAACCCTGACCTCCAAATGGTGTCTCACAGAGATGCACATAGGAGGTGCTCAGTAATTTCTACTTGTTGAGTGAATAAGTGAGTGATGTACTGTGGTCCAGGTAGGAAAGAATGCAGGAATCTTTGGAATCCTGAATCCATTTCCAGCTGCACCATTAATTTATCTGTATGGCTCTGGGCAAGTCTCTCCAATTCTCTGACCCAGAGTTTTCTCATGTGTAAAATGGGGATAATAATACCTACCTTCCAAAGAACTTCAACATTTACAGGTTGTGGTAGGCAGAATTATGTCTCCCCCCACAAAGATGTCTACATTCTAACCACTGGAACTTGTGAATATGTTATGTTATACAACGAGGGGGAACCAAACCTGCAGATGGAATTAAGGATGTTAATCAACTGATCTTAAAATAAGGAGATTATCCTGGATTATCTGGATGGGCCCAATGTAATCATAAGGGTCTTTAATAATGGAAGAGGGATGCAGACGTGCACCAAAGAGATGGTGCTGAGAGAAATACTCAGCCTCAGGTCGCAGACTTTGGAGATGGAGGAAGAGGCTAAGAACTCAGGAATGCAGGCAACCACTAGAAACAGTAAAAACCAAGGAAATGGATTCTCCTTCTCCTAGAGCACCCAGGAGGAATGCAACCTTGTGTGTGCCTTGCTTTTAAGCCAGCGAGACCCATTTCAGATTGCTGATCTCCAGCACTGTAAGAGACTATGTTGCTTTAAGCCACTGTGTGGTAATTTGTTACAGCAGCAAGAGGAAACTAATGCACAGGTGTTGTGTGTAAAGTCCCTGGCACACACTGGGTACTTTAGTGGTTGACATCAGAGAATGACTGACTGAATATTAGTGTTTCTCACTAGACTATCAGCAAAGTGAGGTTAGTGTTTGTTCTCTTATATACCACCCAGCATCTAACAGAGTATTGCACACACACCAACGCTCAAAAAGGCTTCTAGACTCAGCCTGAATTTCACCTTTGGGGATTGAGCTATGCCAGAAGAAGAGATGGGATAGAGACTCAGCATAGAAGAGGATGTAGGAGCTTATAAAAGGCAAATTGACTTCTTGCCTGAAGTGTCAGGGCGGTGAGTGCAGGTTACCTCCAAGAACACATAACACAGAAGCCAGGTTTTAACGCCACCTTGCTGGGAGGCTCCAGGCGAAGATGCTGGAGAAGATGGGAGAGAGGACTCTTAACTCATCTCCAAGATACAGAAGAGGCTGTTTCTCTGGATGAGAGATGCTATTCATCGGGGGAAAAATTCAAGCCCGTTTCTACTTACAACACTGTTTGCTGAGGCATGAGGCTGAATTCACCCAGGGTATCCAAAGAGCTAAGCCCTGGTGCAGGCAAAGACAGGGAAGGCCATTGCAGAGCCGGATTTGGCAAATTTCCTTCATGCACTTGGGCCCTCCTGGAAGTCCAGGTTCCAAACAGGATATCTTGCTTATAGGGACCCTGCTGATCGATTATCAGTCTGACGCTGCTGCAAATCACTGAATGTCTTCCTTCCTTTAAAAGAAAGGAAAAAATTTGGTTTCAGTTAAGGAAGCACAGGGTAAGAAACCTAGAGGTCACCTTCTCTTTCTTTCGAGCTCTCTCTCACTCTCTTAAATAAGGAGAAAGGCTATATTTTTCCATGGATTAAGTCCAACACAGAGAAGACTGTCACTGTGAAAACAATAGAATTTATCTCCACTGATATAGCTTGACACTGGGACAAGTGCCTGAATTGTTGCCATAGCAATAAATGTGTCGGACTTATGCATGCGTTTTCTACTATAGGATTTTGATTAATGGCATTGACTAAATGGTGTAAAGGGGGAGAGACCATGCAGAAGGCCCGAGGAGAGAGAGCCAGGCTGCAGAGGGTCTGCCACAGCCCACTACAGATGGGTGGCAAGTGGAGTTGACCAGAAACCAGTTAAACGGGAGGTGAATCTCTTCAATGGAGCAGCATCTGCACGGCCGGCCGCAGCGCCTTGTAGCAGGGGTCTGAGAGCGGGAGGGGAGGAGGCATGACAGCGAAGCCAGAGCTCCACCCGGGCCAGAGAGCTAATGAAATCTCATTTCCACTGAGTACTTCCTATGTGCCTGTGTGCTTGAGAGTTTATGTGTCTCCGTTTATTAATTCCTTACATGAACTCTATGAGGCAGCTATTTTTTTTTCTGATAAAGAAACTGAGGCACAGAGAAGTTAATTAACTTGCAAAAGTCACACAGCTAGTCAGTGGCAGAATCGGGATTCAGACCTTCAGGCTGTCTGGCTTTGGACGCTGAGCTTTACCACTGCATTGTGCTTTGCTCCAGGAACAGGTACCGTTCTCCTGATTTTGCCTATCAATACTGGCAGTGAGCGTGGAAGAGGGGGGATGGCGTGGAAGAGGGGGGATGGCGGGGGTGATTTTCCACCTCTGGAAAATCAAGGCAAAGTCCTCAGAGCTCTCTGCAGGAAGGGGGCGCATCTTACTCGTTGCTAACCTCATAGGTACCAGTAAGTGGCCTTTGGCGTGCTACCCATCAGTATGTACTGAGCACTTCACATTCACCAAAAGGCAGGGTGGGACAATTGAATGAGGCCTGGAAGCCAGAAAGGTTTGACTCCTGACAGTGTCAATGTGACCTCAGACTGCTCACTGGATCTCTCCAGGCCTCCGTTTCCTCATCTGTGAAATGCATATACTACAAGTAGCACCTCGTCTGTGGTGGTAAGGATTCAATGAGAGGGTGTATTGCAAACACTGAACAGAGTGATTGGCATACTCACTCAAGTAACTCCTCAAATTAAGTTAATTTTTCAAAAGACTCATTTTTCTAATTTGCCTGGTGTTCAGAAAACCCTTTCTGTTTTCAGATTTATTCTTTCCTTTAGGACAGACAAGTTTTCTACTGTCATTTCCCTTGACTTTTGCTTCTGCTCCTCTTATTCTTTCCTCTTTGATATTTTTTTTTTGACTTGTAAACTGGGTCTCCTGCGTATGCCTGCCCACTTTCCTTCCCTCCTTTTTTCATTTCTAAGGTCTATTGTCCTTTGACATCAGGCTGCAATAATCAAGTTTGTCTTCCACCTCACTCATTTGATATTTTTCTTCAGTATTCATTCTATTGTACACTCCTCTGAAGTGGCTCCTACTTTTAAATTATTCCTTTATGACAATCTAGTCTAATTCTACAGATGCAATGTTATATTAAATATTTTTGAAATCACTATTCAGAATTCTTTTAATTTTTTTTTTTTCAGTTTTCAGCAATAAATCTATGTGAGAAAGGCTGTTTCTCCAAGGTGTCCCTCTTCTGCTGGGCCACAGTGTTACTGGTCTGAGTTCATTCATTCATTCACTCAAGAGTTATTGAGTGTCTACTATATACCTATATCATTCATCACATCAGATGGTCATAGGAAAGGAAAATATAGCAGGGTGTTGGGGAACTGAGTGTGGCAGGGGTAGCTATTGTTTATAGCATTGTCAGGGAAGGCTTCTCCACAAAGACAATATTTGAGCAGAGTCCCGAAGAAATTAAGGGAGCAAGAGATGTGGCTCTCTAGGGGAAGAACATTCTAGCAGAAGGAATAGCCAGTGCAAAGGCCCTATTCCATTTGCAGAAACAAGCCTGTTTTCTGTAGAAGACAGCTTAAGTGGGAAACTCCACAGAGATGGCTGTCACCAGGGTACCTCTTTCTGCCTCAAGCCTAGCCTATGCCATAGGATAATTTTTGTAGGGTTTTCTCTAATTCCCAGAAATAGAGGGTTTTTTTCCCCCAGGAGAGGAAATTTTGAGTTGGTCCATGATGTCTCCATCAATAAGATGCTGCTTGCATTCTAGCAGAAATCCTTTGAGTTTTGAGAGGTGGCTGACACTTATCCTAGTTTCAGGGATTGCTGCTGGTATGATGAAGGCTTGTAAGGAAGGAGGTACCCCATACTCCACTGCAGGAGACTAAGGATAACAAATATATACCACAAGTGCCCAGATCCCATGGCAGGTAGCACTTGTTGATCATGGTGCTCTTTCTTGCTGAGATTAGATGCCACTTCAGAATCCTTCTTAACACCCCAAGTTAGTCATAATAGCACCCAAAATGAAACCTTTTGATCATCTTTGATGATGGTTTCTGATAATATACATATAAATGGAATTTTTGTATTAGGTCAAACCATATGAAATTGCTATTAGGTAACTTTTTTTAAAAAATGACAATTTCATGTGGTTCAATCTAGTCCATTGAATTAAATACAGCTCTGTTCAGTGGACGTTTGTTGAGAAATCTTTTGCTAAGCAAAGATTTCTTGTTCTCTGTGAACACTTCAACCTGAATATACCTGCAACTTTTCATACATTAAATATTCTTAAAGTGGGACCCAGCTGTATTGATTAATATCCTAACACAACTACCTTGGAACCAGCTTCATTCCCAGCCTTTGTCTAATTTTTTTTCACCTTCTGGGATGATGAGGTGGCTGAACCTAACATAAAGAGCCCCCCAAAGACATGCCAATAAGCCATCGTTTTCCCTCTAACCTCTATGTGGTAGCTTGTGTTATTGTTCTCATTCATTCACTCCCTCCCTGTAAGAGGTTTATAGTTTCCTCGTGCATTGCCAACTTGCAGTGCTTCCCTGTGAGAGATGTGTACTTCCTGCCCCCTTGACTTCAGACTTGGTCAGGTTACTTGTTTTGGCCAATGGAATGTGATGTACGGTACTTTAGGCAGAAGCTTTCAAAGACACTGCATGATTCAGTCATGGTGCTTCTTTTCCTTCTGCTATGAGTCCTAGATATCTGGTTTGGAAGACACATGGAGCAGAAGTGTTAAGCCTAAGGTTTGCTGTAGCAACATATAGAGTGAGTGAGAAATAAACCTTTGAAAGCCACTGAAATGTTGGGGGTTGTTTGTTATTGTAGCTGTACCTGGCCAAGGCTGACTAATACAATTTGTCAGCATTAAATACCATGTTAAGAAATAACTTTCCCAGGGCTTGCCCAGAGTAAGTGTCATGTAGCTATAGAGCTTTTGGTTTACATAAGCTCTTGGTATCACTGGTGTGGAGGGTGTAAGACCATCCAGCCTTTCTAGACACAACCTATGACAGATGTGCCAGAAACTTTAGAAGAATGTGTCCAAACCACATGATCATAGGTGTTTTGTGGGAAAAAAAGAGACTTGGACTTCAAATATGTTTGGAAACACTGGGTTAAATGAAGTTAAACAGGATTCTTTCCAGCAAGACTTCTCAGAGTTTTTAATATGCTGAGGTGCATTGTGAGTCTCCTAGGGAAGAGGGTGATGCAGAATTCACTGTTTTCCAAAGTTGTTTGATAATGGGATTTTTTTTTCATAGACTATTACATGGGCTTAATGCGCTGCAAGAAAACTCAGCAAATGCTGCCTTTGGTGGCAGCAGAATTTGCATATTTCTCCGAAATTTCCCATCTCTTCCAGCCATCGATCTATTTCACTGTTTGTCTTCACTCTCGCCTTTGTTTTGTCTTGTCTTCTTTTGCGACCTGCTCCTCCATCCCCTTTCATCATTCTACCTTTGCTTCCTATTTCTCCTTCTTCCCTTCCTCCTCCTCGTCTTTCTTCTTTCCTCTCCCATCCCCTTCCAACCCCCCATTGTCTCCTCTTCTCCTCCCCTCTCCTGTTCACTCTCTTCACCCTCTTTTTCTCACTCTCTCTGGCTTTTCAAGAAGCCCAGAGAGTTTTCTCTGACTGGATGACCCAGGGGAATGTCTTGCTTGATTGTCAAGTACCATTCCTGAAAATAAAGCCAGCGATGGCGCTGCCTGCTCTTCCCAGGTGTGGTGTTAATTTTAAAGCAATGGGCTTTAACACTGCATCAGCCTCCTTAAGGAGAGATCCTTTGTTCTAGACTCAGACAAAGCAGCCCAGTCGGCCTTAAAAGAAAAAAAAAAAAAGCTGTTTCATTTTATATTGGAAAAATACAATGTGACATCTGGAGAATAAATTGTTCAGTCAGCCAGAAATACGCCTTGTAAAAATTGCTTAGGTTTCTGTAACAAGATTATTTACTGAGAGTGTTCACCTATAATACAGCACACTTTTGAAATGGACCTTTTATGAAACACATCAAGAACTGTAGAAATGTATTCAGTGCATTAATCTACAACACTGCACACTTTACCACACTTTCAGAGTAGATTTCAAAACTCAGACCATCTAATGAGATAGAAGTTATTCTTGTCCTATATTCATTCTGGTCATGTTCTATACGGAGCCCTTGGGATATTTAACATAATGCAGTAAGTTTTTCAACACACACAGACACTCCCTCTCACACACAATCATACACACTGTTACATACGCTCTCACACACAAACAAAATATATGACTCTTCAGACAAGTATTCAGTTTAGAATGCAGTAGGCCCATATTTCAACAGCCTGTGTGCAAGGCAAGGGCTGGCTATTTTAGAAACCAGAACTTTATAAATATTTAAAGATTCTGATTTAATTCCAATGAGAGATCTCTCAGGTGCTGTCAGTTACTTTCCATGACTCCTTCATTTCTGATCCGGGGGTGACAGTTTGGAGAGCAATCTCCTGGCAATTTGAGGAGCTGCCTCAGTTAGAACCTGGCAGCTCGGACCGGGCCTGAGGTGGCTGAAGCAGTTAGATCGTGGTGAAGTGGGTCAGGTGGGGCAGGCAGGGAAAACCACGCCCTACGCTTGCCTGCTTTGCTGGCCTTGACTTTTCTTTGCCACTCTGACTACAGAAATGGGTTCTTCCAGCTGGGCGGCTCCACGTGAGGTGGTCCAAACCCTTCTGCCTCAAGGTCAAGTCGACTGCTCCATTGGTTCAATGGATATCAGTTCTAGAACATACAGAGCAGAGAGGAGACTTGCAGGATGGTTCCTCCACCAACCCAATGAAAGGCCCAGGCTCTCAAAGTTCACCTTGGCCTGGAGAGTTTAGCGTGTTGCTGGGAGAGCTAACTTGGCCAGTATGGAAATTCAGGAGAGGAGAAAAAGAGGGTGCTAGAATTCTCTCTCCAGTGCCAAAGATCAACTCATCTCTCAGCCATCACTGCCCGTCCTCTCGGCATCTCCACACAGCAAAGTCTGCGTGAAAGTGAAGGCAGAGCTGGTGGAAGTTGTGCATTTTCTACATCCTGGAGGATGGAGTTCTGGAAGACTTGCCAAGCTCTGCATTCGGAGGGTCTCTCCTCTCAGAGACTGAAGCTCTGGAAGAAGCCTGCAAGAGGGCCTGGCTGTCCTTCGTATAGAGCAAGCCCCTTTGTTCCACTGCTTCTCATTTACTTGGATGAATTTCAGACCTCTCTTCCGGCTCTCAGGCTCTCTCTCTCCTGCCCTTCTGATTTGGCAAAGAATGAAGAATGACATCTTTCTACTGTCTCTGCTCAGTTTTCTTGGACTTTTTTTTTAAAAATGGGCTTCACAGTTTTCAACTCCAAACTCTCTGTTACAGAGAGTTACATCATAGTTTCTTGTTGAAGAGGACAAAGCCTTAACTGCATGGGAACTAACATGCAAATTAAAAGTGAAAACATTCTTCCAAAAATCTGAAGAGGTCAAAAAAAAAAAATCCAGATTTTTTTAAACACCCAGATTTCATTAAGATATTTTGATGGAAAGAGCTAGAAAATCTTGGGAACCAATTGGACAGGCTAGATCTCAGCTGGCATATATGTAAAATGAAGTTATGGTCTTCACTGGCCTTATATTGTCTGCTTATGATGAAATATGGTCTTAGCCCGTTAAGTTACATGCATAATTGAAGCTAGAAATCAAGTACGGGGATAGATTTGAGATCAATTTCTATTCTAATAACAAAAATAAAAACATATTTATTCTCCAAAAAAATGGGCTTTAGCATTTTTCAGTTTTGTTTTCTTCTAAGTCTCACACTCTGGGGATCTACCAGTCTCCTTGAGGAATCTTCTACTCACAGGCTCCATTGCTTTCATGGGAATGTTGTCTTTCTTCTTGATGGTCCCCCTCAAGACACATGTCCTCCCTGAAGCCTCCCATAACCCTTTGGTTCACACCAATCTTTCCCTCCTTATCCTCTCCGGCAATCTATGGAACCATGTAGTTTAACATTCAATCACACATGGCCTTGCCTTGCTTCACCCCCTTGCCTTCCCCTGTATGTTAAGTGGAGGCACGGGGGGTGGACAGACCAATGCACTAAGGTAAATACACAAGGGGTTCTCCTCTCCACAGCATCATGTATTCATCATGTGAACATCGGGCAAGCATCTCAACCATTTGAAGCCTCAGTTTCCTTGTGTATCAAATGGAGGTGTTACATTGCTTGTCACATAAAAAAGTTGTAATACTAACTGCAATAGTAAGTGAACTAATGAAGCAAAAATACTTCATAAACTGAAAATCCTGGAACATATAAGGAGTATCAATAATATTGAACTTCTTGTCTTCCATTTGCTTCCAACCTTCCCACAGCGGCTAGAAGAGTGTTGAACACACAGTAGGAAACCAACAAACATTGATGGCATAGAACGTCTCTTTTTGCCACAGGGTAACCTTTACAGGTTCCAGCTTCTGGAAGGTCTACTACAAAGCACAAAGCAAGACTTAATGAGGATGAAAATGATCTGCGGGCCCTGTCTGTTCTTTACACAAGGATTTGAAAAGCTAAGTTTAGATTCTTCTCTACAATTTTCTAGGAAGCTGGCTTGAGAGTTTTGTTGTAGAGGATTTTCTGGGAAGATGATGGCGGAAGCCTGTAAGTTTAGCACACACTGTGAGATGATATTTTTCCTTCTTTCAGGAACAGAATACTAACAAATTAGGATCATTATTTAATAGGTCAGAGGTCACTATATTATTTCCTGTAAAATAGATTCATGTTTATACTAAGGGAAAGAGAGAAATACCTACGCTCTTGGTGAGAGCCCATTTGATTAAGAATTTGGTTAGCTTGCTTCTTGGTATTTCTCCACAGATAAACTTTCCCTTGAATTCTGAAGACGGTGATAGACTTGACTGAGGACCAGAATGAGTACACTCTTTTCTTTTGTTGCACTAGTGGCCTGGGGGTGGAGGGGGACTTGGTTTTAGCCCTGAGGCTCCGAGCCACTCAGATACTTGAAGAATTCACCTTCAGGTTGAGGCCTGAAAGGAATGTGTGATATTTGTGCATATGATTTGGCTATTAAGATAGTGGGTAAAATCAACTATTCTTCAATAAAAAAAAAAAATGAATAAAGAAAAAGATAGTGAGTAAAGAACAGGTGAATCCTTTTGGTCAGCCTCTCCTTCTAGGAGTTCTACAATCTCTATCTCACCGTGATGGAATAAAAACTAAGTGTGGACTGTTCCAAATAGGGGAGACAGCGTCAGGATTTACATACAGCACCCAACAGAGATCCTGGGTTCCGCACCCTGACTGAAGCAACCCTGTCCCTCTTCCCCTGTTCCAGTGGACATGTATCTAAACATCAAACTGGTGTGGGGAGAGCTGCAGGCTCCAAACTGAGGCTCCATCCATCAAAAGCACTCTATTCTCCTTCAAATGCTGTTTAGAGGGGATTGAGGAAACCATATCTCAGTGTGCACCTCATTCACTGATGAAAATTTCCCTCTAAAGACATTTTAAAGGCATTCATCGAAAGGCTTGTCGGTTCAAGATTTTGTGAGAAAACTGTGGAATAAATGGAAATAAGTAAGATATGATCCTCTTCGCGATAACTATCTGCTGGGGGAGCCAGAGCTGTACAGAGGCAATGATGGCACTAGACTATTGTTAAGTGTTGTAATACATGTGCAAGAATTCACTGAAAGGGCCGGGAGGAAGCCATCTGTGTGGGCTGAGGGAGTAAAGCAAGCTCCTTGGAGGAGGAAGACAATCTAGCAAGGGCTATCCATGGGGATCAAACCAATATCTTCAGTCACTACACTTTCACTTCACAAGGCTTCAGCACCAGGTTGATCAAAGAGGGCTTTGAGGAGTATTTGACATGCCATGTTGGAGAAAAGGTCCTAGAAATCATGTTCAGTCTTTAGATACGGGACTTGGTTCAGCACTATTAGTCTTTGAGATTTTTCTCATCTCCTTCTGTATATCTTTTTGGTCTTTATGATTCTTGTTGGCCACTAGCGTGCGGGGGCTCTGATCTAGGTACTGTCAAAACTATTTGAGTTTCAAGTAACATAAGCCAACTCAAGAGAGCTCCAGCAAAAAAAAAAATGAATTTGCTAAAAATGTGAATGCCTTATGAAACCCAAGTGGAGGAATATAGTTGAGTCTCAGAACAGAATTGCTATCAGAAACTCGAAAAGCTGCTAGGAATCCAGGCATATCTCCCCCACTCTCATTTCTGCTTCTCTCTGAGCATCTTTTTTCATTCTTCTCTTTATATATCTGTTCATACTGCTTCTCAGTCCATATAAAAAAGAGATGGCTGCCCCAGATGTCAAGTTTTTAATGTGTCTGTCATATTCTATCATTCACATGAATTAACTGGTTATCTCTGAATTCCTATTTCACATTCCATGTAAAGACAACCTATTTATTATTGTTTTTCAGGTTTTATTTTTAATTTTATTGAAGTGTAGTTGATTTACAATATTGTATTAATTTCTGCTGTATAGCAAAGGGATTCAATTATACATATATGTATTATACACATATATATACATATATGTGTATAATATATATATTTTTTTCATATTCTTTTCCATTATGGTTTAATCACAGGATATTGATTATAGTCCCCTGTGCTATACAGTAGGACCTTATTGTTTTTCCATCCTATATATATCATACTTTGCATCTGCTAATCCCAAACTCCCAATCCTTCCTTTCCCCACCTCCCCTGCCCCTTGGCAACCACAAGTCTAT
This sequence comes from Lagenorhynchus albirostris, assembly GCF_949774975.1. Taxonomy (NCBI): domain Eukaryota; kingdom Metazoa; phylum Chordata; class Mammalia; order Artiodactyla; family Delphinidae; genus Lagenorhynchus; species Lagenorhynchus albirostris. Next base: position 29,258,662 of record NC_083113.1, on the reverse strand, counting down.
TCTCTATGTCTGTGAGTCTGTTTCTTTTTTGTAGATATGTTCATTTGTGTCACATTTTAGATTCCACATATAAGTGATATCATATGGTATTTGTCTTTGTCTTTCTGACTTATTTCACTTAGTATGATAATCTCTAGGTCCATCCATGTTGCTGCAAATGGCATTATTTCATTCGTTTTTATGACCGAGTAGTATTCCGTTGTATATACATACCACATCTTCTTTATCCATTCATCTCTCAATGGACATTTAGGTGTTTCCATGTTTTGGCTATTGTAAATAGTGCTGCTATGAACATAGGGGTGCATGTATCTTTTCGAATAATAGTTTTGTCTGAGCGAATCTGTTTAAACTAACTTAAGCCATGTGTCTCCCTTTGGTCCAGTTAAGCGTCTAACACCCAGTTCTAACTGCAGTGGGTGTCGGGTTCCCAACACATTCAAGCTATTCTCTGACAGCAGCTGGGTGTCCTACAATTCAACCCAGTTCTGACACTATTTACCTGGAGAGAGAATCAGATCCCACAGGTTCAGGGCTCAGTCCCACAAGACTGACCTCCACTTCAGATGCCAATCTGAAGCCCAGGTTGTTACCTGTGCTGCATGACCGACTGGCTATAGATTGTAGGTTTCAGTGACCTCCTCCTTGGGTTATAGGTTAAGGGCTCAGTGCTATGAGACTGCCCCCCTCCTTCAGACCACAAGTCCAGGTAGTCGCCTAGGCTTCTGACCAGCTGGCTACAAATCAAAGGTTCCCACGATCTCCTCTTTGGATTTGATTAATTTGCTGGAGTGGCTCACAGAACTCAGAGAAACATTTTACTTACTAGATTACTGGTTTATTATTACCATTATCATTATTTTTAGCAAGGAATGGAAATATCTGGAAAGGTTCATTTAATATGATCATAAAATGAGTTATCATTTTGTGTTGCTTGATATATTGTTTCTTGATATATAAGTGCTCCTTTACAGCAGACAGATACCTGTGCCTGGAGCCTCTTGCAGAGCCCCCAGCCCAGGGTCAGGAAAGGTGGACACCTCTTCCTGGGATACACAAAGACTAAGGCGGTGGATGGGGACGGCAAAGCGCCCAAGGCCTTGCCCTTACAGTGATGTGGTAGCCATTCGTTCCCCCAATGGTCTCCAGGGAGTCCTCCAAGTGCTGGCTGTCCCCCTGTGGGATGAGGGGCCTCAGCCCCAGCTGCTGGAACTCATGGCTGTCCGCATAGAGCTGCCGCACGTGGACGGCGAGCGCGTGGCCTGAGGTCCTTTGCGGTACTGGCGCCCCACAGTGGCCGACTGCTGGATCTCCTGCGAGGAGGGCTGGGTGCGCGGGGTCAGCCCGGAGGCCGCCAGCAGCTCGGGGTCCCGGGTCTCGGAGCGCCCTCACTGGTGGTCTGGGCTCTCCGCGACATCTGCACGCAGCAGGCCAGGCCAGGTGCCCCCAGCGCGCGCGCACGCAGGGAGTAAGGTGCCCGCTTCGGGCTCCCGGGGTCCCTTAAGGTACTTTCCTGGAAAAGCCAGTCACTTCTCGTGAAGGTACAGGTGGTGGAGGGTGTCGAGGCCCCCTTCCAATGTTGCTCTGCCCCGAAAACCCAGGGTGGACTCCGCCTAGAGAATCCGGGAAACTCCAGCCGAGCGGGGAACTGGGATAACCAGGCAGCTGCCTCTACAGGCCCCACTCGACTCTCGGACATGGAGCCTGCCTCGAGGCCTCTGGAACTTTCCACAGACAGACTCGGGCTGGAGAAATACCGAGGTCCTGGGCTCTTCAGGCCCACCAGGTGCAAGGGGTCCCGTCATCCTGGAGGTGGGAGACAGAGGCAGTGTCACGGATGGGACCTGAGATGGGGTCGTTGCCAGGCCAGCCTGACATAGTAGGCGGACAGGTTGGTCACAGCCTTGTGCTGCGGGGGTCACGTGTCGGGGGGCTGGTGAACGCTTTGCATCGTCAGTGAAGCGCAGGATTTCCTTCCTACTGAAGGCAATCGGGGATCCAGGTATGCATGCTATTTTAACTGACCTCAGCGCTTCACTTCCTTTGTTTCCTACTTGCTCAGCAATCCGTGGGCGGTGCGCTCAGGCAGGGAAGCATCACAGTGTGCAGACGATGTCTCTCTGTCGCCTTCTCCTAGGCTTTCTTTTCTTTTTAAAAATTTTATATTGGAGTAGAGTTGATTTACAATGTTGTGTTAGTTTCCGGTGTACAGCAAAGTGATTCAGTTATACATAGATTACTGGTTTATTATAAAAGAATATAACTCAGGAACAGCCAGATGGAAGAGATACATGAGGCAAGGTATGGGGAAAGGGGGCAGAGCTCCCATGCCCTCTCCAGGAGTGCCACTGTCCTTGAATCTCCACCCGTCCATCCACCTGGAAGCTCTCTAAACCTAGTCTTTTTGGGTTTCATGGAGGTTCCATTCTATAGGCACGGTTGATTAGATCATTGACCATTGGTGTTTGACCTCAAACTCCAGCCCCTCTCCTCTCCCCAGAAGTCGGAGGTGGGACTGAAAATTCCAACCCTCTAATCACAAAGTTGGTTCTCCTGACAACCAGCCCCCATCCTTAGGTATGGTCCAACAGTCACCTCATTAACATAACAAGAGACACCTTTATCGCTCTTAGCATCAGAAATTCCAAGGGTTTTAGGAGCTCTGTGACAGAAATGGGGATGAAAACCAAATATACATTTGACTCTTGAAGTACTCAGGGCTTATGGCTGCCAATCCCTGTGGAGTCAAAAATCTGAGAGTACAGCTCTCTCTGCCTCAGAAACAAAGGAATTGATAAATGACTTACCCAAGGACAGGAAGTTGAAACAATTTGGATAGAATCAGGACTCAATTTTGATTCCACCTATTTTGACCTCTAATTGAACACAAACTCTTCCCCACATTTAAAGATATGTAAAATGAAAATACAGGCATTATATTTATCAGAAAAAAATACAATGTATAATTAGACCCACGCTGTTCAAACCAATGTCGTTCAAGGGTCAACTGTGTATTTCTTTTAACAAATCACAATATCACACCAATCGCCTTTGTCAATAGGCTGGGTCAAAGAGTATAAACACAACTGTCAGTGTCCCATTCCTGTGATAGAAAGAAATTCTTTAAAAAAAGAAGTATTGCTCAGACACTGGGCAGATCACTCCCTCCCACCTCATCTCTAAAAAAGTATATACGATCTATCCCTTTCCAAGCGCCTGTGCTGCAGGAGAATCACAAATGACCAGGTTAGGGAAAGCTCGTGTATAGGGAGAAATAAGAAAAAAGAGCATTACTAATTTTAGATGCCATCCTTCAGAATAACAGTGATGTGAAACTAATCTTTGTGAACTCAAGCTTTGGCCATATCAAGGTTGTATTTCTGAATATTCCTACAGTGCATACAATAACTTCATTTTCCACCAGGTACATCATTCTGCCTTACAGATGTGTTTATGATGCTCCCAAACAAGGCAGGGTCATGAAGGCCCTAGCAAGTCCAAACTCTTTGGTATCAAACACAAGCCCTTTTAGACTCTCAAGGCCTTTGCTCCTTCTCCAGTCTCAGCTATGATCGCTCCTGATCTTGCAATTTATGTTGCAGACATTTAGAACTGCATGTAATTCCTGAAACAATGCATACTGTTTGTGACTCCATGCCTCTGGACATCCTCTTCCCTCTTTCTGGAACCTCCTTCTCGTCACCTGTCCATATCACAAACTCCTAATCACCTGCTAAAGCTGACTCAAATATATTCCCCTCCAGGAAGCTCTCCTTGAGACTTACACACACACACACACACACACACACCCCCCACTGAATGGGATGACAAAGTGGCCGAACCAGCACAAAGTGGCACTCTGAGGCTGGGGGCCTCCATGCAAAGCGCCACCTCTAACCCTTCACTTTTTCTTCATTCATGAATTAGTCACATATACTAGATGTGACCTTAAACTCCTTAGGACCGCTTTGTTTTATTTATCTTCATGTTTATTCCCCTGTAAACACATCTTTGGACAGGAAAGTAGTGTAGCTTGGAGATTAAACACAAAAACTCTGGACAGATGGTCAGATGGACCCATCTTTGTTCAAATCGTAGCTTTTCCAACTCTTAGCTGTAACCCTGTGCAAGGTATCTCAATCTCTAAGTCTGTGTTCACACCTATAAAATAGGAATAATCTTAAGACTTACCTGTAAGGGTTATAATGTGGTGATTTAATGAGATAATATGTGTAATCTAGAAAGCCTTCAACAAATGTTAGATATTATTATAAAAAATCTTAACAGAATTTCTCTGTGGTTTGATGACTTGGAAGGGACTCTATTTCAACAACAACAAATCTTGTGTACCTTGGGGAGCCTTCCTAAAAACAATGATAAACCATTGTCCATTAGATGGGCTAAAGTGCTGGTTACCAGGAGGTTCTGGTCAATAAATTCAGTTTCATCTCCTGCACGCTTTTTAGCTTTGATTCATTTTCCCTTTTCCTAGATGGGTGAGAATTGGAAATACAGGCTGAGCTTTGATTTTGCACCTAGGGATTCTCTTCAACAGCCACGAGACTACTGGGATGAAGTGTCCTTCCAGAGCTCTCTCATCCTTCTCCCTGCTTACCAGCCAAGACTGTGCTCAATTCATCCCAGAAAAATGTCCAACTTGAAACAACAGAGGAGTTTCTGTAAAGTTCTAGAACCTTCTCAACCAGAACTCCAGGGGGAATAACCTCTTATTCTGCAAGAGAAAGCAGAGATTGGGGGGAAAGAGCAAAGGAAAAGAAAAAAAAAAATCTCTCTCTCTCTCTCTTATACATACAAACCCTGCTCTGTATGTGAGCTATAGGATTTTTGAATTTATAAGAAAATACAGCTTTTTGTTAAGTCTGCTGGGGACAGCGCTTCTTTCTGGATCTCACTGGAGGGTGATCCATCTTGAAGTGCGCCCACATCCTCAAAGGCACAAGGACCAGAGGTCTGGAGCATTTCTGCACACTCACCCACCTTGGCATGCTTTCTCCAGGCCACTCATATACTGGCTCATTGTTTCGTCCATTCTTTCATCTCTTTTTCTCTCTGTATTTCTCCCCTCTCCCCTCTCCTGTCTTTTCCTCCTCCTACTTCTCTCTCCCCCGCCATCATTGGAGGAGGTTATACATTCCTGGTCATAATTCTGTTCTCAACACTAAGAGATGGGACCCATTTCCACCTCCACAAAATCAGCCCCAGGACTGTGTTCATCACACCTGAGCACAGCTTTTGTGGGCAGACACATGCCCGGAGGGATTCTAGCCCCGGAACACTGCCCGGCAGCCTCTTGCCTCACGCTATAGAATGCGGATAATGTTGCCCCATCCAGAAAAGCCTGCACTTCCAGAGCTGCTGCTTCTGGGCCCCAGCTAAGCTCCTCTTTGAGCTGTTTATTTTGAAACCATTTCTTGTTGGATTCTGCAACAATCAGTCTCAAAATTAAAAAAAAAAAAAAAAAAACATAAAAAGAAATGCCCTGATCGCCACACACTGATTAACTGGCCCGGGAACGTGATAGATCTCTGGCATGATGCAAATAACTATTTTAAATCTGCTGCCACTTTTCTAAATATTAGCATTAGGATTAAAAAGAAATGTCTCCTACCCCAAATAAAAGAACATGAGGTTTAGGGCTGAAGGGAGTTGATTCTGACATTGGTTATGATGTTTTTAAAAAAATATTTCAATTTGGAGAAAACGAGATAGGGGATAACTGGGTACAGGAGAGAGTTGGGTGTTTTTCTTTTTCTTTTTCTTTCTCTTTCTTTCTTTTTTTGAGAGGGGGTTGGGTCTGAAGCCGTGCATGTCAGAGAATTTACCCAGGAGGATGGCAAACCTGCGGCAGAGTCAATTTAGTTACAAGATCAAAATCTCTTGACTCACAGGAGACAGTGTTAAAATGTTGGGAACAGCTACAGATCTTTAAAAATCGTGCTTCTGCAGCAAAACCAGATTCTGAATTGCTTTACAGGCTCTTCATTTATAAAGCCCCTTTCAATCTGGCAGTTTGGGGTCCAAGCCGTCAGGATGTTTAGGAAGCTGTGAAACCAAGGCATTGACTTCATGCAACCCGCCTCCCCCCACCTCCGCCCCAAATCCCAGCCCCGACCCAGGGCAGGTCCAGTTGCTAGAAGGACAAGAAGAAAAAGCAAAGTCCCAGACTAGGGCTGATTTCCAGGTGTTTGTGGAATGATGGGTTGCAGGACTAGGAAGACACTCTCTGATGCTCGCTTGCTAATATGAATAACAAACGTGTTAACGTCAGCTACTGGGCACGCACTATATGCCGCGCATTGTGCCAAATATTTACGGGCAGGGATCAGCAAACTAGGGCCCATGGACCGTGTCCATTCCACTGCTTCTTTTTGTATAGCCTCTGAGCTCAGAATGGTTTTGACATTTTTTAAATGGTTAAAAGCAATCAGGGCTTCCCTGGTGGCGCAGTGGTTGAGAGTCTGCCTGCCGATGCAGGGGACACGGGTTCGTGCCCCGGTCCGGGAAGATCCCACGTGCCGTGGAGCGGCTGGGCCCGTGAGCCACGGCCGCTGAGCCTGCGCGTCCGGAGCCTGTGCTCCGCAGCGGGAGAGGCCACAGCGGTGAGAGGCCCGCGTACCGCAAAAAAAAAAAAAAAAAAAAAAAAAAAAAAGATCCAAGGATGAACACCTATTTCATTGCAAAGCCACTCATGCTCTGCCATCCCCTGCCTAACTTCACTCCACGCCACCCTCTTCTTGCCTTTTGCCTGTAAGCCACCCTCATTTTCCTTCAGGTTTACTTCAAAGTTCTTGCCTATGAGGTTCCCATGAAGAAGTACACTCTTCATGTACCTGGCTCCTTTACATCTCTCAGATGAGGTGACCTTAACAAAAAATAGGTCCTGCCCGCTCACAAAGACATCTCCAAATAGCAGTATTTATTTCTTGCTCAAGCAAAAGTGTGTGCAGACATTAAAGGCTGGTAGGCAGCTCCATAATCACAGAGGACCAGGCTCCTTCTTCAACATGCCTTCTGTCTTGGAGTCCAAAAACATTGCTCTAGCTCCTGCCATCACATATGACTTCCAGTCAGCCAGAAGGAGGAAGAGAAAGTAGAACAGCTTGCCTCTTTTGCTCACCTTGCATTGGCCAGGATTTGGTCAGATGGCCACAGCTAGCTGCAAGGGAGTTTGGGACAACTAATCTTTTTTCTAGAAGGCTTTATGCCCAGCTAAAAAGTATAGAGTTCTGGTGATGAGTGAGAAGGGGGGAATGGGCGTGAAAAGACTACTGCCATAGAATCTTGTACTTTTCCTTCTCCAACTTGTAGTTAGATCTTTATTTGTTAGTGTTTTGAATGTCTTTTTCTCTCACTAGGCTAAAACTAAGACCTTCTAACCCGTTTCTGCTATGTCCCCAGCACTGAGCAGAGAGCCTCGCCTGTTGTTGCTAGCTGCTCAGTATTTTTTGAATGGATGACAAGCGGAGTCAGGCATGGAACTCAGGATGCCAAGCTCTTAGCCAGTTTCCCCAGCTCTAAGCCAAGGTGTAGGTAGAGGTCACCTTATCTTTGTTAAGCTACAAGATAAGAGAATTCCAGGCAGAGAGTATACAGGTGGGTGATCTATTCCTGACCCTCTGGGTAAAGTTATATTGTCTGATCAGTGATTGCCCACCTGATGAGAAAGACACCCAGTGAGAATGTGATATGATGAACACGTGCACAGGTCAACAGCAAAGGCTTAGCTCAGTAGCAAGAGGGCTGGTCTCCTGTGTGCAGCCCTCTGCCCAAGTCATGCTTAGCGGTGTCATTTCATGAGCCCCAGACAACAGGGATGTCACCATGGGTCCATTATTTGAGCACAGTTAGCACCAACCCTCATACTCTTGAGTGAGATCTCTACTAGCCAAGATCACTTTTATAGCTTTCTCATAGAGAAATATCTTTTGTAGTCACTTAGATTTTTCGTTTTGCAGAGTGCTAAGTAGAGACATCATTTCTCAACTGCCTACTATGTGCCTGGAACACCCAGTGTCTGGAATGTACACCGTCAATCAAAGCACTCAACTGCTATGAGAGATTGTCGGTATAACCAGTGGAAGAAACAATGTTCTGTGTTCACCAAACCATTTCTTTCTCCTCTTGAGCTCGCAGGAAGGTTACATTTCTTGTCTCCTCTTTGATGGGAGGGCGGGTGGCAGGGAAGGGTACATAATCAGATCTGGTCATTGGAATGTGGGCAGAAACAACATATGCTATCTCCAGGCCAGGCTCCTTCTTTTCCTCTGTCTTCCCCTTCCGTGGTATGGTGGCCATGTGTGAAGATGGTCAAGCTACAATATGGAAGAAGCCTATGCCCCTTAATCCCTGAGTCTCTGTATGTGGCATCCCAGGAGTACCTCTTCAGATTCCCCTGTACGTTATTCAAGTCATGCTCTGATTACCAGCTCGCCAAAGGTTCAAGCCTGCAAGTCTTATTTACACCAAAGCTTCATTGTTGATGGTGAATATATAGATAATTCAGAAGTGTGGAGGTGTGAAGGCTCCATTGGGGAAAATTTTTTGTTTGTTTATTTGTTTTTCCAGTTTTATTGAGAAATAATTGTCTACATCATTGTATAAGTTTGAGGCATACAGTGTGAAGATTTGACTTACATATACTACTGTAGAATGATTATCACAATAGGTCCAGCTAACATCCATCATTTCATACAGATACAATTTAAAGAAAAGAAAAAAAAACTAAATAATTTTTCTCCTTGTGATGAGAACTCTTAAGATTTACCCTCTTAACAACTTTTCTATATATTACACAGCAGTCTTCATGTTGTACATTACATCCCTAGTACTTATTTATCTTATAACTGAATATTTGTACCTTTTGACCACCTTCTGCAAATTTTCCCTCCCCCACCCCTTCATCTCTGGTAACCAAATGTCTGATCTCTTTTTCTATGAGTTTGTGTTTTTTTTTTGTTTGTGGTTTTTAGATTCCACATGTGAGATCCTACAATATTTGTCTTTCTCTCTCTGACTTATTTCACTTAGCATAATGCCTTCAGTGCCCACCTATGTTGTTGCAAAGAGAGGATTGTCTCATTTTTTATAGCTGAATAATATTCCATTGTGTGTGTGTGTGTATATATATATGGCCAGCTTCTTTATCCATTTATCCTTTGATGGACACTTGGGTTGCTTCTATTTCTTGGCTATGGTAAATAATGCTGCTATGAACATGGCAGCACAGGTATCTTTTCGAGTTGATGTTTTCATTTCCTTTGGATATATTCCCAGAAGTGGAATTGCTGGATTATATGGTAGTTATACTTCTTTTTTTGAGGCTCCTCCGTACTGTTTTCCTTAGTGACTGTACCAATTTACAATCCCACCAACAGTGCACAAGGGTTCCCTTTTTTCCATATCCACACCGGCATTTGTTATTTCTTTGGATGAGGACCATTCTAACAGGTGTGAGGTGATATCTCATTGTGGTTTGAGCATCTTTTCATGTACCTGTTGTCCTTTCATATATCTTCTTTGCAAAATGTCTGTTTAGGTTCTCAGAGTAAACTTTTGATCCATGGGGGTGGGAGCCAGTGGATAAATGCTTCACCCTTTTTCTATCAGATACATAGTTATAAGGCCCATTTCATGCACTTTCTCAGAGTCTGTGGCATCACACACTCCATCATTCTCAGTGGCCAACCACTCGGTGAGGCGTCCTTGTATTCACTCTTCCTTCTAACCTGCTTCATTCTCGTTGTTCTCACTCCTGCTGCCTGGTATCATGCTCCCCAATAAAGTGCAGGCGCGTAAATCCTTTCCCCAGGCTCTGCCTTCTGTGGGACCCCATTTAAGACACCCAGCTGCATAGAGAGCTTTCTGGGAAAGCCACTCAACCAGGAACACCAATGTCGAATTTTGTGTGAACAAGAAATAAATTGTGATTGTAGTAAGCTATTGAAACTGGGTTTGTTTATGACAGCAGCTAACGCTAATTACCCTCAGTAACATATTACTCTCTTTTTACAGATCTGAGGACTGAGTTCAAGGACGTGAAATAACTTTCTGTTAGTCACACAGTTTGTGTTAGGTTCAACCAAGGTTCACATAACTTGCACTGACACGCTTCTGTAGAAGTTTTGCTTAGCACTGAACGTGTTTAATTTGCTCTGCAGAGTTCTGTTTATTTCCCATATGTGTGGTGGGGATTTAAGCACTTGAAGCTGGCCAAGAGTGGTGTTTCCTGAAATTTCTCTTGGTCAAGTGCTAACGAGGCCTTTGGGTGCCAGACTGTTCCTCCAGAAATCTCCAAATGAAGCTTTCCCCCGAAGATGCTCCCCACTATGTGAAAGGTTTTAACAATGAAAGGGAAGAGCAACTTGAAAAAACCCGACTCTGGGCTCTGAACAGTTTTTTGGTTCAAGAATTAAACCATAAGATCCAGCAATCCCATTTCGGGGAAAACCATAATTTGAAAAGATTCATGCACCCCAATGTTCATTGCAGCACTATTTACAATAGCCAAGACATGGAAGCAACCTAAATGTCCATTGACAGAGGTATGGATAAAGAGGATGTGGTACATATATACAACGAAATATTGCTCAGCCATTAAAAAGAATGAAATAATGCCACTTGCAGCAACATGGATAGACCTAGAGATTGTCATACTGAGTGAAGTAAGCCAGAGAGAGAAAGAGAAATATCGTATGATATCCGTTATATGCAGAATCTAAAAAGAAATTATAAAAATGAACTTCGTTACAAAACAGAAACAGACTCACAGACTTAGAGAACGAACTTGTGGTTACCAGGGGAGAAGCATGGCAGGAAGGGATTGTTAGGGAATTTGGGATTAACATGTACACACTGCTATATTTAAAATGGATAACCGACAAGGACCTACTGTATAGTACAGGGAACTCTGCTCTGTGTTATGTGGCAGCCTGGATGGGAGGAGAGTCTGGGGGGAGAATGGAAACATGTGTAGGTATGGCTGAGTCCCTTTGCTGTGCACCTGAAACTATCACAACATTGTTAATCGGCTATACTCCAATATAAAATAAAGAGTTTTAAAAAAAAGAAGTACCAAATTTCACTTAACTAATTACCCATAGGTAGGCATTCTATATTGTTTCAATTTGATTTGTTGTTATAAAAATTACTGTAATGAACATTCTTGAATATATATCTTTACATACTCATGCTGTTATTTCTGTGAAATAGAAGCCTAGGAATAGAATTATTAGGTCACATCTAACATTTTAATAGATACTGTTAATTTTCCATCCAAAATATTGTACCAATATTTAGGTAGAGTCTGGATCTGCTCTATTCTCTTTACCCTCTCCTGCACTTAATGTTCTCGAGGTCGTTTTTTTCCCCCATTTTATAAAGTGAAAATAATATCTCATTGTTGCTTTTACGCATTTCTTTAGCATGTGGCAAGGCTGAGCATCATTTCACGTTTGTTGGCTGAATGTGTTTCTTCTGTGAATGGCTGCTCACATCATGTATCACTTGTCTATTGTGTTTTTTGGTTGTTGTTATTTCTTCTCATTAATTACTATTGAACCCTTACTGTTGTGAACCTGTCAGATAGGTTGCCCTCGTGGAGCTTCCAGTCCAGCAGGGAAGAGAGACCTTGAACAAAGGTAAAAAGAAGCAAATGCAGCCTATGAAAGTGTTGTATCCAGTTCTGTGGGAGCACCTAACAGTCTTGGGTGGGATGAGCAGGGAAGGCTTCCAGGTCGATGAGCTATTGAATAGTAGGAGGAATTGGCCAAGTGAAGGCAGACAAGGGGATTAAATTCGAGGATAAGGAAGAGGCAAGCATGAGGGCAATTAGGAGCCTCTGGTCTGGCTTTATTACTTACTTACATATCTATAGAAATATAACCGCTTGTACCCACAGACTGGTGAGACCAGGTGATATTGATTGTAATGTAATCGGTCCTTTGTATTATTAATAACAGTAATAATAATAGCTAACATTATTGATCACTTAGTATGCTCCAGATAATTCTTTGAGTACCTTATATGTATTATCTCATCTAATTCTACACTAGATACTATTTTATTATTCCCATTTACTGATGAGGAAACTGAGGCGCAGCCAGGAAGTAGTGAAGCCTGTTGTTTGCACCTGTGTAGTAAGTACTCCCTGTGTCAGGAACTTTCTATTTCTGTTGTGTTCCCCTTAGTATCCACTTTAAGGACGGGGCTTCATTGCCCTTCCATCACATCATTGCTGTGTCATGTTGGGACCAGGACTCTGAGCATTAGATTCTTCTTCTGTAAAACAAAAATAAGGATGATAATTAACATTGCTAGATCACTTTGGTAAGTAGGATTATATTCCAGTTAAAAAAAATTAACCTTATAATCACAAAGTGTTATTTCTCACTCGTGCTTCATCGTGAGTTGTCTGGGAGCTCTGCTCCACATCTCCTTTCTCCAGGACTTCAGCTCTCAGGGGCTCCATCGTGGCATGGGCTTCTGCTGTCCCTGTAGCAGGGGACAGGGGCACCATAGTGTCCTGCACTAGCAGCCATGTGCTTCCATTCGGCAGTGATGTATATTCTTCCACTTTCATTTCATTGCCCGAAGGTAGACATGTGGGCACACCTGAGGTCCAGCATAGGAAAAGGCAGTCCTTCCAGGTGTGTGGAGGAAGAGGACCGAGACCACTGGTGAACTACCATCGTTCACGTGCCAACTCGGTTCTGCATTTTACTGTAACAACTCTGCATAGTAATTATGATTGCTGTGCCCATTTTAAAGATGAGGAAATTGAGGCCCTGAAAGGTTGAGTAACCTGCCCAAGGTCACTTGGGTAGTAAGTGGGAAAACCAAGTTGCAACCCCATCAGTCAGTGCCCAGATCCCATACTCTTAAGCCACCCCCCACGTTTACCTTACAGGGCTATTGTGAGAACAACAGATAGGAAGAGATTTGAAAAATGTAAATTACCATAAGGAGATCTGCACTGTTGCTGGTGTTGCTACTGCTGCTTCCTCAATGTGCAGGTCTCAGGAAGTCCTTAGGTGAGGAAATTGATTTGACTCAGCCCCCTCCAGTGGCCTCCTCCCTCTCCACTCCCCAGCCATAAAGACATAGATTTTTCAGAAGGTGTTGCTGTCTTTATCATGAATGAGTCCCACATGAACAACTCTGCGCACAATCTTTTTCCAGTCCGGGTCCCATTAACCTAAAAATCTCAGGCGAGTACGGTGATTAGAATGAGTAAACATCAGTCATCAAAGGGCCAGCTCTGTGAATGAGTCAGGTAGCACAACGTAAAGTGGGATAACACGTCGTAAATTAATGTGGTTAAAATGCATACTTGATAGTGATCCCGAGGAAGGCTATTTACCATCAGCACTTGACGCGACAGGAGCAATGTGGAAGCCAAAGCAATTTGCATCGCATGGAAACACTCAGGTTTGCCACTGCTGACAAATTATCAAACACTTTGGCTGTCCTCCACGCGCAGTGCTGTTTAATGTTTACCTAAAAAGCAATGGGGCAGGGGTGTGCTCTGTGTGCCTTGCAAATGGGGAATGATAGAGCTCAGTAGTGATGCACAAAGCAAAGCAAATCTATTTTAGTAGCCATTCCCCTCCCTGGGCTAACACACCTGGCTTTTATCCTCTCTGGAATTTGATGGGACCATTCCATCCCGGAACTGGGTGAAAAGAGACACAGTCAAGACATCAGCAGTCATCTGCACTCTCTATCCCAGCCTCCCTGTCCTGGTCTGTTTCCTCCAGTGAGCAGCCTCCATTGTTTTTGGTGCTAAGATTTCTTTATGCCTAATCAGACAGCGAAGGAATGGTACCTTCCATTGGTGCAAGTCTTGGGTAAAAATTATGTGTCTCTTTTTAAAAATATCCAGCCCAGAGCCCCAGGGTCCTCACCTCACCTTGAATGCCGTGGGTGCCACATAGAGAATAACACATAGCATCATTGCCCTTCTCTCCTTCATCAAAAGCTAACATTCCCCTGTACCTTGTTCTTAATGTTCTAACAATGTGTACATAGCGTATCTACATTACAGGCACTTTTATCTTAGGAGAATTCAACTAGAAAGCAGGCAACCAAAAGGAGGAGGAAAAGAAAAGATGTAAAGAATGCTGAAGACTTCATCGGACGTTGAGAAGGGGAAGGAGAGTCTGACGGTCTCAGTACCTGCTGGCCTCTCAATAACATGAATGGCTCTCTACACCGAATGCAAGGGTTGGGTTTACAGATATGCAGTTTTTATGGAACATGGCCCTTGACTTCTTCTTGAGGGGGTGTGAGGATAGTAACTTGCTTTTCATCCTAAAAGGTAGAACCTATACCCACTGTAATGGGGGAATACAATAATAAGTGAATAGCATTGAAGCTCATTCTTTAAACTGAACTTTCAGTAGATTTTGCACCTTTGGGGAGTTGTACCAGGAAGGACAGAGGATTTGCTCCGTCTGCTGTTCCTTTTCTCTCATGCCACCAAGGAAAAAAATGTCTTGCAGTCTAGAATAGGGCAGACCGTTGCTTAATTTTCATTTGGTTGAGAAGAGGATTTCTCAAACTTGAGCCATAGGTAGACTCTTTTTAGAGGAAAGTAATCTTCATAGATCCCAATGAGAGCATAAAGTATTTTTATTAAAGGTTAATATATATGAATGTAAATTCAAATACAATCTCCTTGTGCTTATTGTTTTAGTCAATTATGAAGCCAAAACAGATTCGATATTAAATAAAAACATCATTGCAGTTTCAAACTAAAACTATTCAATAAATAGGATGGAACATGTTGTTTGGCTTAAATGGATTCCCATCTTTGAATATGGTTGTCATACTTTGGGCTTTTGGGCAGGCTCTCCCGGGGTAGGAGACCTAAGCTACCAACAATACTATCTGTCTTCTCTTTCTCATCTCTTGGCTTGAATTTACCGTCTCATATGAAAATGTATGCACTGAGTTCTCCTGTATTCTTTTCTACAGAGAGAAAAGGTAGTAAGTAGTACTTAGAGCCTGCATGATGGTCAATAAAAAATGCAAAGGTCTTTTCTGAAATAGTGTGGTTGGACTCCATTAGAAGGTGGCCATCCAAGTGACCCACAGTCTGTTCCTATTGATTTTCACTTGTCATTGAAGTTGCATGTGACAATGAAAATGTTTTTTGGAGAGAATAATGTGTGTGGACCCTCAGGGGCTGTGGACTCTGGTGTGAGCACAGTGTTCTAGACGGATTCTCCTAACAACCTTTCCATTTCTCTTGCCAATCTTCTCCCTCTGCCCTGTGCACCAGCAGAGCATAGTCAATTTAGCAGATCCAGTTGGACACTCTGGAGACCTGGCCTCTAGCTCTGGTTGTAGCCCTAGCTGTCTCTGATTCTGGCCAAGTCTCCTCTGAGGTCTCTATCAGCACAAAATAAGCCACCATCATCTCCTGCCCCAACTGAAAAGGCATCTCAACCAGCCAATCTGCTTCCACTCTTGGACCCCTTCCCCATTCATTCTTCACCCTGCAGCAGAGGGTGATCTTCTTAAATTGTAAATTAATCATGTCACTTTCTTGTTTAACACCCTTCCACTGGGGTTCCAATTTTACTTAAAATAAAACCCACGATGACCAACCAAGCTGTGTGTGACCCAGCTTCAACCTAACTCTCAAGCTCCATCCCCACCTCACTTCCTCTCCTTCCCCATGATCCAGGCCCCCAGTTTCACTTTTGCTCTTCAAACTGCCCCAACCCTTCTCTACATCAGGCTTTTGAATGGGCTTTTTCTCTACCTGGAACACTCTTGCTTCTGTTTCCACCAGTCAACTCTTCTCTCTCTGTTTTCTTATTATCCTTTAGATCTCAGCGTAAATCCCTACTTTTCCAGGTAGACCATCTCTGATTACCCTACTCAGATTAAATTCCCCCCAAACATCGCTCTCTGTCTCCATCTTTTGTTAAACTTCATCACACCGTGATTTAGTTGTGTGATGTGGGTGGCCTTCCTCTTGGGGTCTGTCTTCCTCCCCTGGGAGGGCAGAGTCCCTGTCTGCCCTGTTTATCGTGCTGTCCCACACACCTAGGACAGTGCTGGCATAGAGTAGATGCTAAATTGTTTAATTAATATTTGGGAAGGAATGAGGTCTTTCCGCTGGGCTCATTTTCTTGGTTTCATTTTCCTTAGCTGTAAAGTGGAGCTAACAACACCTGCTTTATTAGACATCCTCCACTTAACACAGAAAAGCTGCTTGCTAAGTGCCAGGGACACGCATTATCTTGAAAACATTCAAGGGGTCTTGAGGAGGGTCAAGTGCTGGACGCTTGGTGTCAGGGGCTGGGTAGAGGGTGTGTGACTTGGGACTGACTCACTCTGCTCCTCCAGAGCTCTGCCCTTCGGGCACCACCAGCCCAGCACCCCAGGGGCCTTCTCTTCCCCATTCCTGTTGGCCTGGCTGCCTTTGATTCAGAACAGAGTGTACTTTAGGTGTGCTCATTGAATGACCATGGTCATGTACTTAGGAAACTCTGAGGTCTTTCTACCGTCTTCCCACTCTGCACCTTATTTAACATAGCTTCTTGTGTACCCTCTTCCCACTTCCATTCTGGAGATCCTGATAGAGTGAATGTAGCTTGGGTCATCAGTCCAGCCATTCAGTGAACACGGAATGAGCACCTGCTATCTTCTGAGCAGTGTTCTAGGTGTTTCTAAGCCATTGAGCACTTTGTTTCTGCTGCCTCTGAGACAACTCAGTTCTTGTTTTTTTAATTGAAGTATAGATGACTTACAACATTGTGTTAGTTTCAGGGGTACAGCAAAGTGATTGAATTTGTTGGCAGGTTATATTGCCTTATAGGTTATTACATGATATTGGATATAATTCCCTGTGCTGAACAGTAAATCCTAGTTGCTTTTCTATTTAATGTATAGTAGTTTTTATCTGTTAATCCCATACCCCTAATTTCTTCCTCCACCCCCCTTCCTTGGTAACCATAAAGTTGTTTTCTATATGAGACAATGCAGTTCTGGCCCTCACATAGGCTTGGGGTGTGGTGTGCTAGTTGTTTTTTTCTGAAGCACATGTCCCTTACAGGACGCTGGGACATAGTGACCACATGGGGAGGTACAGGGAACATTGGAGGAGGACTTAGGAGCCTCGCCTTCTTACCTCATTCTACATGAACCATATGACATTGGGGAGGTCTCTTTACCTCGCTGAATCAAGGACTTTCGCTCAGGTAAAACCGGGCTATCAATTCCTGCTCCACCTAATTTCTGGGTTCTTTTCAGACTTGAATACGGTCATGAGTAATTATAAGGGAGCTTAGATGAATATTATGAGCAAAATGAAAATATAATGGACTCAATGGCTGTACAATGCTAAGCAGAGGGAAAGATAAAGAAACTAACGTTGATTATGTATTTCCTGGGTGTCTGTGCTGAACACTGAGCGTACAACGCCCGAACCCCCCCCCCAAACCATTTTATGAAGAGGAAACTAGGACCAAGAATGTCTAGGTCACTTGTTCACGATTGTGCAGGCAGTAAGCAAAGAAGTCAGTTTTCACACCAGATCTGGGTGGCTTTTAAGGCTAAGATTCTCATTTCTCCAGGGAGTTCAGAATAACCAAACACTGTGTGCCATTCTAGATTACATTCCAGAGTACGTTATAGAGTACACCCCAGAGTGCCATTCAGCCCCTAGTTAAATGTTTCCGTGTGTTCATTGTCTGATTTCTTTGAGGTCTTGGCCCTGAGGACAGGTAGGATGGACCCAAGGTCAGAGCATCTCTCCACTGGTAACATTAGATCTTCAATCTTCCCTCAGTCCAACTGGAAGTACCCTTCTAGAAGTCCCAGATTTGCAGGCAATGGGGAAATGTCTTGAAAAATCAGTTTCAGGCAATCCAAGTTCCTCCAAGTCACTATTGTGGGCTGTCAGCCTTCCAGTTCCGGGAATGCCTCCCTCTCTGCTGGAAACTCCATCACACTGACAGCTGCTTTCTGAATTCTGAGAAGGGCTCCCCATTCCACTGGTAATGGAATAATGGGGTCGCGGCTGCATCCAGAGAGATGAAGCCTGTAGCAATTTGGTAACAGCTAACACCCCAAATACCCCGAGCCTCATCTGTATTCATTCTCCCCTGGTGCCGTGGATGGCTCCCATGGACTCGAGTTTATCTCAGCCTCAAAGCTAATAGAGTTAAACCAGCTGGTCAATTTAAACAGGAGCAGAACCAGTGAGATGTTACTGTATTCTGAGACGGTGCTAATAAACTTTAATAGATTTCAGCTAACAATTTGGTATAAATTAGACATTGCACTGCAGCTGAGGTAATAACTTTTGGCACTAAATAACAGAAAATCAAGCTCTGAGATGTGCTTCAAAAGCACCTTCATTGAGCCTCCGAGATTCGGGCAGATTTCACTATTGATTACCGCTTACTCTTCTCCAAGCTTTAAGAAAACAGCAAACTGCTCCAAAACGCACCCCCAAAGGAGCTCAGACTTTTTCTCCCGCTGGCTCAATAGCTCAGTTACATGAAGGACTTTGGAACCAAAATGGGGAACATGATGGCTGAAGGGGCTCTAACAGGTGAGTCAGGAATGCTGTGGTTAGATGATTCTTTCAAGAGCACTCAAACGCATGTTCATACTTTTCTGGAATCTTCCAGAATGTTCATCGGCTGAATTCATTTCAATTCAATTCTGTTGAATACTAGGATTTGTAGTTAGCAAGCTCTGTAGTTAGCTGGGGTTAGGCACTAGAGTCAATTGGGTGTCTCGACATGGCATTAGGAGAATTTGTTCAGGTCCTGGCTATGGCACTAATTATCCGTGTGACCTTGAGTGAGTCATTTAACCTCAGTTCCCTTACCTGCCTTAAAGTGTTGTTGTGAGGTGGAAGGAAATGTGGGAATCCTTGTGAAAGTGTGTTGTAGGCCGGGAAGTGCTATCAAACATAAGTTGTGAAATTCAATAGGCCACACGACCTTATGCTGGGATTCTGAAGTTCAGGGATGTCATCATGAGCTTTGGAAGTGGCCAGAAGTTCCCTTGTTACAGACACATTGGTCCCTACCCACAGGTCCTAGCACCCATCCTGCTCTCCCCCTCCACTCTGCATGTGTGGGACCTTCATAGCCTTGGAACCACACTCAGGGTCAGCACAGTAACTTGTGTGGGTCTTCACGGGGGTCAAGAGATTTCTCCAATTGTTACTGAAGTCATTGTTATTGAAACATTTACCATATGTCTTTGCATCTAAGACATGATTTTTTTTCCCCCATAATTTAACATCTCTGGGTTGGGATGTGCCTCTCAGTCATCGTCAGGCCAGAGTTTCATTAGCAGCATCTTCTTCTTTCTTAGAGGCGCACAATAATGATGCATCTTGCGATCAAGGTCATCTTAGATGTGATGGATTACGGAATCGTGTGCCTGTTACAAACCAGGTTCTGCTCTCGGTGCTGCAGAGAGTGAGGCCCAAGGCAATCTGTTCCCTCTCTCGACGTATTCACATCCTGCCGCAGTGGAGTGGGGCAAGCCAAATAGGCAAAGAATTGCATACAGTATAGTGTTTTAAAATGACTCAACAGAAAAAAATGATAAAGAATGCCAAGAGGCTTGGGTTACTGTAGTGTGGATGGTCCATGAAAGCCTCTCTGAGGAAGAAAAGCTGAGTGCAAGAAGAGAGGTTACATGGTAAGATCTGGGACAAAAGATTTCCAGTGTGAGGACAGCAAGATGGACCCTGAAATGGGAATGAGATTAGTGGGACACCGGTGACATAATCCTTCCAGGCATAATTATCTCAATATGTTCAAATGAGGATAGTTATATATGTTTCCAAAGATCTAATCTCCCTGTCCTTCCTTGATTTTTTTCCCCAAACCTCCAACTTGACCATAATCAGACTATATTAGTTTCCCAGGGCCGCTGTATCAAAATACCACAAACTTGGATGGCTTAAACAAGAAAAATTTGTTCTCTCCACAGTTCTAAGGGCCAAAGTCTGAAAACAAGGCACTGATGGGGCCACACTCTCTCTGAAGAATCTAGGTGAAAGTATGTCCGTGCCTTTCTCTTAACTTCTGGTGTTTGCCAGCAATCCTTGGCATTCTTTGGCTGGAAGACATATCACTCTAATCTTTGCCTCCATAAGCACATGACATTCTCCATGTGTGTCTGTGTCTTTTTTCTTCTTATAAGGATACCAGTTGTATTGGATGAGGGCCCACCCTAGTTCAGTATGACCTCATCCTAACCAGATTACATGTGCAAAGACCCCATTTCCAAATAAGAGCGTAGTCACAGGTACTGAGGGTGAGGATTTCAACATATCTTTTGGGGGGACGCATTTCAACTCATAGCAGAGGCACTGATGACATATCTCAGGGAAATTTCTTAAGGGAGCTACTTTGATAACACAGGGACCACACCCTCCTACCACCAGACAGATCTTCCATATTTTGCCTACTTAGGACAAAAGCCATGACCCCATCTTCAGCATGAAAGACTCCAATGCCTGGCTTCCCTATGGACATTTTCTTATTTCTCTTTTAGCCTAAGTGATTTTGAAGCTTTATTTTGGTGGAAGCAGGTTACTACCATCAATGTCTCTAAACTGAATCACTGACTTAAAATGACTGTTACTACCATTGGAGGGCATGGGTAGCAGCAGTAGCAAATTGAGAAGTTTCAAATTACTTAGTAGCTGCTTGTCTTCAGTAGTATTGGCATATAAATAGGTAGTTAATTCCTCAGTCTACTCCCTTTACTATCTACGGCTACCTTTGAAAGTCATCATAAAGTAATAATAGTGAACATTTATTGAGTGTGTACCATGTGTTATGCATTATGCCCCACAGTTTAAGTGGATTGGAAGCCCATTTAATTCTCATAATAACCCCAGGAGGGAGGTACAATTATTATCCTCCCTTTACTTAGGGGAACACGAAGGTTAGGAGAGCTTATGTGCCTCACACAGCGTCACAAGGCTGGTGAGTGCTAGAGATGAGATGCCCACCTAGAAGGCCTGGCTCTAAAGTGCATGGATGCCACCACCCTGCTCCTTCTCTTCAATAGGGCAGCCCCCTCATTTTATACCAGAAGTGGGAAGCGGCACCCCCAAGGTTCCACAACTAAGAGATACCAGAATGGGGAGAAGAGCCTCGATCCTTCTGATTCCCAGGCCAGTGCTTGCTCTTCTCTCCCTTGCTTTCTCAAGGCTTTGTCAACATCCACAGCCCAGTGAAATGTTCCATCTTGGCATTCGACCCTCATCCCCAGGAGAAGGACTCAGATAGTCCATGAGAAGGTCTATTCAGCAAAGACTTGCCCAGCAGTATTGATCCTGCACTGGGGGTCTCAGCCTCTGGGAAGCCCAGACTTTCCTCGGGGTATTGTGGACACAGAGGTGCCCAAAATTGTTATCATAGATTTAATCATTGCCCCGAAGCCAAGTCTTCTCTGTCCCAGCTGACCACTGGGGGACAGAGACTAAAGCTAGGAATATTTTTCTGGGCCACTTTTCTGAAATCAAAAGACTAGATTCTGAATGGGAAAACAGTACCATCTCTTGTGCCACATCCCCTCAAAGCTGTCGGTTGCCTTGAATGTTGTCTCACAAAAGATTCTGAGCCTGAGCACCTTGGTCCCAGTCTGGGGAAGGGAACTGGGTGGCTGGGGATCAGGGGTGGGAGGGAGATTTCTCAAGTATACATACTTCTGTATTTTCCCCCTGTGAATGTACTGGAGAATACATTTTAAAAGATCTGAAGCCCTACCTTGGGATCATGAGAAAATACTAAATACGTTGTAATCAATTCGTGGGGTCTCCCATGACACGAGATAAGGCAGTGTCTGCCCATGAGCTGTGCATTTCTTATGTCTGGACACTAGTCATGATTTCCATAACTTGTACCTCGTGAAGATAGAGCTTCTTATTTCCCAGGGAGAAGATCCTACAGCAGTTGCCAATGTTTTGCACGTTTCCCATTCTTCCTCAAAAACCCATCATGGCTACATGAGTGTCATAAGTGGGTTTTCGCAATTTCTCAGCTATAAGAGGAAAAGTATAGACAAACCCGTGGGGATCTTCTTTGTGTCCAACCTCACCCCTCCCTTCATTGAGAATAGGAGTTGGCATCATTTTGCCCCCCGGGGGCATCCTTCCCTGTGCTCCCTGGAGCCACCCCTTTCTCTCTCCCGCAGGAATTAGGTAACAGTTGTGGAGGCCCCTGCCCAGTGTTTGGGATCTCAGCCTCTATTAGATTTTTCAAACAGAAGAGGAGCCCAGGCGTGGAGACTCAGGACGAGCCTCTTTTGATGCTCCTGCCTGGGAAAACTGCCCTCAACAAACACATTTGTTGCTCACACATTATCTGTTGGCTATCTACCCACGTGCCCATCTGTTGAAATGGCAGTGTGCCCCAAAGCCAGCTCCATTAAACCTAGGTGCCAATCACTCACGAGCCGGCTGCAGGAGGCTTCACCCTCTGGGGACCCTTCTCCGCCCCTCCCCTTGAGAATACTGAGACCCCCCCACCCCCCACCCCAGCATGCTTCTGACTTTCTCACCTGGTACCTGGCTGAATGTACAGTCCCCTTTGGAGAGCTCAGCTCGGGATGAGAAAGGCTAGTTCTCTGGAGGACAAGGTTCTGTGTAAGCCGAGACTCCGTGCTGGGGAAGGGGAGAGGTGGTGACATTGAGATGTGTGTATGAGTTGGGTGGGATCCTGCCTGCCTGCCCTGGGGGCACAGGGGAACTTTCACGTAGAATAGTTACAGCTACATCCTTTCCACTGAATCTCATATGTGTGAGTGAGTGAGTGTGTGTGTGTGTGTGTGTGTGTGTGTGTGTGTGTGTTGCAGGAGGACTAAATTCATCCACATCGTCAGTAATACGTCAAATATCTTTATTCCCTTCTTTTGGTCCAAAATGGGTTTGAAGGGACAGATGACATGTTAGGTATCTGTGCAACCTGCTAACGACGGCACGTTCTCATCTCCTGGGATACATTTAGGCCCCAAAAGTGTACCTGGCAGGGATGAGGAAGTTGATTAACTATGGCTTGTGGCTGACATGATGTCAGGCACATAGTAGACACTTAGGCAAAATTGTTGGATGACTGAATGAATAACAGAGGTCCCCTCACAGCGTAGCTGTGTGAAATGTGATGATGTATTTGTTTACATTAACTTTTGAGCGCCTTCTACATGCCGGGCACCACTCTAGGCTATTGGGAATTAGTGGCAAGCAAGATAAACAAGATCCGGCTCCCATAGAGCTTATCTTCCATCAGGAAATAGACAAAAACAAACAAACAAATGCACAATGAAAGCCTCAGAGCTCAATTACTTTAGATCTCTTTCTTTTGCTCCTATGGAAAGTGGCAAAAAGGAGGAGACTTGTAAGCACATATACGATCAGGCTCTTTCACCTGTATTTGCTGGGTGGTTTCCAAAGAACTTCCCCTCCATGGACACATACTCATATATATAAATATACACATGCACACAGACACACGCCATCTTCTTGGACTTGTAATGCTCCTGAAATATACATTATTTTTTCTTGTAAAATCTGCAAGAGACAGATACATGTGATCTTACTGAGAATATAGTCAAGAATCCAGAGAGATCTTAGTTTGTTTGGAGCCATTGTCGGGTCATGGTCCCTCAGATCAGAACATCTGGGCATTTCTTTGTTTTTTTAATTAAAAATATTTTATAAATATAATTTTTAAAAGTTACTTTCCATTTTCAGTTATTACAAAATATTGACTATATTCCCTGTATTGTACAGTACATCCCTAAGCCTATCTTACACCTAATAGTTTGTGTCTCCCACTCCCCCAGCCCTATATTGCCCCTCCGCCACACTGGTAACCACTAGTTTGTTCTCTATATCTGTGAGTCTGCTTCTTTTTGTTGTTGTTATATTCACTAGTTTGTTTTATTTTTTAGATTCCACATATAAGTGATATCAGACACTATTTGGCTTTCTCCGTTCTGACTTATTTCACTTAGCATACTTCTCTACAGTTCCAAAACTTGTGTCTGGCTGCATCTGGGGAAGGATCATGGCTCCTAGGTCACGTCCCCTGTGTATCTATCCTAGAAAGCTACAGACCTGGAGGATGAGGGTATGTGAAAGATGGAGAGATTCCTAAATAGGAGGTGGGTTGTACTCTACTTTCTCTAAGATCTCATCTGCCTTAGAGATTCTGTGATTCCTGGAATATTCCAAAGCTCTGACCTCCTTGGACTGGTTAGGTGCTCAGGAATGGAAGGGTGGTGGGACCTATGACTTTTCCATATGGTCGAAGTCATTTAGATGGCAGAGAGAATACCACCTCCAGTTGAGAGACTGCACGCAGGAAAACTTAATCTTTTATGAGATTAAGACTGAGTCTCCTCTTTAGCGTATTTGGACCACTCCGATATGTCTAATATGCAAGTTACTCACGAGTTGCCCATTATAGTGTTGTCATGGTGACCATCTCCAATTATGACCAGCAGGATTAAGAAGACAGTGTCTGTGAAGCTCTCCAAGGCTGGTGAGTGAGTACCTATGGGAGAGAGGAGGATCTGGGATCAGTCCTGCCTCTAGTGTGCTGAGATGGAAGCAGATGGCGAGCCCCAGGCAGTCTGCTATGTGAACGGTGGCAGGGACCATCTGCTCCCTGAAGACAGGGATCTGGCCAGTCTCATCCATCACTATTTCATTAGCACCTACATCAATGCTGGTACAAAGTGGGTACTCAATAATATTGGATGAATGAATAAATGAAGGACTGGTTGCAACTTTTTTCTTCCTCCAAATGAAGTAAATGTGGTAGAAGTATAACTGGTGCTGGTACCCCTAGTGCAGAGAAATTGGTCATGTTGGTAGTGGTGATGGGGAGAGGACAGTTATTATTAGACTAAGAGATAATGCACTTCCTTGGTTCTGGTTGCAAAAGCCCAGCATAAATTGAATGGTCGAAGATAAAAAATAATCATCACCAGTGTGTTGAGGGTGTCGATAAACAGACTTCTTGCAAGTTTTGTAGAAGGATACTTTGGTACTATCTCTCTGGAGAAGGATGTTGGCAAAAAGTTTCAAAATTTTTAAATATGTTCAATAGTTTAGCTGCACGCAGGTAAACTGGTGTACATAAACTCATTTAGGAATTTATCCTAAAGAGATATCTGAGGATAAACATAGATGTTTAACTACTAGGGTGTTCATCAATGCCTCGTTTAACATAGTGAAATATTGGAAAGAGCTTACACATTCTACAATAGTAAGTTGTGAGTAAACTGTGGTCTTTTCCTTTCCTGCTGCCATTTAAATGGTGTTGTAGACATACATTTGTCAACACAGAAGCTTGTGCATTCATGAGGATTAGGTTAGGCTCAGGTAACAGAGAAGAAAAAAGGTGTTGCTTTAGTGTCTTATGTGAAAGTTTAGGGCTGTGATGGGGCTCCTCAGTCTTCTAGAATTGAGCTTCTAGATTGGTGCTCTGTCAGGAATGGTAAAAACCCATAGCACTGAGTAGCCATCAGAGAGTGGTAAAAAGCACATGGCTTTCCTCTGCACTGCTCCTTCTTTGTAAGGATGTCCTTATTCTTCTCAACAAAGTTTGGAGCTTTCTTGTTTGTGTGACTTGCGTGAACTTAGGCAGGACTGATGAAGACTCTAGACAACGGGGTTGGGAATGTGGGACTCCAGATGGTCATGACTCTGTCTCCCTGATTAAGCTGCTTTTAATTTTTGTTGGCTCTTTCACTTCCATGATATTCTAAATTAATAAACAGTCAAAGTTAGGAGAAACATTGTTTTTTCACCTTTGATGCTACAATAATAAAAGGCATTTGTGGAGGGTAAATCAGGTTTATTTTCGTCTTTCCCAGCATAGCCCCATGTGTAATTGTGTTGGGTGATCTCTAGACACCAAGAAGCGTTTGTACAGATTTTCTTTACAAGCCCATATTTGTGGGCTTCTATGAAAAGGAGGCAGCGTTTGTTCATTAGGATGGACCCTGAAGCACGGAAAACTTCACCAGTCTTACTGGAACACTCGATTCAATCAAATTAGATAGGAGAGCATCACTTCAATTCCAGCATCGCAAGCCCATAGCCCCAAGCCAAAATAACTGGCACTAAGTGTTGACTGTGATTACTTCTGGGAGGCAATAGATTTCTGGGAATCTGGGTGAGGTCTGAGAATTAGGGAGTTCCAAAGGAATCCTGAAGTCAGTGGTGAAATGGTGACATGTTCATGGCAGGCAGAGCCCTGATTTCCTGGGTAGGAAAGAGTTAGACACAGCATCGGTCCTGGTTGGGGAGCAGTGTATCAGCTTATACATTTTCCCCAGTTTTATTGAGATACTATTAACATAACAGAATTTTATTTATTTAAGGTGTATAATGTAATGATTTGATATACGTATATATTGCAAAATGATTACCACAGTAAGTTTAGTTAACCTCCATCACCTCACATACGACTTTTTTTTCTTGGGATGTGAACTTTTAAGATCCACTCCCTTAGCAACTTTCAAATATTCAGTACAGTATCATTAACTATAGTCATCATGCTGTACACTATATCCCCAGGACTCATTTGTCTTGTAACTGGAAGTTTGTTTTTGACCACCTTCACCCATTTCGCCTACCCCCACCCCCTGCCCCTACCAAGCATCAATCTGTTCTCAGTTTATGTATTTTTGATAGCATCTTCCATTTTACTGATGTTTCGTAGGTCCCTTAAATGTGCATTTTCACCAGAGGCGTTTAAAACGAAAATGGAGAGAAGTCAATGGTGAGAGTGCTTTACTCTATGAGGGGCTCATTGGATTGCAGGAAATAGCAACAAACTTGAGTGAGTTTCTGTACAAGGAAACTTTTGTGAAAGAATCAGAGGTATCCTATAAGCTCCCAAGTAAGAAGTATGACTAGGGGAAAAAAATCTGGGATCAGGAATTGTAAAGCTTTCAGGGGTCTGGTAAGCTTGACTGACCAGGTGTCTCTGATTTCTGGTGGGAGTACAAGGTTCAAGATGGCTTCTACAGATACAAAATACTATATATAAAATAGAGAAACAACAAGGTCCTACTGTATAGCACAGGGAACTATATTCAGTGTCCTGTAATAAATCATAGTGGAAAAGAATATGTATACATACCTATATATATATATAACTGAATCACTCTGGTGTACAGCAGAAACTAACACAACATTGTAAATCAACTACACTTCAATTAAAAAAAGAAAAAAACAAAGATGGCTGCTACAAAATGGCTGCCCTGGCCACCTCCAAGTCTACATAATCCTACAGTTTCATCATCCAAAATTAACTGATACTGTTTCTTCATGTTCCAAAAATCTGATAAAATAGAATGTGATTGGTTCACCTTAGGTTATATGTTTATTCATTGTCCAGTCAGCTGTGGTTGAGGGGTAAGACAGAGTCTTTGAGAAAATATAACGGGCAGATCTTCTAAGAAGGAATATGGAGCAGGTAGAAATGATTAGCAGAGAAATGATTTGCATCTCTAATATATTGATATTAAACCCAGAAGGAGAAGAAAAAGTGTTGAGCTCAAAGGCTAGAGGGTAGATTTCTGGGAGAAAGGAATGCATGCTGTGTTTTCCTTCTTGTGGCTTCTCCATTTACTTCTCTACCATTTTTCTAATTACTACCAGCAGAGCAATCAATACAAGGTTATCAACAATATGGACAAGTTAATTAAGATGAGCAAATTAATCAGGTAATTAAGTGGCCTTCCCTGAGAAGGTGAGCCTGTTGAGGTGTTAGTGACATTAGGTCACATCAGATTGTCTTTATGCAGACTCTTAGGAATCATGGTAACTGTGGATCACGTCAGACAGAACTAAAAGTTTATCCTATTCATGGATGGGCACACGATTTCTCGTGGTCTTATCCATAATAAGTCCATATTCTAATACACTCCTAGAGCCTTGGTCTCATTCTCACTGTATGAGCCCTTTGTTTCAGTGGCAGACATGGGTAGTTAATAACCCAATACTTATTCTTTCCTTTTACTCAATAAACAAGACTCCAATCTATTCCTGGTGGCCCTGCTTAAAGACTACATTTTCCAACCTCCCTGGTAGCTAGAAAGCAGCCAATGAGATTAAGTGGAAATCACTGAGTGGTTCTTCTGGGGTTCATTGAAGAGGCTGACCCAGCTGGGAGATATACTCTTTGTATTTCTGTTATTATATTTTTCAGTCTATAATTTCCTTTCGGTTCTTTTTTAAAAACACTTCTATCTCTTTGCTGAGATTTTTTATTTTTTCTTTTGTTTCAGGAGAACTGTCGTTGACTGTTGGGGCATTTTTGTGATGGCTGCCGCAAAGTCCTTGTCAGATGATCCAGCATCTGATTCAGTCCTGGCGTCAGTTGATTATCTTTTCTCATTCAGGTTGTCATTCTCCTGGTTCTTGGTATGGTGGTTTTCAATGGTATCCTGGACGTTTGGGCTATCATTGGTAGGAGACTGTGGGTCCTATTTAAATCTCTTATTTTAGCAAGTGAACTAGCCTCAGTCCCTGGCATGCTTTCGTGGGCTGGTGAGAGGGGGAGCTGATATGAGTCTAGGATGAACATGTCCAATGGCCGTTTAATTTTCAGAGCCTTTGTGGTATGATTTTGGTCAGCTTGGTACTGCTGGGGCTCCCATTGGCCTCTAGTAGAGCCTCCTTAGGGGATAGAGGGGTTTCCCCAGACCAGCAGAAGAGTGGCACTTGGTGGGGTAGGAGAGTCTCAAATCTTCAAGACAAAGAGGGTTTCTGGGCTGGGCTGCTTCTTGAGGCTGGATATCTCTCAGTGGTGCTGGGAAGTTTCTGGCCCTATGAGGAAGGGGAACACTTCTTCCAACTGCTCATTTTGGGGGGCAGAAAGTTAGAAGAAACCTGATTCTGCTGATTGAAACCTACCATACCAGCTTTAGATAAAATATCTCTGTTCTTAAGTAAGAGGAAAAAGGTGCTATCATATTTTAGCCGCTGTTATTTGTATTGTCTGTAATATGCTACAGAACTTAATCTTAATTGACATAGTATCTAAAGGAGGGAAGGACTGAACTAGTAGTCCCCAAAGTTGGCTGACCACTGGACTGAACAGTCTGACAACCCCATACCTGTAACTTATTCTCTCCTCCTTGGCCACAGGCATCCTCTCCTCTACATCAGAAAACACCTTCTTGGGTGAAGGGACAGAATGACTGTTTTGAAAGAGCTTAGAGGCTGATAAGCTTGAGCCTGAATCCCAGTTTCATCACTTACTAGACTCATGACCTCATGCAGTTACTTCAGTTACAGCTATAAAACAGTGATGAAATGACAGTGATTCAAATCTGTGTTGTAAAGATAAAAAAATACGATGCATATAAGGCAGCTAGTCTGATAGTTATTTTATCATCATCACCATTACCATTATCTTCTAGCCATAGCAAACATTAAGATTAATTTTATGAGATGAGTCACATAAAATAATGCATATACTGTACACCTGAAGCTAACCCAACATTGTTAATGAACGATGCTCCAATATAAAATAAAATTTTTTAAAGTACTGCATATGAATAATCAGAGACAACGTTTTCAGAGCACTTACTAGGAGCCAGGCAATGGGTTACTGTGTTCCCTCATTTAATCCCATACAAACCAGTAAGGTGATTATTGTAACTATAACCATCATTCTCCTTAGGTAAGTTGAAGAGACTGAGGCTCAAGAGCTGAGAACGTTGAGTAACTCAAGGACAAGAGTTGGAGCTGAGACATGATCCTGGGTCGGTCCAACTTCAGAGTGAAAGCTTTTATCAAGTAGAGTATAGAACAGGAAGAGGTATCTTAGAAGTTGGGATAGTATCCATCGAGTTCTTATTCTGTGCTAGTTCATATATACAAAGATGGACAAAACATGGCCATGCCCTCAAGGGGCTTCCTGTGTGATTGCCAGGGATAGACATGTAAAGAAATATGCACCCTAAAAACTTTGCGTTCTGTGAGCTATGTATGCTTGGGTTTCATTTGGGGCGAGCAGCAGAAAGCAGGCAATTCTAGAGGAGCAGAGGGATGAATTAGCCCTACAGCTCAGAAAGCCCAATTCTGCATTTCCTAAAAGGTCTAGTTTTTAATAGAATTTTGAAGGATCTCTGTTTTCTAGTTCTGCTTTTGGGAAAGCAGCATGACAGCACTTAACAAATCATACCTTTAAAAAAATGTGATGGTTGTGAACAAAGGAACTGTTTGCTTTCAGTTTAAAGCCAGAAAGTACTAGAATGTGCTTCAGCAGACATGGTACTTCCCTTCCTAGAGGTCAGAAGAAGCACCAGGACAGGTTATGCTTTGCTTTTTTTTTGTTGTGGCTTCCCTGACATCTCATTTGCCTTTTCTGCTAGCAGCTTCCACCAGTAGGCGCCAGTTGGTTGGATTAATGAGGAAAAGCCCATGTGGAAAAAGAGATAGAAATCAAGTAAGAAAACCAGAGGCTCAGCTGAGATCGAAAGGCAGATGCTCTTGAACTCACATGAGATACCACTGGTCATTTCTTTTTCTCAGAAGCCAAATAAATTAAAAACTTCTGCTCTTTGAAAAATACCAGGAAGAAAGTATAAAGAAGAGACACAGAGAAGAACTAAACAGACATTTTTCCAAGGAGGAAATGCAGATGGCCAACAGGCACATGGAAAGATGCTCAACATTGCTAATCACCAGGGAAGTACAAATCAAACCACAATGAGATATCACCTTACCCCTGTCAGAATGGCTATCATCAAAAAGACCACAAATAACAAATGTTGTCAAGGATGTGGAGAAAAGGGAACACTCGTACACTGTTTGTGGGAATGTAAATTGCTGCAGCCACTGTGGAAAACAGTATGGAGGTTCCTCAAAAAAACTAAAATTAGAACTACAGTAGGATCCAGCAATTCCACGCCTGGGTATATATCCAAAAAAACCCCAAAACCACTTATTCAAGAAGATACATGCACCCCAATGTTCATAGCAGCATTATTTACAATTGCCAAGATATGGACACAACCTAAGTGTCCGTCAACAACAGATGAATGGATAAAGATGTGGCGCATATATACACACACACACACACACACACACACACACACACACACACACACACATATATGTAAATTACTCAGCCATGAAAAAGAACAATATTTTGCCATTTGCAGCAACATGGATGGACTTGGAAGACATTACACAAAGTGAAATAAGTCAGAAAGAGAAAGAAAAACACTGTATGATATCACTTATATGTGGCATCTAAAAAATACAATGAACTAGTGAATATAACAACAACAAAAAAAGAAGCGGACTCACAGATATAGAGAACAAACTAGTGGTTACCAGTGGGGGGGAAGGGAGGGGCAATATAGGGCTGGGGGAGTGGAAGGTACAAACTACTGTGTGTAAGATAGGCTACAAGGATGTACTGTACAATACGGAAAATATAGTTAATATTTTGTAATAACTGTAAATTAATGTAACCTTTAAAAAGTGTATTAAAAATTTTTTTAATGTAAAAAGGGAGAAAAAAAAGAAAAGAAAAGCCACAGCCTGGGAGAAAATATTGCCATACATGTAACTGACAAAGACTTGTATCTAGAATATATAAAGAACTCCTAGTAAAGGACAAATTACCCAAGAGAAAATGGACAAAAGGTTTGAACAGAAAGTTCACAAAATAAAATATACAAATGACCAATAAGCACATAAAAAATGCTCACATTCTTAGTCATTAGGGAAATGTAAAAACTACAATGACACACAACTGTATGTCCACTAGAATGGCTAACATTGAGAGATAGGCATGGACATATATACACTACCAAATGTAAGGTAGATAGCTAGTGGGAAGCAGCCGCATAGCACAGGGAGATCAGCTCGGCGCTTTGTGACCACCTAGAGGGGTGGGATAGGGAGGGTGGGAGGGAGGGAGACGCAAGTGGAAGAGATATGGGAACATATGTATATGTATAACTGATTCACTTTGTTATAAAGCAGAAACAAACACACCATTGTAAAGCAATTATACTCCAATAAAGATGTAAAAAATAAAAAATAAATTTTAAAAAAGACTGGGAGACCAAGTTTGGGGAAGGATGTGGAGTAACCAGAATTTTCATACATTGCTGGCAGGGCTGTAAAATGGTATAACCACCTTGGAAGCCAGCTTGGTAGTTTCTTAAAGTTAACCATTCCCTTCCCTTATGATCCAGCTATTCTGCTTATGAATATTTACGTGAGATAAATGAAAACATATGTCTATGAAAAAAACTTGTTCAAGAATTTCACAGTAGCTTTATTCATAATAGTCCAAAACCGGAAACAGCCTAAATGTCCATTAATCTGGTGAATGAATAAACAAAAATGTGGTATAGCCAAACAATGAACTACTACTCAACAGTAAAAAGGAATCATCAAGTGGTTAAATAATCTACCGATCTCAAGATAACACACAACAAGAAGGATGGATCTCAAAAACATCCAGGCTGAATCTGAGTCACAGAAATCAGGCACATATACTGTACAATTCCATCATATGAAACAAACAAAATCATAGTGACTTTATTAGTTTGCTAGGGCTGCCATACAAATGCTATGGACCGGGTGGCTTAAACAACAGAAATTTATTTTCTCATGATTCTAGGAACTAGAAGTCCAAGTTCAAAGTGCCAGCAGAGTTGGTATCTTCTGAAGGCTTCTCTCCTTGACTTGTAGTTGGCTGTCTTCTCCCTGTGTCCTCATGCTCTTCCCTCTGTGCACGTCTGTGTCCTAATCTCCTCTTCTTAAAACGACAACAGTCATATTGGAGTAGGGCCCACCCATGTGACCTCATTTTAGCTTAATTACCTCTTTAAAAAGTCTTATGTCCAACTACAGTCACATTCTCAGGTACTGAAGGTGAGGACTTCAACATATAAATTTTGGGAAGGACACAATTTAGCCCATAATGGTGACAGAAAGTTGCTTTGAAGCCAGAGGTGAGAAGGAGTTTGGCTACAAAGGGGCATGAAGAAACTTTTTAGGGTAGTAGAAATTATATGATTATTCTATAATTTAATTGTTCTGTATCTTAATTTGCTGGTGATATGAGCACATACATTTGTCAAAACTCATTGAAATGAATACTTAAAAATGAGTGCATTTTACTGTATGTAAATTATACTTTTATACAATTGATTTAAAATCAAAACCTTCACAATATTTTCAGAATTTTTGGTAATAAAAGTAATACTTGTTCACTAGAGAACACTTAATTATAAAAATTAGCAAAAACAAACTATATGCATAATTGTACCACTGTCATAATTTTTTGTATGTCATTAAGATATATTCATATTACATATTTGTACATGCATATCTTTTAATGGCAAGATGTAATACATGGGTTTTTTTTTTTCTATCTCCTTTTTGTCCCCCTCGGTAATATAGTACAAGCACCATTCACTGTCATTAAATTTTATTCTATTACATCATTTTGAATAATTTTATAAATTGTGGACCATCATTTAATTAGCTGGTCTCAATTGTTTGACACTTAGGTCATTTGTAATATTTCTTTTCTGATCATAAGCAAAGCCGTACATTCTCATAGTTAAATCTGTGCACAAATCTCTAATTATTTTCTTAAGATGCATTCTAGAAGTAGAATTTCTGCGTCAAAGTTTAGACAAATTTTAAGGCTTTTGATAACTATATTTCATACATATATAATTGTTATACATATCATGTCTAATTGAGGAAATCTGAACTATGACAAAGGGGGTATTTAGAAATATATTTGCCAATGGAGAGGAGGAAAATGGTATGTCATTGCTGTTTTAGTTTGCATTTCTTTGGTTGCTTTCACCAAAGTATTCTTCCTATCTCGGCTGTGATGCGATTGGACCCAGAAGTTTAACGCGACGAAGTTCAAAGGATGGAGTGGGAGCGAAGATGGATGACTTCTGATTCTCTAAGTACCCCCATGCCAGGGTCAACCGGCTAATATTGGCCCTGACACTAAACAGATCCCGAGGCAAAAGGATTTTCTGAAGTAGATCCCTAGTTTAATTACAGCCCTGGCCAGTGGGTAGAAAAAATATTTCTGTGCCCAACAATCCTGGTTCAATTTTAGGCAGTTAACACCTACAGAAAGTGAACTAATTCACATTCAAGGGATGTGAGCTATTAGGGCCAACACCCATTCTGTTACCATCTCCTTCACAAGCTCAGAGATCTATTAACACTTTGATCCAATTACTGAGCTCGCCCTTGGGGAATCATTATCAACAACAATAACAAAAAGAAAAATGTTGAGGGCTTCCCTGGTGGCGCAGTGGTGGAGAGTCCGCCTGCCATTACAGGGGACACGGGTTCGTGCCCTGGTCCGGGAAGATCCCACATGCCGCGGAGCGGCTGGGCCCCGTGAGCCATGGCCACTGAACCTGCGCGTCCGGAGCCTGTGCTCCACAACGGGAGAGGCCACAGCAGTGAGAGGCCCGCGTGCCGCAAAAAAAAAAAAAAGAAAAAAAAAAAAGAAAAAGAAAAATGTCGATATGCAAAGAGGACCACCATTTCTACCATCTCCTTCTAAAAGGAAGGGAGAGTGAGACCAAATAAATGCTTTGTAGTAATTATGGAAAAACAAAGCGCTTCCTGTTGGTAGAGGGGCAAATTTTTCTTTTCTACAACATTCTGAGCTCTGGCTCATGCCCCTGACTTTTGCTCGACTTCCCTGATGAGGGAGAAAGTCTGTTCGTCCTTCAGTCTTAAAAAAAAACCTTGAGACTGGAATGTTCCATAAAGGCAGAGCTGTTGGTGCTGGTAAAAGAACAATGTTGTGTATTGTGAACAGGGGAATTGATGAGGTCAGACCCACCCCAGGGACATGAAAATATATATTTATATAAGAGGCAGTAAAATTTGTCTGCAATTAAGTTTTCCCCCAACCCTCAAAGCTGTTGTTTGGTTTTAAGCAGATGTTGAAAAGGTTTATCCTGGATTCTGTCTTTATTGATAGGATGTCTTTTGATCTGCAGCCAAATAAAAAATCTGGTTGTTATTTTGGATTTGGAAATTTCCTTTAAATAAACATATTAGTTAAGTATGTAAATCTGCTTATCATCACTTTGGGCATATTGCCAGAGTGGGAAACATCTGGGGCCTAGTGTCAGCCGACTTATTAATTCACACTTAGAGTAAGTTTCACCCAGGTTATTGCTGAATAATATTATCTTGATTGCTTGAGTCAGCTGTCTCTTGACAACAGTTTGTTACGAGTTTGTGGTTTAAATTTTGACTCATGAGAAATCCGCCATCTAAGGTCTGTCTGGGCCTAGGGATTTGGGCTTCCAGCCCCCTTCAGGATTGATTTCAAAAATTAATTGTTAACATTTTGGATTATGAATGGTGGCGATCTGTGTTATTTATCTGAACTGGCCAGCATGTAATTCCGGGAAGGGATTATATGACCTCCTCCTGATAAGCACGGAAGTGGGGTCATTAATACAACTTTCTGCCATAAAGCTCTCTCCACTTTATGGAAGAGCCTCTCCCTCCAATTAAGATGATACTCAGTTGACTTCAGCCTTTAAGTCTAGAGTGAATCATTTTGGGCTGGCCGATGATGGATGGCCGCAGCCTGGTGTGCTCACTAATACAGGTGATAGAGAGTAAAAATCCAGGGAGTCTTCTGCCCCTCACATGCTTATAGGCAAGGAACCCGGCACCAAGGGATCAATGTGTTTGGAGGGCACCCAATGAATGAAGACTTTGCGCTCAACAGAGACAACGGTGCTAGCCGTTGGTCGATGGAGCAACTGGAACCCATGTTCCAAGGCCCAGGAGACATAAATCGTGGGAAAGAGGAACTTCAGAGAAGCTGTGTTTATGCGGGTCTTCTCACAACACATCTGCAGGACTTTGTTGGCATAACAGCTAAGGTAAGTAGCACTAGCTGCTATAACAAAGACCCCTAATTGCCACAACAGAAGAGAATGGAAGTGTATTCCTAGTTCACATATCTGTGCAATGTGGGTTCCCGGGGTGGGAATGGGAACTCTGCTCCACAAGTCATTCATGGATCAGGCTCTTTCCATCTAGTGGCCTGGCATCCCTAGGACTTTGGAGATCTCCATCAGGCTGGAAGGTGAGAGAAATGAGAGCATGGAGGGAGATTTTATAAGCCAGGCCGGGAAGTGGTCCTTGTCCAGAACCCAGTCACATAGTTGCATCTAACTATAAGGTAAGCTAGAAAATATAGTCGAGCCATGAGCCCAGGGGGAAAACATTTGATGCACACTCAGTTTTGCAATAGGCATCTTGGCTATAATAATAACAGCAACAAAAATAATAGTAATAATAGCTAACATTTTCATTTAACATGTGCCGAGCCCTGGGCTAAATGCCTTGTGTGTGTGACCTTATTTAATGTTATTCCCATTTTATAGATGAGTAAGCTGAGGCTCGGGGGGGCTGAAGTAATTTCCTCAGAGTCACATGACTTGTAAATAGTGTGGCTGAGACCCAAACCCAGCATACGTCTGACTTTAGGTCATGTGATCTCAGTTTTTCTATTCTCTGCCTTCACATTTTCAAATTCCTCTGGCTGGTGTTGGGCCAACCCTCCCCCCCCACCCCGTTTTTTGTCTTGGGCTTAAATAGTGCCCACTACTGACTGAGACGTACAAACTTAGCATCTTCATTAAATCCCCTGTCATTTCCATGAATACACAGTAAACCCCAGTAGGGGAAAGACACTGTTGGATTTTTAGCCATAACCAACACATAGTCCATACTCTGGGATGAGAAATGGGAAGGCTGGTACCATAGATGTTTTTGTCCCAAATAGCACTTCGGTTATAATTTTCTCCTTTGCGAGCAGTGAAGTTTTTTGTTTGCTTGTTTGTTTTGGCGGCGCTGTGCAGCTTGTGGGATCTTAGTTCCCTGACCAGGGATTGAACCTGTGCCCCCTGAAGTGGAAGTACGGAGTCTTAACCACTGGACCACCAGAGAAGTCCCTTAACAAACATTTAAATGACCCCTCAAGCCCCTAATGATTCTAAGAATATGGGCCACTTAATTTTTTTGTTTTATCCCAAACTTAGGCCTTCTGGGTAAGTAATGTCTTCTTCTATGACCGCTTATACTCTCTTTACCCCCAGCCTTAGCACTTGTCCTTCAGGACCAGCTTAAGTTCTTCCCTCTTTACCTACCTCACCCCTGCTCCCTCTTTCCTTTCCCCAAGCTCCCTCCCTCTCTCCATCCTTCCTCCCACCCTCCTCTTCCATCCTCCCTTCCATCTTTCTCTTCCTCACTCTCTATCTTCTTTTCATTTAATAAATATCTTCTAAGCACCTATTTGGTACAAGACATACGATAGTAACAAAGAGAGTCAAGAATTCTCCCTTCAAGGGGCTTATGTTTAGTTTTCCACAACGAATTAAAATTTAAATTTCTGTAAAGATGGACACTTAGGTTGCTTCCATATCTTGGTAATTGTAAACAATGCTGCATTGAACTTTGGGGTGCATGTATCTTTTTGAATTTTTTTTTTATTTCTTTTGGATATATGCCCAGTAGTGGAATTATTGGAACATATGGTAGTTCTATTTTTAGGTTTTTGAAAAATCTCCATACTGTTTTCCACAGTGGCTGCACCAAGTTACATTCTCACCAACAGTGTACAAGGGTTTCCATTTCTCTGCATCCTTGCCAACACTTGGTATTTCTGTTCTTTTTGGTGATAACCATTCTGACAAGTGTGAGGTGATATCTCCTTGTGGTTTTGATAAAGAGGATGTGGTATATAAGTACAATGGAATACTGCTCAGCCATAAAAAGAAGGAAATTTTGCCACTTGCAACTACATGGATGGACTTGGAGAATATTATGCTAAGTGAAATAAGTCAGACACAGAAAGACAAATACTGTAATATATGGACTCTAAAAAATAAAACGAACTAGTGAATATAAAAAAGAAAAAGGACTGGACTCACAGATATAGAGAACAAATTAGTGGTTACTGGGGGGGGAGGGGCAACATGTAGGTAGGCAATTAAGAGGTACAAGCTATTATGCATGAAATAAATTAGAAGGCTATATTGTACAACATGGGGAATATAGCCAATATTCTATAACAACTATAAATGGAGTATAACCCTTAAAAATTGTGAATTACTATATTTTACACCTGCAACTTACATAATATTGTACATCAACTATACTTAAATTGAAAAAAAAACAAAT
Source organism: Lagenorhynchus albirostris (assembly GCF_949774975.1). Lineage (NCBI taxonomy): Eukaryota > Metazoa > Chordata > Mammalia > Artiodactyla > Delphinidae > Lagenorhynchus > Lagenorhynchus albirostris. The sequence continues at coordinate 29,220,396 of NC_083113.1, read as the reverse complement.
GTGACAAAACATTAATATTTACCATTAAAAAATAATTTAAAAAATAAATTTCTGTAAGGATATTTTTCATGTGAAGAGAGGTGAGAATCACAAAGTAGCTTTATAATATGGGTGTGAGGAAATTCCACGAAGCTCTCCAGCAAAGTGATTTGTTCCCAGACACCAAGTATGAGGATTCAAATCCAAACCATACACAAAATATAAACTGCTACATGTTTTGGAACATTTGGGACTCCTCTGCAATAATTGAACCCAAGAATTTTAAATTCATGAATGCCTGGAAATTACTGCAGTGGCGACAAAACACAGCCCAAAGGCTGTCCTTCTCCCTTTCTAAGTGTATGGCAGGCATTGCTAATTGACCTCAGCATTCTTTGCCACTGAACTCAGATGCAACCTCAGAAACTTTCTCAACACAATGCTGTAGTCAACCCCTACTAATCAATTAGAATTGACATAGGAATGAACTTATTTGCCACCCTTAGAATGCTGTCTACCAATGGTCTTTTAAAAGGAACACACAACAAAAGACCTCGACTAGCCAAAGCAATCTTGAGAAAGAAAAACGGAGCTGGAGGAATCAGGCTCCCTGACTTCAGACTATACAACAAAGCTACAGTATGGGGCTTCCTTGGTGGTGCCTTGAGAGTCCACCTGCCGATGCAGGGGACACAGGTTCGTGCCCCAGTCCGGGAAGATCCCACATGTGGTGGAGCGGCTAGGCCCGTGAGCCATGGCCTCTGAGCCTGCGCGTCCGGAGCCTGTGCTCCGCAATGGGAGAGGCCACAACAGTGAGAGGTCTGTGTACCGCAAAAAAAAAAAAAAAAAAAGCTACAGTAATCAAGACAGTATGGTACTGGCACAAAAACAGAAATACAGATCAGTGGAACAGGATAGAAAGCCCAGAGATAAACCCACGCACATATGGTCACCTTATCTTTGATAAAGGAGGCAAGAATATACAGTGGAGAAAAGACAGCCTCTTCAATAAGTGGTGCTGGGATAAATGGACAGCTGCGTGTAAAAGAATGAAATTAGAACACTCCCTAACACCATACACAAAAATAAACTCAAAATGGATTAAAGACCTAAATGTAAGACCAGACACCGTCAAACTCCTAGAGGAAAACATAGGCAGAACACTCTATGACATAAATCACAGCAAGATCCTTTTTGACCCACCTCCTAGAGAAATGGAAATAAAAACAAAAATAAACAAATGGGACCTAATGAAACTTAAAAGCTTTTTCAAAGCAAAGGAAACTACAAACAAGACTAAAAGACAACCCTCAGAATGGGAGAAAATATTTGCAAACGAATAAACGGACAAAGGATTCATCTCCAAAATATATAAACAGCTCGTGCAGCTCAATATTAAAAAAACAGACAACCCAATCCAAAAATGAGCAGAAGACCTAAATAGACATTTCTCCAAAGAAGACATACAGATGGCCAAGAAGCACATGAAAAGCTGCTCAACATCACTAATTATTAGAGAAATGCAAATCAAAACTACAGTGAGGTATCACCTCACACCAGGTAGAATGGGCATCCTCAGAAAATCTACAAACAACAAATGCTGGAGAGAGTGTGGAGAAAAGGGATCCCTCTTGCACTGTTGGTGGGAATGTAAATTGATACAGCCACTATGGAGAACAGTATGGAGGTTCCTTAAAAAACTAAAAATAGAATTACCATATGACCCAGCAATCTCACTACTGGGCATAGACCAAGAGAAAACCATAATTCAAAAAGACACCTGTGGGCTTCCCTGGTGGCGCAGCGGTTGAGAGTCTGCCTGCCGATGCAGGGGACGCGGGTTCGTGCCTGGGTCTGGGAAGATCCCCCATGCCGCGGAGCGGCTGGGCCCGTGAGCCATGGCTGCTGGGCCTGCGCGTCCGGAGCCTGTGCTCCGCAGCAGGAGAGGCCGCAGCAGTGAGAGGCCCACATACCGCAAAAAGAAAAAGAAAAAAAAAAAAAGACACCTGCACCCCAATGTTCATTGCAGCACTATTTACAATAGCCAGGTCATGGAAGCAACCTAAATGCCCATTGACAGATGAATGAATAAAGAAGATGTGGTACATGTATACAATGGAATATTACTCAGCCATAAAAAGGAATGAAATTGGGTCATTGTAGAAACATGGATGGACCTAGAGACTCTCATACAGAGTGAAGTAAGTCAGAAAGAGAAAAACAGATATTGTATATTAACGGATATATGTGGAACCTAGAAAAATGGTACAGATGAACCGGTTTGCAGGGCAGAAATAGAGACACTGATGTAGAGAACAAACGTATGGACACCAAGGGGGGAAAGTGGCAGGGGTGGTGGTGGTGGTGTGATGAATTGGGAGATTGGGATTGACATATATACTCTAATATGTATAAAATGGATAACTAATAAGAACCTGCTGTATAAAAAAATAAATAAAATAAAATTCAAAAATTCCCAAAAAAAGTAAAAATACAAAATTGCTAATTGGGATAAAAGAAGAAGCGAGATCAAGAAAGGAATCAAGAAGGAGATGGCACATAGAATAGATATTTGTTGTGACCAAGGCACCCTACTGGGGTTGCGGCATGGAGTGTCCAGTGGCAAGAAGCTAGGATGGCAGGTCACTCAGCCCAGCACTGTTCATGTCCTGATAGCCATAGTTTACTGAATGTGGAAAGCGCCAGAATAGAGATGAGAAATAAGCATCACTAAACGTAGGTCTCTTGCCATCACGCCATTCCTATTGCCAGAACAGACCAGCTCTCCTCCTCCGCACACCCCACTCCATTTGCATCTTTGTCCGTGTGGCCCTAATGGAGAAGAGGGGGCCGTGAGCCGTCGGTTAGCAAGGCTCACGGACTTGGTTAAACAGAGCTCTTCCTGCTCTCCAGAGAGGGGCTGGAATGAGAGATGGAGTTTCTGCCAGGGCAACAGGAGATGGAGTTAGTGGGCAAAAATCTATTATCAAGGGCTTCTCTGGTGGCGCAGTGGTTGAGAGTCCGCCTGCCGATGCAGGGGACACGGGTTCGTGCCCCGGTCCGGGAAGATCCCACATGCCGCGGAGCGGCTGGGCCCGTGAGCCATGGCCGCTGAGCCTGCGCGTCCGGAGCCTGTGCTCCGCAACGGGAGAGGCCACAACAGTGAGAGGCCCGCGTACCGCAAAAAAAAAATCTATTATCAAGGTGTTTTAGTAGCCTGAGAGCAAGGATGCCCCGTAGCCAAGGTAAAGATCCTAATTTTTACCATGTTCACTTATATGTGTGTTTGTGAGAACATCTATGCTGTCGTGGAGCTGGCTTTCTAGCGTGATTTCAAGGACACCTGCTTTCTCAATAAACATGCTCAGACAAGAACAGAGAAAAAACAAGTGATGTGCTAAGGTAGGAACAGGTGAAGGTAGGAACAGTCCACCCAGGGTCCAGGCAATGAAGGATGCATAGTCTGTAGAGAATTTAAAACAATGATAAAACTGACTAACAGTTGTTTTGCTTTTCATTGTCACCATACTCCAGCAATTCTAAACGGCTGTCCCCATCCCTAATGCTGTGCCTCGAACAGCACCTTTGGAGCCTGCAGGGACCATCGGGGTAGTTAAGCCCCATGGTTGAGGTTGGTTTCCTGTCCCACTTTTCCACACTGCCCACTCCTGTCCTCACCCATTACCAGCCCTTTGGGATGTGAAGATTCATGAGGCACAAACTCCAAAGACTAAGTAAGGACACATTTGTTGTAAAGACAATTAATATTTTGTTTTATTAAATAATTATCGAATGGTTGTTTTCTTGGAATAAGGGGAAGCCTTTATAGGGAAGAGCCTGAAGAGATGGGGGAGGGTCAATCATGTAGGGTCATATGACTATGATACGGAGTTTGCACTTTATAATTCAAGAAAGGGGGTGAGTGATGAGAATTAAAGCTCTTCACTGCTTTTCCCACCCCCCCACCACCCTACTTATCTCCCTAATTTGCATTATTGTTTCTTTTGCTTTGTCACTTTTCTGTTTCTAATTTCAACTGACTATTCTCCATCACATGTCCGTTTCCCTGTCTCCTGAGAGTTTACCTATCCCACCTGCACTCTGATCAGTTATTTACCTTCTGAATTTCTTCTCACTGGCATCCAGTTTCCCAATGTGGTGTTCTCTCTAGTCTGTATACTTGCAATCTGTTGAGGAAGGAAAGTTTGAATGGCTCTGGACCTCATCATGGTCATTGGCAATTGTCAGACACATCAGTTGTTTAGGTTGGAAGAGATCAATCAGATGAACGTATATCTTCCTTTTCTCATGAATGAAATTTATTACCTTGGACTTTTCTTTGAGCCTTTTGGGAAAAAAAAGATGAGCCTATAAGTGAGGAGGATTGAGAAGGAAGGAAAGGAGCTGTTGAAGCCTGGGAGAGTTTAGAGAGAAGGGTGCATGTCAGCCAGTGATTCCCTTGCCTGACCTCTGGGCTGAGAGAAGTTATCTCTGTCTTCAGAGTGTATTTCTCTTTTCAGTCTTCAACAAGACCTTCTTTCTTCTGACCTTTGCCTGTGGATTTGAGAAAAAAACAACCATTTAAGAACTTAAAATGTAAACTAACTTAGGGTGGAGAAAGTCTGGTTATCCTCTGACTGAAGAAAAAAAATAATGGTGTTTTTTTTTTTTTCTCTCTCCCCTGCTCCCACTCATATACTCGCAATTTGTCAACAGTTGGTGAGAACTTGCTGCTAGATTCCACTCTGACATAGGTCAGGCGGATTCTATATTTTACTAGGGTGGAATATGATACCTACGGAGTCCTTGCTTTAGTCTCTTTCTTTTTTAAAACAAAGGAAAATTATAGGAAAAATGCAGCAAGTTATAGCAATGAATGGCTGAAGTCCTAGAGGAGAGGAAGGGCAGGTGGATCTGGGCTTCTTGTCTAAAAAGAGTACCTGCCTTTTATTTTAGAAAGAAAAAGATGACACTTAATTTCAGGTTTCTATAAGAAGGAGGGTAGAATTGAGCCCTGGATTTTGGGGGATTCCCTTGAGGAAGACGGCTCAGTGGGGTTCCTTAGATATTCAAGCTCACCTGTTTTCACCTATTGTGATGGTTGGAGAAGCCCCTTATATCTTCTGAATTCCTGTTGAGGAGTTAGGCCCAGTAAAGTATGATCCCTGTAGAGATTACTTTGGAGATTCAAGAGCAAATATATCCAAATGTGACTTGAGAACCTGCCAAATATTATGTAATCATTAAGAATTTATTGATCACTCACTCACCCATGGATCCCAACCTTGGATCCAGATCAGATAGACAGGATCCCCATCTGGATGGGGAATGAAGGCACACCTTTATTATATCAGGATTCTTTTCATTTCAAGTGACATAAAACTTGATCCTAACTGGCTCAAACAAAAAGATAAATTATTGGTTCATGTAAGCGCAAAATTGTGGGGTGTCGTTGTGTGTATGAGTTAGTTATTGATGAGTAATAGATCCCCTCAACATATAGTCGCTTAAAACAGCTATTTATTTAGCTCAGAACCTGTGGATCAACAGTGTAAGCTGGGCTCAGTTGGAAGGTTCTGCTGCTCTCCACTGGCTTCCCTCATTCATCTGCAGTTAGCAGTGGATGGGGTAGGTAGCACTGCTTCTGGCAGTTGGCTAGGATGCTTGGCTCTCCTCTACCTCATCTCTCCTCCTTCAGCAGGCTAGCCCAGGCTTTACTGCATCCTGACCAGATTCTAACGGAAAGAGTAAGTGCAGACCATGACCCCCACTGTCATTGCACTGGCCAAAGCAAGTCACAAGACCAGTTCGTATTTATGGGGTAGGAAATTCTCCGTCTCTTAATGTTCTCAGTGAGAGAATCTGCAGACACATTCCAAAGGGTTTGGACGCAGGGAAGTGTAAAAACTTGTTTACTTTTTTCTCCAATTGATCTCCTTAAGGTTGGCTTTAGGCAAGGCTATACCGGGGGCTTGAACAATGCCATCATTCTACTCTGTTGACTTCAGCCTCCAGCTCCACACATTGGCACAATGGCTGCAGCAGTTCCAGCCCTCACATTCAAGTCTAGTGGGAAAGGACAGCCCATCTGATTGCTTACTGCTTTCAGTCTCATTGGCTAACTGGGTCTTGTGTGCCTATAACTAAATCAATCTTTGTGGCCAGGTGATGAAGTACATTGGTCAGCCCAGGTCTGGCTACATGTTTCACCCATGCACTGGAAATGAAGCCCCACTAGAAGCGTAAAGGTTGAGTAGGGGAGTGATCGAACCTCAAACAAAAATTGCTGGCTCTTGCCAAGAGGAGTAATGGATGCTGCTGGTGACAGTAATAGTGGCAGAATGACAACAGGCATCCATAACATACCCATAACAGAACGCAGCGCATTTGCTGGTTACTTAGACTAACACAGTAGGTTAGGAGAAGTGCAATGCATCCAAGATCTGAGCCCAGATATTCAGATCTCAAATTCGACATTTCAGCTTGAATTATTTTCCTCCTCAAGACTGAGCATAATTCTTACATGATATGAGGTATATATGGTCCTGCCTGGAGGGACTTTTACTTTGTAATAGAAATATCACCCTGATGGCAGCTGTAGTTTTTCAGGATCATCTTCTACGTGTTGTGGGATCAATACACTTTCAAATACTTGCCCATTCACCAAGGCATTATCTCCCCAAACTTCTTTGTCCCTGCTTATATTCGTCAACTTTACAATCCTTTTATTACCAGCAAAAGCTTTGGGAAGCAACAAATAAAAGCAGGGATTATAAAAGGATTCTTATTAAAGCATGCTTTCTTTGAGCACAGAGTACAATGCCTTCCGTTCTCCCCTTGTGAAAAGATGTGTTTTCTTGTTTAATTAGAACAGACCTCCATTCCATTAGAAGAGGACAAGTAGGGCAGCAGGATTGAGACTCCAGGCCCCAAGGAAAAAAAGATTTATTTATTTCAGCTCCAGCCAACTTTAAGAGCATATTGCAACTTTGTGAAATATTCCATCATATTCCGAGATGGATGAATACATGTAAAGCACTCTGTCCCCACTGCACGGTAATTGGTCATAGTCTCCATTTTTGTTGGTAGTTTTGTTGTTGTTGTTCCTTTGCAATTAAAGTCTGTGATGGAGAATGCAAAGCCAAGTGCATCAATTAGGGTCTTAGCAGGAAACAGATGGCACACTCAATTTGGATAATTCGAGGGAAGCTTAGAAAAGGATTGTTTGCAAAGATGTGAGCAGGGTTAAAGGAAACCACAAGGGACAGCGTTGTACCCTAGCGTTAGCAGCCATGGGGGATTGTCTCACATAGAGCAGGGGTTGGCTCTATATAAGACATGGTCCATGGGCCAAACATGACTCGCTACCTGTTTATGAAAATAAAGTTTTATTTAAACATAGATGTGACCATTTGTTTACATATTGCCTGTGACCGCTGTCACATTTCAAAGGTGGAATTCAATAGTTACATCAGAGGCTGTATGGTCTGCAGTACCTAAAGTATTTACTAACTGACACTTTGCAGAAAAAATTTACATCAGTGCCAGGACAAGGCAAGGGTCTTAGAGTCAGTAGTGCCTTAAATTTTGCATGCTAGCCACCGTACTTGTCTCAGCTTGATTTGCTGACTCCCAGCTTCCTGTTAGGAGCTGTGGCTTTCTGGACAGAGATTCAATCAGTGCATGGCAACTCTGCAGCTATGGAGATGGAGAACACACGCCACAGTCTCCTCCTGGCTTCCAAGCCCTCATATGGCCTCATCCACTTGGAAGGCGCAGGGCCAGGGGGCCAGTTAATAGGGTTCATAAAGATCAGCCTCCTGGGGAACACAGTAGGGTGCAGAAGGGTGAAGACAGGTGGAGAGAGAGTCCATAGGGCAAACCAGAGGACAGTTGTTACGAGATATTTGCTCCTCTATCCAGGAAAGGCACCATGGTACCCAGTAGCCCCTGCTACTTCTACATGTATCCGAATCACCAGGGGATCTTGTAAAATGCAGATTCTGATTCTTTAGGTCTAGGGTGGGGCCCAAGATTCTGTACTTCTGACAAGCTCTGAGATGATGCCAACGATACTGGTCCCTGGACTGTGTGACGGGGTTCCAGGGGAAAGAAACGAGGATATAGCCGTGGTTATTCTAAGTTAGAATCCTGGATCTGGCATTGGTGAACTTCGAGGTTTGGGCAAGGCATTTCCTTATTTCAAAACTCGTGTTCTCACCTTTAAAGCAAGCAACAATAATCATACCACCTCAGGGTGGTGTTGTGAGGCTTACATGAGGTCATACATGTGAGAACTTTTGTCGCTCAGAAAGCACTGTGAAGTGTGAGCTCTTAGTATCTCCTCAGGCTTAAAGGACTGGGCTCTCTCTCAACCTGAGTGACTCTGTCCTCTCTCTGGCTCTGCAAAGCCTTACACAGCAGATGTGCAGGATACCTCTTCCCCATATGCTGTGGTAAGCACATCTCAGCTTCCAGAGAGATTTACCTTGGACAACTGACAAGTGTCAGGAAACTGTGAATGAGGAAGTTTCCATCTAGACCACGTACATGTCCCTATAGGCATGGAGCTTGACAGGAGGGGTGGCTCCCAAGCTAAGGAAAGTTGGTATAAACGGTCCATGCAAAGGCATCTTCACCAAATAGGACCTGTTAAACCAGGCCACAAGCAGTGAGACCCTACTTTTTCTTATGGGATGCAGTGATAAAGAAATTACATAGTTATTTGAGAGGAACATAAATAAAGATTAATAGGTTAATGAGTTATTTTCCTTTCATTACTACACTATTGTACTTTATTATAATTGCTTTGCACTCATTTAATTAAATTTGAACTGGGGCCAACACAAGATAATTTGTTTTCCCTGTACTGAACAATGAGTATGCAGATTGGATGTACTGAAGCAGTAATCAGCCCTCTGTTTGCAACACTTTTCTACTCTGAGTAGACATTATAATTGATAATTTGATTGTTGCAGCACTCTGTGCAATATATTTTAAAGCAACATTAACATAATGGAAATTATGTTGTGAGCTTAATCTCAGCTTTTCACTGAGAGGCTATCTGGCTCCTCAGTGTAAACCAGTGAGGGTCTGACAGCCACAGATCTCGCTCTGTCTCTCTACCTCTCTGTCTCTCTATCTCTTCGTCTCTATCTCTCTCCCTCACTCTGCTCTTCATTCCCTTCCTTCCTGTCCCTTCCTCCATCCCTCTCCATACCTCTCTTTTCTGTAATTTTTCCTTCCTCCCTCCTTTCCTTTTTCCCATCTTTCTTCTCTGTCTCTCCCTCCCTCCCTCCTTCCATCCTTTTCTCATTCTCTGTCCTTTCTTCCCTCCTGCCATGACCACATTCACTTTCTTGTCTTGCCTGTTTTCTCCAGGTCCATCAAAGAAAGCAAAAGGATACATGGGGAGTGTGGACAGCAACCCCTCCCAGCTGCATTTCCTAATTTTGAGACCCATTCACGTCCCTGGGACATTTGGGAAAAGCCAACGAAGGCCTTTCCTGTAAACAACCAAATGAGATATTATTCAAGGTGGTCAGCACGACAGCCAGAACTACACTTTGTGCCGTTGATGATCGTAATGGATTGATTTGCAAGGCGGTCATGCGCTCTATTTTTTAAAATAAATTTTATTTATTTATTTATTTTTGGCTGTGTTGGGTCTTTGTTGCTGCGCGCAGGCTTTCTCTAGCTGCAGCAAGCGGGGGCAACTTTCGTTGCAGCGCGCGGGCTTCTCATTGCGGTGGCTTCTCTTGTTGCGGAGCACGGACTCTAGACGCGCGGGCTTCAGTAGTTGTGGCTCGCAGGATCTAGAGCGCAGGCTCAGTAGTTGTGGCGCACAGGCTTAGTTGCTCCGCGGCATGTGGGATATTCCCGGAATAGGGCTCGAACCCGTGACCCCTGCATTGGCAGGCGGATGCTTAACCACTGCGCCGCCAGGGAAGCCCTGTCACGCGCTCTCTGAGGGCATTTCTGCAAATATTGGCAGATGAAGAGAAAGCCGTTGGTATCGCCTTTCTTCCCCTGGAGCTGCAAACACTTTCTTGAAAAGATGCGCTGCTTTTCTTTACGAATACATTCTGGAAACGAATTCTCTTTGGCCCAAGGGTTTCCTGTCCCAGAATGGAAACTCGTTGTGAGGTTCTGTTTAATGATCCCAGGCCAGAGATCTTGGGCACAGGTGGGAAACCTAGTGCCCAGGTGACTTCTGTTGAATTTTCATAACTCTGTAAATATTTGTTTCCGTATTTGTTTTGGGAGGAAGACCACCTGTGAGTGGTTGGAAATGACTGTGTTTGTTTTGGAAGAGCCTGTGGAGGGGATTTTCTGAGTGTCCTTTGTCCTCCTCTAAACTGTCGGGACCCTGATTTTTTGCAAAAATCTAATTTCTTTGAAGAAAAGCCTGTCCTTTAATCTCTTTGCTCTTTCTGAGGCCTGGGCACCCACACTCGAGTCTCCTGTTAGATTTTCAAACGATCTGTCAGTGTGGAGAATGTCCCAACAAACTGCACATGCCTCCGGAGCAGGCAACTTTGGGGGGAAGGCAGATTTATCTCGTAAATGTGCTAAGTTTCTCCTGTGAACACTTGAGTGTCAGAGCTGGCTCTGAGTGTCTTGCTTCATTTTGTTTTTTTCTCTTCTCTTTTATGCTTTTATTTTTCATAGAAAATTGAGTCAGAATTTGACTTATTCTTTTTTATTTATTTATTTTTGGCTGTGTTGGGTCTTCATTGCTATGCGTGGGCTTTCTCTAGTTGCAGCGAGCAGAGGCTAACTCTTCGTTGCGGTGCACAGGCTTATCGTTGCGGTGGCTTCTCTTGTTGCGGAGCATGGGCTCTAGGTGTGCGGGCTTCAGTAGTTGCGGCACACTGGCTTAGTTGCTCTGCGGCCTGTGGGATCTTCCCAGACCAGGGCTCAAACCCGTGTTCCCTGCATTGGCAGGCGGATTCTTAACCACTGTGCCACCAGGGAAGCCAGAACTTGCCTTATTTACACACCAATTACCCAGTTGAGAAGCAGCACTTCTGAGTTTTACTTTTTCTCACTGTCTCCCTTTTTGTTTAGGGAACACATCTTTTGGTCTCATTGTCATGAGATAGACTCCTCTCAGCTGGATTTACTGCTCTAATTCTTTATTTTTTACAGAAAAATGGCCAAGAGACTTAAGTATTTTTATATTTTACCCCCCGTTAAAAAAAAAAAGAAAACCAATGAAGATACAACTCTAGTTTGCCTGGCTGGAATGTGCTGCTTCTTGTCGACAGGGGCTGTGTTAGAGTTGAGAAGCCCACAGTTGGGATGTGGTCCCAGCTTCTTGCATCAGTCTACCCATGGCTCCAGGGACATTGCTAAGGAAGCCTGCTCCCGAACAAGGACCCGAGGGTGGATTCGTGGAGCGCAGGTTTCAGGTCTTCAGGTGCGCAGCAGTTTCCCACCAAGGGCAACCATGGCAAAGAGCCTCTCTCCAGGTCCCCACCGTGGATCCCTGGCACCTGCAGCCTATACAAACATCATAGCACTTTGGGATATTCAGCTTGGCTCTGCAGTTTGTATCTATCATAATATGGTTCCTAAGACAAGGATTCAAGTGCAAGTAACTTATTTGGAGATGATCCCAGGAAGCATCAGGAGAGGAAGCAGGGAATGGGACAAGGCAGGAAGACAGCCGATAAATGATGTGTCATCAAGCCAGTGGGCAACTGGGGCTCAATCCTGTCGGGGGAACTCGGAGAGCCAACACAGAATGTGCATGCAGTTATCTCACGGAGGCATGAGGGACCCGGGGTATTTTTATAGCAGCTCCTTTCAACCATTGCTTGAGGACTGCTCCCTTGGTTGTGGTGGGTCAGGGGGGGCATTAATTCTGCGGGATTTCTGCCCTGCTGAACACGTGGGCAGAGCAGGCTCTGGATGCCAGAGAAGGATCTCAGGTGAGTTGCAGAGGCTGGCAGTTGGAAGGTGGGTCCCTGCAATGCACATGAACCACAAGGCTAAGGCCTGAGAGGACATGGGTGGGTGTCAGCAGCTTCACTGTAAACTGTCTCATGTGTGTCTACTCTGCCTCCCCCCAGACGGTGAGCTCCATAATGACAAGGGCTGAGCTCATGCATCGGTCTGTGTTCCATATTGCCCACCTGGGTAATCATATGTCTCATCCATTAGGCACTCATGGTGGGGGTAATGCTAAGCACATCCCAGGGTTGGCTCTACCAATCCTCAAAACAGCCCCGTGAGGCTGTTATTACTTCCATCTCAGGTGAGGCTGTAGGAGTACAGTGAGTTAAAGTAACTCACTAAGGTGGTAGTCAGGGTAGCCAAACTTGGGCAGCTCGGCCCCAGAGCGTACCCTTTGGGATGCTGTGCTATACTGCTTCTCCAACTTTCTGGTTGGAATCTGAGTCTGGAAGCTCTAGAGACCACTGCTCCCCCAGCTAGAGCTGTCATTTGTTGACTACTTCTCATGTGTCTCATCCTAAAGGAAATGCTTTACATTCATTCTTTTGTTTTAATTTTCTCATTCCCATTTTGGAGCTAAGGACGGCAAGGTTCAGAGAGAGGTTAAATCACACAGCTGGTGAGTGGAAGAGTCTGGCTTCAGACAGAGGCACCTGCACAACAGATACCAAAGCCGTGACTTCAGGACGCTGACTGTCCTACCTGGGCCCCTGCGGTGGGGAGTGGGCAAGGGATGAAGGAGATCAAGAAAGCAAGTTACATCCCCTGATTTGCCCCAGAGAAAGCAGGTGGGTCAAGGGTCAGACAAGAAAAGAGGGTCATTAAGAACATCAAAGACCCCCTCCCTGTCTCTGCTTCCAATCAGGAACGTGGCACAATCAGGTTGGGCGGTTGCTGCTTTCTTTTAATAACCTGTGATAATATCCAGAGTGTTTCACAATCTACTTCCCCTTCACCTGGTGTAGTGGCAGGGCTCCGGGAATGGAGCCAACCCTGCCAAGCCATCAGAAGCTATGCCTCCAAAACTCTTGGTCAGTACTTGAGACTGACGACACAGCAGTACCAAGCCCCACAAGGTGGACTTTGGCGGTTGCATGCGTTCTGCTCCTTGCATGGGGGCAGCAGCCAAACCTGACCAGGGTGCACTGTCATTTTGGGGTTGCTGGAGCCCGCCCGAGGAAGGGGGTACCCGCCTGTGCTCCTCTGAAGGGCATGCTGAACACTTGCTAGGGTGTGCCAGGCAGGTTCTTCCTCTCTCTTTTCTACACTAGCTCCTTCTCCCCTTTTCTTCTTCATTTGTCTCTTGCTTCTGCCATAGCCTTTCCAGAAAAGGAAGCCCATGTGGTCGAACAAGACCTGCCCAGGAAATCAGGAGACCTGGTTGTAACTAGCGAAGAACAAGGGATGCTGATCTGAGCTACGAGGTCCCAGCTCAGTGCTTTGACTGCCCACCAGCCAGGCAGCCTTCTTCCACTCTTTAGATTTCAGCCCCCAATCTGCTACACAGGACACATGCACCAGATTATGGTTTGCAGCCCTTTTAAAAAGACAGGAGAACTTTTCTTATGCTGTTTACTGTTATTTTTGAGCCTGTTTTTTTTTTTTAGAGTCAGTGACCTATGCTTAGTTTTATTTTAAAAAAAATTTAAAGTTTTTATACAATTTATTTTTAAATGCTAGATTTTATAGTTAAGAAAATTCAAGATCATTGTCATTCCTTGAAAAATCAAATCTGGCCACCCTGGACCTCTACTCATGCATGCCAACTGTCTGTTGGCCCTGAGTTCCGCTGTCCCTTCTAGGTGAGGTGTGTACTCCCCACCCAGAGCCCACTCTGTCTTACCATCACCCTGCTTCTAGGTTTGTCAGAGGCTGGAGAAAGGTAGAACCCCAAAGGAACCTCAGATTCTCCTAAAAATGCACAAGGATAGGGAGTTTCCATGTCTGTGCTTTTCCTGTGTGAGAAAAGATTGAAAACACAGTTTTCAAGGTGTCCCCACACGTGAGAGCTCATGGGTCCTCCAAGCCGGAGAGGCACGGCAGCCAGGCTGTGCTCTGCTTCATTGCGTGATGAGGACCCCGAGGCCCAAAGAGGTGAAGTGACTTGCCCAAAGTCACAAAGCTGCTGACCGTCAACATGAGAGTTCCAACTCAGATTTGATCATTCCTGGCCCACTGCTCCTTCTCTACCAGGAAGTCTCTCACCTCAATTTGAATACTACCTTACATTTCCTCACCCCCTTATCCATTGGGCTCCTCTGATGACTCGGCAGGTGTGCAGGGCAGCTGTTACTAAACACATTTCAATAGAGGAGGAAACTGAGGCAGTGAGGTCAATTGGCATAAAAGCAGAGTAAGCAGTTTTCTTGGTGGCATAATTTGAAGGATAACGGGAAGGGTGTGTGTGTGTCTGTCTGCCTGTCTGTCTCTCTGTCTCTCTCTCTCTGCATGGGGGAATCCTAATACACTCCCCCCACCCTTTTTAATGGAGGAAAAAGGGGCAGGGAAAGGAGAGATCCAAAAGTACCAAACACCAATCTCACTCACTTTGCAAATTTGGAAACATCACTTTTGGATTCTGTCTCCTTTTCTCCCTTCCTTTCCTTCCTTTCTTTTTACTGTGTGAACAAAAGAGTGATCTGATAGTATTTTAGATTTTCAAAATGCTACATGGACTTCTCAGTTATCCTTGTCAAAATCCATAAAAGGCAGAGTGGGATGATGAGATCTATTTCCCGAGCAGGATATTGAGTCAACAATAGGATGAACAAGTCCAGGTTCACTCAGCAGCTTAGAGATCAGGCTGAGCGTAAACCCTGGGTCACATGGGACTTCAGAGGGAGGCAAGCTTAGTCTCTCAGAAGAATTATTGCTTCGGTTTTGGGAGCATCTACAAGGTGCCAAGTATGTGCTGGGTACTTTATAGACAAAAATCTCATAAACCCACAGGATGTTCCTAGGACAGCCTATGGCCATCTCCATTTCACCATTAAGGAAGCCAAGGAGGGCCAAAATGCCCAGAATGCTGCCCAAGGTCATCCCACAGGCCTGGGTCTGAAATCCCACGTTCCCTCCACGACGTTGCTTTTTGCAATAGAAAAAGAATTGTCCACAATTCTCTTCCCTCCACCAACAATCCTATGTCAGGGTCTTCCCTTAATCCCTGCATCCCCAGTGACCCCTCCTGGGTGTTTGGGGGTGTCTTCCAGGTCCTCTGGGATTGTCTGAAGGTTAAATAATGTTTGGGTCATTTTGCTACTAAAGAAGCTTCAACAACGTAAAAGGGAAAACAAAACCCTACATCGTAGCTAATCGTGCATGGGTTCTCAATTCAGCTTAGCATTGTCAATTTCAATGTCTCTTTGGAAAGGAGTAGGGCTGGTTTAAACTGAGTAACAAACATTTATTCAGGAAGCAGAAAGCCCATGCCACACCCTTGACGTGCTACTAGGAAAGAGGGACTAAACATTAACCAGAAGGCAAATACGGAAACATCAGAGGGTTGGTGCACGGAGCAAAAAGCAAGGGGCACTGGATAACAGTAGTGAAGCTCGTGGCCTTGGAAATCAGCCAAAGCCTGGGTTCAAATCCCTCCTTTGATACTCACTAGCTGCATGGTTTTGGGCAAATGACTGAACCCTTTTTAGCCTTCATTTTTTTGGTAAATCTGGGGTGAAAATAATGTATTCCTCTGTGACTTGTGATATAGATTAAATGATATAATGTATAGAACATGTTTGGGAGACTGCCCTGGCATTCTTACAGGCTCCATCAATGAGAGCTCTTGTTATATACAATTAAACTGCAATTAACCTATTTTCAGGCTCTCTCCTCTCAAGTTTTTTGTTTTTTTGGGTTTTTTTTGCGGTACGCGGGCCTCTCACTGCTGCGGCCTCTCCCGTTGCGGAGCACAGGGTCCGGACGCGCAGGCTCAGCGGCCATGGCTCACGGGCCCAGCTGCTCCGCGGCATGTGGGATCTTCCCAGACCGGGACACGAACCCGTGTCCCCTGCATCAGCAGGCAGACTCTCAACCACTGCGCCACCAGGGAAACCCTCCTCTCAAGTTTTTTGCTATGTTCATATTTCAAGAAAAGGTCACAGCGGGGTTTTTTATTATATTGTTCTTTTAAATTTTCTAGAGCATGTTTTGTGGCCCCAACAGATTCAGGCTAAATCGCCATTGTAGGATATCTATCAGCCCTCGCAGTAAGAATGGCTGCCTTATGATGAGCAGGTGAAGCTATGCAAGAAGCAAAGAAAGAGAATGATGTGCCCACTACACTCTACTTATGGAGGAAAGATGGTAAACAGGAGAGCAACAGGTTTTTCGAAATCTATGCAGAACAGACTTTGGGGAGAATGCCAAGTGTTGATTAACCCAGGTCCCGGTCCTGGGTAGGGGCATCCCGGTCAACTGATGTCATGCAGAAATGGAAACTGGCAGAGATTGGAAAACAACAGTCACAAGACTTTGAGAAAATAAGCTCCTGGTTCGTAAGAGGCAGGATGAAAGCTGACACCAGCCATTCCTGAAAAGAGAAAATGAGGGTATTCGTTGGATCAGTGCATGGTATCTGTGATGAATGCGGCGATTCTGGCTGTGTACAAAAGTCTACTGTGCCATTTTGGATACCTTCTGATGAAAAGGATATTGTACCATTAGTGAGGCCCAGTGCAATACAGCTGAAGTGATCGAGGCCCACACAGAGCCGTGGATAGTTTAAAAGGGAAGTGAAATCAGGCTGGCGTTCTCCAGGAAAAGGCAGATTGAGAGGAGGGTATCACGGAATGACACAGCATTCTGAAATGAGAACAGAGAATAAAAGCTACAAAGGCTATTGGAGTTCATGGGCCTTTCTCCCTGCCTCCCTTCCACTTCTCCCTAATCCAAACAAGGCAGGGCAGTCTAAAAGAATTGTATATTAGCAAGGACATTTAATATATGAGCATTTAAAAAATACTAAACATTTACCTGGGAACCAAGCAGAGAAAAGAGAAAGAGGGAATGATGCATTATAGAATTAAGGCAAAGATTGCCTACAGCAACCACACGGAGGATTTTGGAATAGCATCAAATAACTGAAGAAAAGGAAAAAGGAAACAAGAAATATTGAGCAATTGATATGTTCCAGAACGGGCTTTCAAGTCAAATACCTGGGTTCAACCCTCACGCATGAGCTGTGTGACTTTGGGTAAGTTCCTTAACTTCTCTGAGCCTCAGGAGCAATGCAATCCCCTACCTCATCACCCTTTTGTGAAGATTAAAAGTAATAGTGTATGTAAAATACCTAGAATAGGGCCAGCTGTGGAGTGGGCCCTCATAGTGATAGTTATTATCATTGCAGTTTTTACCAGCATTGGTCCACAGAGCATCCCTGGGAGAAGGTTCATGTTTTACATGTGAGGAAACTAAGGCTCAGAGAGGTTAAATATTTTGCCCAAGGTCACATAGGCAGTAAATGTTGGAGCTTGTATTTGATCCCAGGTTTGTCTGACACATTCACTTCCCATCCTGCCTTATGGCAGGTGATAGGCAGACAAAATCTTACATACTAGCTATGCTTAATCCATGCTTCCTTCATAGATATACATTTTTCTAGGAATCTAAACCATTAGCACATATTTATATGCTTTCTACACCTATGAGGGCTCTGTAGCCCTCAGTGAAAACCTGACATATTTGGAGATCCTGGGGAAATGAACATCCTCAGAAGTCAAAATAAGTGGGGCACGCCACTGCATGCATTACAATAGGATAAAAATAGCATTCAAGACACAATGGCTGGGAGGGAGAGGGTTCAGTTATGTAGCAAGGGACTATGGAGCATCTCTGAAGATTCATAAAGCTTCTGTGTGCACGTACGTTCCTGCCCTCAGCAAGCTTACTGTCCCATGGGACATCTGTGGATACAAGCTGCTCTTCTTGTTTGCCATTCTCCCCTCTTTGTAGCTTTCAGTTCAGTCTGGATTTTGTTCAGGACTGTCTGGGCTGGGCTGGGGGTTGGGTGGTTGTTCAATGCCATTGCTAAGGACTTGGTGCCTGACGCTGAGCTAGTGGCTATAAACAGTGCAAGAGAAGTTTAAGACCCAGCCTGTACGACTGAAAGTCTTCCAAAGCAATTGGGAAGATAAGGAATACTCATGTGAAACCCTCAGGGACACACAAAAGCCATATATAATTAAACTTCCCAGGGGATGGCTTGGGGAGTAATAGCCTCAGGATGTCAGAGTCTGGAGAGAAGCATGTGGGGTAGAACAGAATCATGGAATTGAAGGATGTTAGAGGTGGAAAGCTACCAGCTGGCTCAGTGTCTCACTTCCTAAATGATACTGGATTTCCATTTATGATGTTCTCGGAAAATGGACCACTGGACTCTAACTTCATCTGGGACAAGGATTTTGCTAGTTTACATCTATCATTGGACAGTTTCAATGATCATTCAGTTTTTTATTACATTATACCAGAATCAGTGTTCTTTAGCCCACTGAATTTAGTTTTGCCCTACTAGTCTGGGGTGGGATAAGTTGAACTACTGGTTTTACTACTTTGTAATACTAATACATCCAGTTCCCTTCCCATGGCCTCGTTGTAATTTCTTGACCCTTGACTTTAGGATGGCTTGATTTGGACAACCGGAATATTGTTGGATGTGATGCCCAGAGAGGCTTTGATTTTTGTGTGCCTTTTTGTGCTTCTTCCATCACTATGAGAAAAATATTCCCCACGGCACCTACTGATTCTCAAAGACAAAGAAACATGGAGAATAAAACTGAACCCAAGCCATGACCTGAAGCAGAGCCCAGCCAAGCCTACATCAGATCAGACAAACTCCAGCTCACCTGCAGATACCTATGAGGCAAACAGATGTGGTAATAAGCTGCAGCATTAATGTGGCAATAGTGCACTAAAACATACAGCAACAAAGATTAGGTTTACTCCCTTTTACACCTGAATGCTCTTCAAATACATGGAGGTCGTTATTATTCCCCGAAAATATTATCATTTTGTTCTCATTTGTCCTCGGTGCTGATAACCATTTCTGTGTGACATGCATTCCGAATCCCTGCTGTATATAATCGCTCACTCTTTCACCCAGAACTGAGCAAATGATACTCCAGATGTAATATGCCCCTCACAGATTCTATTAGGATCGTCATTGCCCTTCAACTGAAAATAATACTTTATTACTGCTTAAAATTGCATTAAATACAAAAAGCAGTTCTGTTGTTGGGGCATATTGAGCTTTGGGTTAATTAAAATCCTCCGATTTTTTCTGAGTCAATTGCTGTCGGTCCAGCTCTCTGACCCTGTATTTACATAGTTGACTTTTTTTGATGTTAAAGACAGATTCTATTACACTTAAATTGTGTATGGTTGATTTTGACCTAGCAACCTGAACTGTCAGTACAATTTAAATCCTTATTCTGCCATCAAACAAACCAACTATTCCTCCCCTATTTATGCCATCCATAAATTGGGTGAGTATGCCTGCTATGTCTTTATACAAATTACCGAAGAAAGAATATTGAGCATAGCAGATATAAAGACAATAATCTTATGGCATATCTCTAGAGACTTCTAGGTTGAATATAAGTATGGTGGGTTGAAGTCAGCAACAAATGCCTTTTTTTTTTTTTGTGGTACGCAGGCCTCTCACTGTTGTGGCCTCTCGTGTTGCAGAGCACAGGCTCCGGATGCGCAGGCTCAGCGGCCATGGCTCACGGGCCCAGCTGCTCCGCGGCATGTGGGATCTTCCCGGACCGGGGCACGAACCCATGTCCCCTGCATCGTTAGGCGGACTCCGAACCACTGCGCCACCAGGGAAGCCCCAACAAATTCCTTTTTATTTATTTATCTACTTATTATTTATTATTTTTTGGCCACACTGCGTGGCTTGTGGGATCTTAGTTCCTGCGCCGGGGATTGAACCCGGGCCCTTGGCAGTGAAAGCATGCAATCCTAACTATTTGACCTCCAGGGAATTCCCAACAAATGCCTTTTTAACTGTACAGTCATCCTACCTGTGTTTCAGCATGTTGTCCACAAGAGCATTATGAGTGACATGATCAAAAGCCTTGCTTAGATCAATGTTTATCAGAGGAATAATTTTATCAAAAATGGAAATTGGTTGGTACAGTATGATGTGCTCTTGGAGAACCGATATTGGGTCTTAGTAATTACTTCTTTCTTTTCTATGTGCTTATCAACATTGTTTAATAACCTCTACCATATAACTGTCAGGAAGCAATATTGAAATAATGTCTCTAGTCTTGAGAATCTACCTTTAAAATTTTTAAGGAAATTTCTCATTCACATAGTAGCATAATTTGGTACAATGCACTCCAAGACTGTGCGTCTTAGGACACATCCCCTGCACTTGGTTCAGTCTCCCACATTGTCTCCTGGACCAGAGGCATTTGTGCACCATCCCAAATCCATCCTGACCTCATGAGCAGTTAGGCGGCCCCAACATGGGAACGCATTGCTCCCATAGTTATGAAGCTGGATCGCTACAGCATCTGGATCACTACAGCTGGATCACCTGTTACAGGAGGAAGGGCTCACTGGGGTGCTCATGTCCTGCCCCAGGACTTGCCTACTGCCACTGAAGTGCAAAACGCTATGACATCCACTAGGCACCTTCACGCCTACGACCCAGAAGTGCAGAGGAGCTGAAGTCCCTTGGACATCCTTCTTCCTTCCTCCTCACAGACATATAGGATGGAGAAGAGGTGGTTTCCTATGGACTTCAAGAAGACATCCAGGGGCTTCCCTGGTAGCACAGTGGTTGAGAATCTGCCTGCCAATACAGGGGACACGAGTTCGAGCCCTGGTCTGGGAGGATCCCACATGCCGTGGAGCAACTGGGCCCGTGAGCCACAACTGCTGAGCCTGCGCGTCTGGAGCCTGTGCTCCGCAGTGAGAGGCCATGATAGTGAGAGGCCCTCGCACCACGATGAAGAGTGGCCCCCACTTGCTGCAACTAGAGAAAACCCTCACACAGAAACAAAGACCCAACACAGCCAAATATAAATAAATAAATAAATTTAAAAACAAAACAAAACAAATCTAGAATTTGTAATTGGGTAACCTTCCCTTTAAAAAAAAAAAAAAAAGGAAGACATCCAGTAAAACTAAGCAATCAGCGTGTCATCGAGCAACGCACTTCCCTGTGTGCCTCTCTCTCCTTCCCCGCTCCCTAGGCACAAAGGCTCTTGCCACAAGCTTTGCCTCTGGGTAAGCCGATGCTCATGGTGCCCTGCCCCTACCCCCTTGGCACTCGCGTCCTCTGCTCGTGGATGACTTCCTACCACCAACACTTTCTCAGCCTGCACGTGGGGTAGGCTGGACATGCTGGAGCATTGATGCCACCAGGAGCAGAGGATAAATACCTCATATTCCTCCTTCTATGGGTGGGACAACTCAACGAGTTCTACCCTGGCTCTTGGAGGTCCCCAGGGGGATTGAGTCCCAGCTGCCCACAGAGCCAACCATTGACACACTCCTTATTGACCCTCTTGCCTTTCTTGTTTCGCTTTCCCACTCCTGTTTTGGTGCTTCTTGGGATCACCTCCCAAATAAATTACTTGCACTAAAATCCTTGACTCTGGACCTGCTTCTTGGAAAACTGAACCGAAAGCACTAGAGAACTTGAGACCTCTCCCATGATAAGAACTCCCTCCTCACTAGCATCTCCCATTCTAATGGAAAGAGTGACAAGGGTATTTGTTGACCGGATAGATTTTTAATTATTTCCTCTATTTTTGTATACTATTTCTGAGCAAAATTTAGTCAAAGCCCTCAGTCATCAAGGTTCGTATCATAGAGTGTTACCGTAGAGTTGAAGCTTGTCATCTGCAACATTATGTTAGTACGGCTCACTTTTTTGTTTGTTCTTGTCAAAATGTTATTTCTATAATTTGAATGGGTAATAAATGGGAACATGGTAAAAATATGTGCACAATGATAGATAATGAAAGTAAGCACCCCCCCATCCTAAGTCTACCATCCTGTTACGAGTGCCTTTCCAGAAATACTCTATGCATTAATAGTCACACACACACACACACACACATAAACACACAGCACACACATCTGCACACACAGGCCCACAGGCCTATGTCCCTGTAGTACTGGTAGAATCCTGCACTGTACTCTCCAGACTCTTATGAATCTTGCCTTCTCATATGAGAGTAAATCTTGGTGATCACTTCACACCAGTAAACCTAGACTTGCCTTCTCCTTTTAACAGTTGTGAACTTCTCCATTATAAGGATCAGTTTTGCGTTGATGGCTATTTAGGTAATCTCGCTTCTTTAACATAATCTAAGCTGTAGCAATCTAAAACCTTAAAACATCAGCCGTTTTGGACTTCCCTGGTGGCGCAGTGGTTGAGAGTCCGCCTGCCGATGCAGGGGACACGTGTTCGTGCCCCGGTCCGGGAAGATCCCACATGCCGTGGAGCGGCTGGGCCCGTGAGTCGTGGCCGCTGAGCCTGCGCGTCCGGAGCCTGTGCTCCGCAACGGGAGAGGCCACAGCAGTGAGAGGCCCGCGTACCGCAAAAAAAGCCAAAAACAAAAACACCAGCTGTTTTATTTGCTCACAGTTCTGCAATCTGAACTGGGCTTGGTGGGGCAATTCTGCTGGTCTTGCCTGCGGTCATTCCTGGAGGTGCATTCGGCGGGCAGGTGGGTTGGGGCCTGGCACACTGGGATGGCTGTGGTCTGATGGTCTCTTGCTGTCCCTCCGTTAAGTCTCAGGGCCACTATCTTTCCCCATGAGCCCTCCATTGCCTCTCTATGTGGTCTCCCCAGCAGGGTAACTGGACAGGTTATGCAGTGACTCAGAGTTCTGGAAGCTTCCAAGCCTTCTTAGAATTAGGCCAGAAACTGGCCTAACTTTACCTCTGCTGTCTTCTATTGGTTGAACCAGGTCATGGGCTCAGCCCAGATTCAAAGGGAAGGGACTTCACAGGGGTGTGGATCTAGGGAGATGGAGTTCATTGGAGGTCACCAATCTGAGAGACCATTACAGGGGACTTCAGGGGAAACTAACTAGTTAGGGGATCAGGGCTCCCAACAGATGTATATCCCCTTTTACCGGATTTGTGATATTTTATTTGAAAAGATAATTATGCTTTTTAATAATGGCTGAAAATCATTAATTTACATCATGGAGTTATAAGAGGATTTAGACAGATCATCCAACCCTTCCCCTTCATTTGACCGATGAGAGATCTGAAAATCTCAAAGGATGATTAATGGTCAAAAGAATGACAACCTCCCCCTGACTCATGGTCAGCACCCCAATTCTTTATCCCCCTTCTTATGCTTTCCTTTTTCCCACTGATTTTCCATGTATGGGCTTCAACCCATTCAGTTGCTGGTTTAACAAACATTTGTTGAGCACCTGTTATGTTCCAGGCACTGTTCCAGAAGGTCGGTATTTCAGTAATTCTAGCCTCACATGCAGGAGTGGTGAGCTTGGGCCCTTTCGGGAGCCCTGATGGGGCTCATGTTCAAATTCACATTGAGTGACATCATGTCGGTGGCTTGAAATTGGCCATGGTGGGAATATTCACAGCATTAAAAACTGGCAAACGTTACAAATCAGGCCTCCTTTATTTCCCCCAAAGAGCTGGTTGTTAAACATTTACCAGCACACCCTGGACTTAGTCTTAAATCACATTCTCTCTCAGGCTGAGAGGGGTTCCTTTACCACAGGCCCTGCTGACCCATAGGTCTCTGTATTTTCATTCACTTATGCACTCATTCAGTAAATGTTTATTGATCAACTACCATGTGATAGGCCCTGTCTGAAGGAAACAGCCTCTATTATTTTCCAGACAATTATTTTCAGGCAGGAATGTGTGCCTAATTTTTGCTAGATCTGACTTTTTTTGCTGGATTTTTGTGTAGAATGACCCAATTTTTCAATGTAAGCAACAAATTTTTAAAAGGTTTAAACTACTGCCTGGGCCAAATTAAACACATCTTTAAGTTATATTTGTCATGGAGGTCACCAGTTTGTAACCTTTGCTTTAACCCTAACAAAAGTGTATAACACCAAGGCCCTGGCCTCTCCAATCTTCCATTCCCACCAGTCATGCTACAGTTAAATCACCTGGAAATCCAGGCCCAGCTTCTACACTATGTCTCTCATGATGAGTTTGAGATGTATGTTCAAAATAATGTCCTTTGCTGAAAGACCCTTGGGGGCTCCCCAGTAATGCCCACTTCTCCAGCCTGACATTCCACTCATCACTAAACTGCACTGGCCTTCTTTTGGTTTCTTGACCAGCCCATGCTTTCTGCCACAGGGCCTTTATACTTGCTGTTCCTTCTCCCTGGAACACTGAACTTTCACCTTATTTACGCAACACAAAGGTAATTTGCTCAGGGAATCTCCATCCTCCTAGACCAGATCAGGTTTCACTTTATCCTATGTTATTGCCATATTCTGCTCCTTTGTAGCTTTATGGTAGCCACGAAAATGCACTTCTTAGATCTCTCGCTGAGGGGAGTGTAATTGACCTCCCAAACTGCTGACTGTGAATCCACCACCACCACCCCTCTGCCGAGGCCACACTTCCCGTGGGCCGCTCCCAGCCCGTGACTGAGCACAACAGGAATACAAAGGCAGGTTCATTCTTGAGACCTTAAGACTCTTTTGATGGGTAACTTTGGCCTTGCCAGGTCTTCCTTAGAACTACACTGCAGCCCAAGACTACCTATCTCTCTCCTTCCCAGAGCTGCATCACTGCCTGATGGCTCGCCCAGGCTTCTCCATCCCCCTCCCTAGTCTCACTCACAAATAAACCTCCTTCATGTTTATTCCTGTCTTAGCATCTGCTTCTTGGAGTCCATGAAATAACACAAGCATCTATTACAATGGTAAAAATTTATATTTATATATGCAATTATCTGATGAATGCTTACCTCCCAGACTAGACCATGAAGGCAGGATCTGTTCAGGGATATGTTTATCTTTGGCCTACATTAAATCCCAGCCTCTCCTACAGGGCCTGGCGCACAGTGGGTACTCAGTGAACACCTGCTGATTTAACATATGAAGGAAACAATGGATAATACATGACATTATGAAAATGAAAGGTGTAGTTAATTGTAATGTAGGCTTGTCCTGACTGTAGGCTGTGCTAATTTCAACATGGGAAACTGAAATTGAGTAGCATCCCTTGGAGAAAAGGTACGTAAAGATAAGACGAATTCAGCCAGTCCAAGTAGTCCATGTGGTAATTTAGGCTTAGAATTGGATTACATTTCAGTGTACTTGGAGGTACCTCTGGTTTCTCCCTAAGTCATGATAGTTTGGTAACAGAGAACGCACTGAGCTAACAGGAAGAGTCTATTCAAATACCGTCCGAGATAACCTCAGAAGGAGTAGGTAACGAAAGCACAGTTGACAAAGGAGTAGTGAGACTGGACCAGCTTGAAACCTGCAATGACCCAGCTCAGCATCTTGGGCAAGTCCTTTTTCCTCCTCAGATTTTGATGTTCTCATCTGTACCATGAGAGGGTTGGCCTGGGGTCTCTGAGGCACTTGTAGCTTGGACAGCCCTGGATTCTAAGTGCAGTGGACAGAGGTCCGGGGAGGAATGTCCTCTTTCTCGTTCCGTACTATATCCCAAGTATCTACCACGGTACCTGGTGCTTAGGAGGTGCTTCATAAATCTTGCTTGAATGAACTAACAAAAACATGAATGGAGGATACCTCTTCTTTCCCCTGGGTACACAATGTTCCGGGGCCCCAATCTGTGCTAGCAGGGAAGGCAGGAAGCAGCTATTTACCTTTGAGGGAGCGGCTGGGTGATGTGCTTGTGTAAACAGCCATTTACCCAGGTGTCAAGAGGAGCCGCTGAGAGAGAACACACATTTATTCCTTTCCTCACGGTAATGACCCAGAAATCCCAGCTTGCCGCTCTGCATTTTTCCAGGCACTACTGGAGTGGAGGCCTGGTGTGTTTTTCTGACCCAGCCTGATCAAGACTCCCACCCTCACTCCCCCACTTTTACTCCAAGTCACTCCTCTCTAGTGACCCTTCAGCGCAAGTATCAGCATCGGAAGTTATCTTATTATTGAACGTTTTTGTCCTCTTGGTCTCTGTATCCTTCCACTAGAATGGAAACGCCTTGAGATCCACCTGTCTTGTTCGTTGCCCTATTCCCACACCTGGAGGAGTGTCTTATACTGGGTGGGGCTGCTCAATCAATAGATACTGACCGACCGATAGATAAGTAAGATTTGTTCCAAGCCTGGTCTAGTGCAATCACTAGCCCGAAGTGGTGCTTGAAATTCCCACCACTAAACTCACCTCTTTGGGGTAAGTCAGCATTCTTCACTCAATCATGATACAGCACTTTCACAGTTTTGGTCATATCTCTTCCTCTAATTTATTTAATATATCTCTCTAATTCATCTCTCCTCTTTTAATAACTTTCAAACATACACTGTATGTCATGACTGTAAATGAAAACCAGTATCACTTTCCATACATAGAAAGTAACCATAAAAATAAATACAGCGATCCAAACCTTAGTGCCAAAGGGATGGCGGATAGAACGCTACTTCAGTATATTTTTTTCTTTGTGATACTAGGCATTTTGCTGTGGGCATTTACAAACGTTATTTTGATATATGGTCCATAGGCTTCACCAGATTTCCAAAGGAGCGTGGCATCTTCCCTAAGAACCCCAGAGAAGAGATACCAGGATATAATCTGCGAGTGGTCTAAGCTTGAGGACTGTCCTTTCTTTGTTAAAAAGGAAAATCAAATAGTGTTAGGATAGTGTGTAAGACATGTTAGCATCAACGTGGAATATATTTTTTGGTGCACATATGTATTCGTTTATGTTGGGCATATATCTTAGAGTGGAATTCCTGGACCACAGGGTATGTGCATGTTCAATTTTATATACACTGTCAAAGAGTCTCTAAAGTGGTTTTTACCAGTTTATAATCCCCACCAGAAGTATGAGAATCCCACTTACTCTACATCCTTACCTCATTTACTATTAACAGTCTTTTTCATTTCAGCCGTTCTAGTGGGTATGCAGTGGTAAATCCTTGTAGCTTTACTTTACATTTTCCCTGTGACTAATAAGGTTAAATACCTTTCCATGTGCTTGTTGGCCATTTGCATACCCCTTTGAAAGATAACTGTTTAAATCGTTTGTCTATTATTTTTCTACATTTTTCTTATCTATTTGTAGGAGTTTTTATATATTCTGGATATGTCTCTTTTAGTTTCAGTATTCCAATTTTTTTCTCACTCTATAATTGGCTTTTCTCACTCTATAATTCCACTCTCTTAATAATGCCTTTTACTGAAGAGAAATTCTTAATTTTAATGAAGCCCAAATTATTGATCTTTTCCTTTGTAGTGTTATTATATTCTGTTAAGAAATCTTAGCTAATCCCAAGATCCTGAAGATATTCTTCTGTATTGTTTTCTGGAAACTCTATTGTTTCACCTTTCATATGTATATCTATAATCCACTTTGGGTATATGAGGTGAAGTATGAATGAAGACTCTTGTTTTTTTTTCATTTCATATGGATTTTTAAGAATTCAGAACCAGTTTCTGAAAAGACCATCCTTTCTCACTGCTCTGCAGTGACACCTTTTTCATAAAAAGCGTGTCCATATGTGTGTGGGTCTCCTTCTGGACCCTCAATTATCTCCTTTGGTCAATTTGTCTATCCTCACACCAATACCACACTGTCTTAATTACTATGGCTTTATAATAAATATTGTGCTCTGGTAGTGTAACTCCTTCCACCTCTTCTTTTTCAAGATGGTCTTGCTATTCTTGGACATTTTAAAGTCAACTTCTCAGTTTCCAAGAAGTATCTACTGAGATTTTGATTGGTACTGCATTTATTCTGCATAAATATTTGGGAAGAGCTGATACCTTTACATACTGTGCCTTTGTTTTTGAAGCTTTCTTTTTAAAATGTTAGGTTGGCAGTTATCTTCTTTCTGCACTTTGAATATGTTATTCCACTGTCTTATGACATTTCATTTTGAAGTCACCTGTAAGTCTAATTGTTACTCCTTTAAAAGAAGTACGTTTCTTTCTTTTAAGATTTTTCTGTTCGTCCTAGTTTTTAGTATGTTTATTATAATGTGCTAAGTATTCATTTCTTTATATTTATCTTAGTTGAGGTCCAAAGTCCTTCTTTAATCTGTAGATTGGCATCTTTTATTTGTTTTGAAAAAAATTTAGCCATTGTTTCTTCATGTTATTTCTGCTCCATTTGCTCTTTTCTCATCTTTTGAGACTATACTTAAATATCTTTTTAGAAAAACCACGTCCATGTGTCTACTAGCTTCTCAACTGCATTCATCTTTTTTCTTTCCTTTCTCGGCCTTAGTTCAGCTATTTTAGTCTCACATCGCATCCAGTTCACTAATCTTCCCTTTCTCTGTGCCTAAACTACTGTTGAATCTATCTGATTTATTAATTTGTTATTTTATTTTTAAATTATAGTTTTTATTTCCTTTTTTATAATTTCCAGTTTTCTGCTGAAATTCTGATTCTTTAAAGTATAATTCTTGAAAGTCTAATTTCATTTAGGTATTAATCATGATTATTTTAAGTTCATGTCTAATAACCCTAGTATCTGTGTCTGTACACTCTATCATTCTATTCAGCCATGTGGCTTTGCCTCCTGAAATGACTGGTAGATTCAAATTAGATACCAGATGTTGTATTTTTTTATTTATTTTATTTTATTTAGTTATCTTTTTTTTGATGTGGACCATTTTAAAGTCTTTGTTGAGCTTGTTACAATATTACTTCTGTTTTATGTTTTGGTTTTTTGGCCCCCAGGCATGTGGGATCTTAGCTCCCCGACCCCCTGCATTGGAAGGCAAAGACTTAACCACTGGACTGCCAGGTGTTGTTTATTTTTTAAAAATTAAGATAATTTGAGACTCTGGGTAACTTTATTTTCTTACAAAGAAGATTTGCTTTTATTTCTAGCAAACTGAGAAGCAAATCACCTAATCCAATCAGGGATTGAGTTTATTAAAACTGGAGTTCACTCTTTGTGAGGGCTGCTGTATTTCTGGTTCACCTCTATTTCTATGATATAGCCTTTTGTTGATGCCAACTGAAAACATGGGATGCTTTTCCTTATTTGGAAAAACTCCCATTTTCCTCCTCAGTATTGTAAGACTGCCAGAGGTATTGCTCAGCTTCTCGGATCCAGACACTGCTTGTGAATCAGATAAAGGCCTTGAGAGGGAAAGCAGACTGAATATTGAACTCACATCTTTGCTCTTGCCTTTTCTCAAGGGTCTTAGCACCTCAAATCCTTGCAGGCTTGGTAGCTCTTTGATGCCTTCAACCCAAATCAATCAAATATTTTGTCTGGCTTTTCTAATTGTCCTTGGGTGATGGATTAGTGTACAGCAAACAAGACTACCATTACAGGCTTCAAGATATATTGTTATACGGGAAAAAAAAGTTATAAAAGAACATGTGTAGTATGAGCCTATACTCAATAAAATAAAAATGTTAATAATTTGTTAGAATATTCACAGAAATATAATCTGGAAATGGAGTCACCTAACCATTTACGTTGGTTACCCATTATGCACTATTTCTTTTCTTCTTTTTTTCATTCTTTTTTTTTTTTTTTTTTTTTTTGGTGGCTATGCTGTGCAGCATGCAGGATCTTAGTTCCCCAACTAGGAATCAAACCCCTGTCCCCTGCAGTGGAAGCACGGAGTCTTAACCACTGGACTGCCAGGGAAGTCCCTATTTCATTTTTTATACTAGATATTTTTGTAATGTTTGGGCTTCACTTTTCAATGAGGGTATATTCATATATAAGGGGAAATTATAAAGTCATTTAAAAATTAAAGAAACAAAAATGGCATAAAAGACAGAGCAGCTGGAAAGTGGGCTTGTCTTTATCTCTGTTTCTTAATTTAAGAAAGCCAAGATTACAGAATATCAAGTTGTACGTGGAGAGAGGGTATTATGGTTAGACTCATGCTGTATTACAGTAGCTTCTCCCTACTAAGCTACATTAGGGAGGCACCTCTTAGTTCAGTGATTTTCTACGTTGGTGCGTTACCTGTGGGGACACAAACGTACTTACTGCTTCTTGTTATCTACTTGGTAACAGGGGAAACCAAAATTATAGGACTCTTCCAATTCTCGGAAAACATTGACTTTTCCAAACTAACTTTGGCATGCAACTAAATTAAAGAGAACTTCCTTCTTAGAGAGAGAGAGATACAGACCCATATAGGGTGCTACAATTTATATAAAGGCTCAATCTGAAAACTCCATTCCATTGCTTTTCAAGTGAATACTGAAATCCATATTTGGAAGTGAATACTCATCTGAGATAATTTTCAACTTATTCATTCTACCCAGGTTTCTAGTCCTTTATGATTATTTTGAGTCTGAATTTTGTCTCCAACTATATTAACTAACGCTTCCATCATTTTGTCAACTGAAAATTCAGTAGCCATGTGTTCTATGTCCTAATCTAAGTTATTTATGAAAATGTTGGAAAAAAATTTTTTATATCAGAATCAGGGACAGAACAAAGTGAGACTTTACTAACGGGTTCTTCAGGTTGTCAATAATAAATCAACATCCTTTGTGTATGATCATTCGATCTACTTAACATCCACCTGACTAGAGAATAAACCTGTCCACATTTCCTTTGTTCCACTAGAGCTACCAAATATTTTATTCCCATTCAAATCTTCTCCTTGGTGAACTAAGTCACAGACCATAACACCCAACCTTCATGTACCTGGCCACATTAGATTGGACTAAGGATGAGCAAACTGGGCCAATCAGATTTTCTATCTCAAGAGTTTGGTAAAGAATTGATAAGACAGTAGATCTTAAAAGTTCTCATCAGGGCTTCCCTGGTGGCGCAGTGGTTGAGAGTCCGCCTGCCGATGCAGGGGACACGGGTTCGTGCCCTGGTCCGGGAAGATCCCACATGCCGCGGAGCGGCTGGGCCCGTGAGCCATGGCCGCTGAGCCTGTGCGTCCGGAGCCTGTGCTCCGCAACGGGAGAGGCCACAACAGTGAGAGGCCCGCGTACCACAAAGAAAAAAAAAAAAAAGTTCTCAGCAAAAGAAAAAAATTGTAACTACGTAAGGTGAAGGATGTTAAGTAAATATATTGTGGTAATTATTTCACAATGTATTTTCAGCTGACCCCTGAATAGCTTGGGTTTGAACTGCACAGGTCCACTTATACACAGATTTTTTTCAACAAATATAGTACCTGTAATATCATTTTACAGGTCTTTTAAGTTAACTAAGTGTGGGGAAAAGTTTGAATTTAATTAGAGATCACAATATGTGGCATCGAAAGAACTAGGGTTTGAGT
This sequence comes from Lagenorhynchus albirostris, assembly GCF_949774975.1. Lineage (NCBI taxonomy): Eukaryota > Metazoa > Chordata > Mammalia > Artiodactyla > Delphinidae > Lagenorhynchus > Lagenorhynchus albirostris. Next base: position 29,189,064 of record NC_083113.1, on the reverse strand, counting down.
CCTGATTCTATCCAAACTGTTTCAGCTTCCTGCCTTTGGGTGGGTGAGTCATTCATCAATTCCTTTGCTTTGGAGGCAGAGATAGCAGTATGCAGATTTTTGACTGGGGGAGGGGTGCAGGAGAGTAGAGCCCTAGCACACACATTGTTCAAGAGTCAACTATATATATACATATATATGCACATATACACACACAGACACACACACACATATAATCATTATATTGTACACCTTAAACTTATACAATGCTATATGTCAATTGTATCTCAATTAAACTGAAAGATTTTCAAAAGAGGCATGGAGCCTGAGTCTGTTAGCTCTAAGGAGGGTCATGTGACTTGGGGCCTGAGGCCGCTCTTGTGGACCATCTATGATGGGCCAAGCAGAAGAGTGGGGGGCTGATGTTTAGGGAGAAAAAAAAGAACCAAAGCATGCATGCTGAGAGAAATTGAAGTTTGAGAACAGAAAGCAGGAAAAAGATGAAAAGAATAGCTATGTTCCCATGAGGTCTGACTTTATAACCTGCACTTTGATTCTGTGAATTTTTCTATAGTTTGAAAACAAACTCCTGTTTGGCTTGAGCAAATCTTATAACTGTGCTTCCCCCCAAAATCCATATGTTGGAACCCCGACTCTCAGTACCTCAGAATGTGATTGTATTTGGAGATAGGGCCTTTAAAGAGGTGACTAAGTTCAAATGAGGCCTTTAGGGTGGTCTGTAACACATCTGACTTTTGCCCTTGTAAGAAGAGATTAGGACATACAGGGAGATAGCAGCGATGCCCTAGCACAGAGCGATGACCATGAGAAGAGGCAGCATGAGGCTGGCCATCCGCAAGCCAAGGACAGAAGTCTCAGGAGAAACCAAACCTGCCAACACCTTGATCTGGTGCTTCCAGCCTCCAGAACTGTGAGAAAATACATTTCTGTTGTTTAAGCCACCCAGTTTTTGGTATTTTATACGGCAATCCTGACAAGCTAATACAGCAAGTTAGGTGGGTGTCCCTGCTTTCAGTAACAGGAGACTTAGACTTAATTGGCTCAAAGGATGGAATATACATTATTTCACATAACTAGAAAGCAGGAGGAAAAAGAGCTCCAGGGTTGGTTAATTCAGTGACTCATGACATTGTCAAGAATCTATGTTCTTTGCATGTTTCTGCTTCACCATTCTTATCTCAGTATGTCAGCTCTGACCTTAGGCTAGATCCCTTCACGTTGACAAGATGGTTGCAACATTTCCAGACATGACACAGTCCAGAAGAAGAAATTATTATCTTTTTGAGTGTTTCCTTTTAAGAGCAAAGAAACGCTTCTTAGAAGCCCTCCTTCACTCTTTTGCACATCTCATCAAACAGAAATGCGTACTAGCCAATGACTAAACTAATCACTAGCAGTGAAAAATGGGGACATTGTGATAGGATCAACCCTGAATGATTTTGGCTCCATGGAGGAGGAAAAGGCCTACATAAAATGGAGGCAGGGTTAAGCAAAAAGAAGGGGAAGTGAATTTGGAGTAGGTAACCGACAGTGTCTTTCTGGTTCCTTTTACCAATGTTCCCTAGATCACAACTGTATGTACAAGATTATTATAGAAAAATTTGACAGATATGTTGCTGAAATAGAAATACTTCTTTAATATCTCTCCTCTAATCTATTAATCTTGTTAATGTGTACAAACAAAAACAAATAAGTTTGGATGTTCGTATTTTCACAATCTTGCATAATTTAAAAATTTTGTCTACATTCTCTCATCTGCTACATTTTACAAGAATGAGAAACTGAGGCTCAGAGACTTCAAATAATTTGCTCAAGAACATATTTACTCCTGGAACAATGGAAAAATGACTAGTGGGCCCATGTCAGTGAGTAATGATAGACTAGATTAGAGATATAAAATCAGAGATATAAAATCATAGGAATCTAGGTCACATTATGAGGACCTTGCATGTTGGGGAGAGGAGTTTAAAACTGATTCACTACATAGTAAGATCTTAATGTGAGGAGTGACAAGATGCAATGGTATTTCAGGAAGACTGATCAACAGCTCGTTTCCAAAAACAGTTCACAGGTGGCTTAAACAAATGGCATATAGGGACCATACTCAATTTGGGATTCATTCATTATCCTTCACCAATGTTTCGTGAGCACATACCATGTAGCAGTCAGGCCCTGTATTCAGCAGTAGGGATCTGGGAATAATCGAGACAGACACGGTGCCTTTCCTTGTGTCACTTAAAAGTCAGGGGGATCTGTATTGATCAGGCTAGGCTAGGCTATGCTGCAGTAACAAACACTGATTTGGCTCAAAACCATAAAGATGTGTTTTTGTTCATGTAAATTCTGAGGCGTGAATGGCCCTCCTCTAGCTTCCACCTAGGACATTTGAAACACCTGGTCTCCAATGACAACACAGCAGGGCAAGAGAAATAGGGAGGATGCATGTCAGTTCTTAATTGTCTCAGCCTGGAAGTGACACATGTCTGCTCACGGTCCATTGGCCAGAAATGATCACATGACCCCTTGCTTAATGACAAAAAGGGTTGGGAAATATTTGGTTGGGGGAGGGGGCAGCACATGAACACTTTGAAAATGGTAACTGTCTCTGCCATAGGGTTTTATAATAAATAAACTCAAGTAAAGATTTGTTTCTTCTTTAGTCACTTATAAAGTTGTTCTATGCAAGGAGTGGTTATATACACAGCATTTTAATGACAGCTTCTGCTTGAGGAGAAAAAGTATCATGTTAACATTGCTTTCAGACTGTGGGTTTAAGGAGAAGATAAAGAATAACAAGTCAATACTAAAGAAAGGTGGCATTTTTATTTCTTTGCCCTGCAGTGATGCAGTAGAAAGAAAAGACCTCAATTTGCATCATGGCTCTCCTACATGCTCCTTCTGTGTCCTTAAGCAAGTCATTTAACCTCTGCGAGCTTACTTCTTCAACTTAAAAAAAAAAAAGGAATAATACTATCTACTTCAGAGAGATGTCATGAGGATTAAAATTTTAAATATACATATGCAAACGTCTACATCGCACCACAACTGGCCCACAGGATAAACTCATTAAATGTTAAATAAGGCTGCTGTATATGAGTCAAAGCAGATTTTAGATCAGAGCACCCAGCCGTGTTTTCATGTCATCCTCCACGTAGACTCTTGCATGAAATCTAACTCGGCTGCCTGGGCTTCAAAACTCCATTACCGGGCTTCCCTGGTGGCGCAGTGGTTGAGAGTCCGCCTGCCGATGCAGGGGACACGGGTTCGTGCCCCGGTCCGGGAAGATCCCACATGTCGCGGAGCGGCTGGGCCCGTGAGCCATGGCCGCTGAGCCTGCGCGTCCGGAGCCTGTGCTCTGCAACGGGAGAGGCCACAACAGTGAGAGGCCTGCATACTGCAAAAAAAAAAAAAAAAAAAAAAACCTCCATTACATTCTCATCCTGCCTCTTCCCCCCTACAACTTCCCAGCGTCTTATCTCACCAAGTTCTTCAATATTCACTCACTGCTCTGGCTAAACAATCTTAACGTGCTGCCTGAGACATTTGATAAGTCTCTTTAAAACTCTTCCCTTGTCACTGATTGCATTTTCTCAAACTATTGGGGGCCCCTCCGTATCAGACCATTCCCTATGGGAGTACCGTACTTTCTGTCTCGTTGACATCAGGCTTGGCCATCTGACTATCTGACTTGCTTTGACCAGTAAAAAGTGACTGGAAGTGATGTGAGCAGAAGCTTCGACAGGCGTAGCATGCTTCCACTCCCTTTTTTTTCTCTGCCACAAGACCAGATACAAGCTTCTGTGTCAGCTTTGGCCCTGAAGCGAAAATGTGGCTGCTGGTAGACAAAAATGTGGGTGAGAAACAGTCTTTTGTAGTGGTTATCCACTAAGATATTAGGGGTTATTTGTTACTGGAGCATCATCTATCCAAGAGATGGCTGACACAACCCCACCACACACATGAGCTCTTCTTTTTAATGACTGTGTGTTCAAAGGCTCCCTCCCCAGGACACTTTTTCCTCCCTCTTGCCTCCCCGCAAAGCTTCCTGCTTTCAAATGTTTTCTCCATGAAGCTTTCTTGATGATCCTGATCTCAAACAATCTCTCCCTTCTCTAAGCAACACCCCAACATGTTATCTGAAATCATATCTGTGAATAAACGTTTGTTGGCTACATTAGGGAGGGAATGCTTCTCCTCTGACCCTGATGACAATATTTGATCACTGGGACTTCCCTGGCAGTCCAGTGGTTAAGACTCCACGCTTCCACTGCAAGGGGCACAGATTTGATCCCTGGTCGGGGAATTAAGATCCCACATGCCATTGCACAGCACGGCCAAAAAAAAGTAAGAAAAAATTTTTTTCATCATTATAATACTTTCCCTGTGTCTTATAATCTTCACTGTGTGAACAGGGATCACACTTGTTTCCATTTCTGGAAATTTAGCACCAGGTATGTAGAAAGGTATAGTAAAAATCTGAACAATAAATGATGTGAGTTTCAGTTCTGGGTAAGATGGAGTAATAACGTTCTACCCTATCTCTCCCACTAAGCGCAGCTACTTGGTACTTCAAGCTCACAGTGGGAACTCATTTGGTGATGTTCCTAGATTAAGAGAGTCTTTCAGTTAAACAAGAGCTGACATGTGGCTCTGGACAGCGGAATGGGTTTCTTTAGACCAGTTAAATGCAAAAATTTCCTGAATCTCTTTTCCCTGGGACTGAGCATTGGCTAGTCCCACAGATGTTAGCCAGAAAGTTGGACCATTTATGGCTATAATTTTTTTGTTGCTTTGTGGGTATGTGAGAAAACAAAAAGGGGTTGTAGGGCTCTCTCTGGATATATGAGGGTAGCATCCCCAGTGAAATGTGCTGAACCACCCCTTGGGGTCAAAAAAGGGGGAGGAGGGATGCCCTTTAATACTTGGGGTAGTGTCTGCATGGTGATCTGTGTAGCTTGTGAAACTGGCTTCATTTTATAGTGAAAAAGATATTTGAGGAACAGTAGAGCATCCTTAAAAAAACCAGCTATTTGCTCCTGGGGAAAAATAAAACAGTTAAAGGCATAGTAGCACTGGACAGATAGAGCAATAAATAAGCAATATGAGGTGAAAAATTAAATTTGGATTTTGTGATTTAAGGTCTAGAAGAATCCAAGACACTCATGGGATATGTTGTAGGTGAACGAGGGAAGGAACTAAAAGCAGGAAGGAAGGCAGTAGGTGGTGGCAGAGGCCAGCCTTAGGACTAGCTACCCAAGGTAGGAGGGTGTCATTTTTACTAGAGATTCTGCTTCAAGATGTTTCAAGCAGGCATCAGTTCTGAAGAGCCTTCATTTCCTGCCTGCCCTGGGTTTCTGGGGTGTGGGCTGAGGTAAGTGGAAGAAGGGAAAGGCGGTGCTATTTCACTGAACAACTCTAGGGGACACCATCCACACTGCATTTATGTAACAGAAGGAAGTTGCACTCTCCTTTCCCACTGAGAGTCGTAAAAGGAGGAAACATGATGTTTTCCCTGAACCACTTGGCAAGCCCATCTTTCTATTTGATTTCTATCATATACGTAACCGTTTTTCAATTCTCAGAGTCCTGGTTCGAAACTTTTAATATTTTCCTTTTCTTCAACATGCTGTTGACACAGGACACACTGAGTAGATGAAACAAAACGATTTCACCTGCTCACCTTAAACAGAAAAGCTCTTTTGCTAACTAGCTTCGCTTCTTTAAACATGTTTTATTTTTAAAAAAAAAAACAAAAAAAACAAAACAAAGGGCAAATCCTGTAATCTAACTTGTAAAACATTTAATATTTTGGATATATGGCTTTCATGACCATCCAAAAGTCAGCCTAGCTGGACAATGGGAGCTGCCGGACTATTGTTCATTGGCCACAAAGCCATGAGGTGGCTCTTTCTCCCAGGTCAAGAGGTCAAGCTCCAGGGCATTAATTTTGCTGAGTTTCTTTGTTATAAATAACAAACAAGGTCATTTATTTTCATTTTCTTGTTTCTAACTCCATGCATCTACTCCCCAGGATGAACTCCATAAACAGGTGGCTGGAATGCTGGGGAGAAAGCTTGAAACAGTTCCAGAAAAGAGGGCATGTCCCACTCTGGTGAAACGGTTTGATGAGTTAGAGATTTTGTTACTGCAGGATACGCACCTGCACTATTACTTGAAAAGCAAACACTCGTCTGTTTGGCACGCACAGATCTATGTAAATTAGGGGAGGTTATTTTGCTGCTAGTCCTTGGCTGTTCTGTGATCAAAATGCAATGGTTTCCCAATTCGTAAGAAACAGAATCTTTATTAGACTCAGTTCTTTTCTCGGTTTTTTTTTTTTTACCATTTCATTGCTCTATGGTTATTAAAAATAACATGTCCTATAAATTAAACCTAGAAACATGGGTGCTCATCAAAGAAAGGATGTCATCAGAGGCTCCAACTATGGGAGCTATTTATGTACAATGGTATATAGATCTGTCATGGAAGGAGTTAATTAATATCTGTCTGATGATTTTTCTCTCCTTAAGGCCCCAATAGCTGTCCTTTGGTGAAGAATTAAAAAATGTACTGACCCCCACCCATTGCTAAGAGAGTTCTGGGTCCTCAGCTTTCATTGTTCAGCCAGTGGGCTTTGTGGGCGACACTGCAGGGCCCCTCTTGCTGGAAATCCTCTGAGCTTCCTGATTTCCACTCCTGCATAAACCTCCTCCCCCCATCACTACCTTTGTCTCTTTGGGGGAAAAGAAACCTTTTTCACTCGAGCAAAATAAAAACTACCCAGTATTTGTTTCTGGAGTGTAATTATAAACTTCATTGTACATTCTTCCTGGCTTTGATGCTTATCTTGAAGAGTTCAGTGAAAATAAATTGTTTTTATGAAAGCAGAGAAACCATTCGATAAACACGCTGTCTCTGAAAATTGTTCCTGCAAAAGAGGTCATTCTTTCACTTTAGAAGAAATAGAATACATTTCAGAAAACAGGCAGGACAACAGTTTAGGATTTCTGTGAACACAGGATATATTTTTTTAAGGCAGGGTGTAAACACACTGAAAATTGCACACCTCCTGATTGTGTGGAGTGTATTGGTTTTTAAAATAGCTTTATTGAAGAGCTACTTAGGTCGCAAGCAAATACTTGCTACATTTCCAGGAATGAGTTCTCAGCTCAGTACTTTTTTTGCTACTAAGGTTTTGGGGGTTACCATTCTATAATTACTATATATCTGTCAGAACCTATGGGTGTATCTATTCTTAGTTAAAGTCATACTCAGCTGGGAAAATGATTTGTTTTCTAGAGCTCTTCTTGTGCCTGGTAGCACAGAAACCAATATGGCCAAACTTGGTTGTAATATGAGAAACAACCTCATATACATAACAATATATTTATTACCATGAATGAAAAGTTTGCTTATTTTTTTCCCCATTTGCTCATGTGTCTGTATTTCTTGACCTAAGTAAAACTATAAAAATAATTCACATTTCCAGACCAGAAAAGTTTGGATTCACTGAAAACTGAAACTAACAATGACAGTGCTTGGGGATTATTTTCACACTATAATTCCTGTGTGAAACTCTCTCCTGGTGATTAGTTTTCAAGCCTGCGCTGGAGACGTGTAATGAGGGCCCCAAGGTCAGAATGCTTCCTCTATACCATGTGTACATTCACTATTGTGAGAGCCTTGGTAGGTCCTGACTTGATTTTATCTGCATGTGATTTAGACTATGAACGTGAAGAGTTGATTCTCGGCATGAAACTCTCTTAAATTTCATGGAGATGAGTTAATACAGACACTAAGAACCCATGCTAGATAGAAATGCTATGCTTTATGACATGAAGCCCAATTCAGATATAAGACCAAGTATAAGACATTTTATGAATATAATACATTAGCTGTTATTATGGGAAAAGAAAAGAAACTTGAGTAGCTCTGGCCCTGCTAATTTCCACTTGGAGCTGCTGTTAATTTGGCTGCATTACATATTGCAAACAAGGATTATAATATTTGGGTAGAACTTTTCATGACCAAAACTCAAGAAAATTAAACTGTATGTAATGTTTAATACAATCCTCATCTCAACTGAGGAAGCAGAACACAGGTTAAATTACTGTTCATAGATCCCTAAAAGTGGGAGTCTCAGATCTTTAGTTATAAAACGCAGCAAGTTTAAATGCAGTCCTCATGGGGACTTTCTTGCTTAATTTTGGAGCCAGATAAAGTAGAGAAATAAAGTTTTTGAGTTCTGTCAAGATGTAAAAATGGTGTTCCTATTATGTAAAGTTTGTGTATTTCCGCCCCCCCCCCCCCATTTTTTAGAGATTCTTGGACGACACCAACTATCCAGTTACAAACATCAAGCTAATAAGACAGACGTTTTGGACCCAAATCATATAAAAACCTTACAGGAATTTTCTTATGCCCAGAAGTTGTATTTTGGGTTCAGAACTGATTCTTGTACTGCCCTCTTCTAAATCAATGACCGTTAGCACCGTGCAGCATAAATTCAAAGCATATTTAAGATATGTTCTCGGAGGTTTCTTCAAATTCAAGGCTAACATAGTACAAAGGAAGCCTTTGTCTGTGGCATTTCAGAAACAAAACGCTGACAGCCTGAAAAAGGTGACACTCTTACGATGACAAATAGCATGACAGTTACAATTGCATTAAATTTTTAAAAGCATCATTCTAAGTTTTTAATGGATGGGCTTCAAATCCACTGGCACCCTTAAAATTGGGGGGCATTCTGAATGCAATGGTTAATCAGAACAGCTCTAAATGAAACAACATTCTAGTTTTAATGTATACAAAAGATCTAAAACAGCAGGGTGCAAAAGGCTCTCTTCTCCCAACCCTCAGGTAGTTTGTTCTTCTCCAAATCAGAAGTATTGGGTTCACTCTTTTCAAATCTTACCTTGACCCGGTTCCCTGGGAGGGATATTCCACTACAAAAACATCCGTCTTTCTTCCCTCCCTCTCTCTCCCTCCCCCCCACCCCCGTTCTTCCTTCTCACTTTCCTTTCTTAAATGAATATTTATTTATTGCAAACCACCTAAGTACCAAGCGTGGTCCAAGGTTCTTGGGATACAGCAGTGACCCTGCTTGGGCTCTTGAGCAGAGTGTCTGGCCCCCTTCCTGGAGCTTTCTTTTACAAATACCATGATGCAAATTTGCTTGTCAGATTGTTTCTCCCCATAGCAGCAGTAGCCATGTCATGACGGGATCTCCAGCTACCTGGATGGGACAGGGCATGTGTACATGCATGCGGGTGACTATGTATGTGTGTGTGTGTGTGTGTGTGTGTGTGTGTGTGTGTGTAGGAGTGTGATGGGTCCAATTCTCCTTTGAGGGCTTCCATGTGTGTCACTTTGGGCTCCTCTTTATCATTCACAAGTGCCTAAAACAGTGTCCAGCACAGAGGAAGCATGCAAAAAGTATCTGTTGAGTGCACGGAGACTGACTGTGGGCAAAATCGCGTGGTCGGTATGCAGCCTTCCCAAATGACTGTTTCTGTTCTAGTGATTTTTTTCATTCAAAGTGCCTCAACATATGTATCTTCAGACTCATCAGTTTCTTTTTTCCTCTCTCCTTAATCAAGATCTACACTCAGAACTTTCGCTTACATTACTTCCTAAATCATCATCATCTTAAAATATTGACTGACCGAATATTGTTTCCTTCCCCAAGACATTTGCATTGTGACAGGGAGGGGGGTTTTAAGAGCAAGCCTTTCCCACAACAATGGCCGGGAGGTGGTATCCCTAGCAGCGGGCATTTCAGCCTCCTGGGAGCCTCCTGGGAGAAGGCTGTCCCCTCAGTTTCTAGTCTCCACAGCTCAACGTTCAGTGCCACGCAGGCGCCCACATGCAATTCCCCGTCTCGCAGCTAGTGGGGTTTCCAGTGCGAATATTTGTATTCCTGATCCTCGAGGTCTGATTACAACTTCAGGTTCAGTCTCTATGTAACTTTGATTATACTTTGCTTCATCCTCTGTAATCAAGCTCAGATTGCTCCAGATGCACGACAGAATGAGCAGAAGGTGAGGAATGTGAGTGTGCAAAGAAAAACTCTGCTTCCCAGCCTTTTGGGGGCTCCTTTTAACAACTATCTGGAAAAAAAATATAATTTCTTTTTTGGTACCTCAGATCAGCAGGCTGCTCCTCGCCTGTGGCCAGATGCTGCACTCCACACCATTGTTAAATACTAATAGTGAAACTTAAAAGATGTACTCTTGCGAGACAACAGGTGGCCACTGCAACCTCCAGCTCTGATTGGTGGAAAGGCCACAGGCGCCCAGTGGCCCGGAGAAAGGGCCTCCACTTCTGCGTTTCAAGAACCTGCTCAATGGGGTGTTGTCCTGATAATATCTCAGCTCACTGCCAATTTGTGCAACCCGCTGGGCCATTAGGGAGCGCCGCTGGGTTGTCAACGTTAAATGGAGACTCGGGAGAGGAGACCAAAGCTTTTTCAGGAGGGGGGGATTGGAGTCAACCCAGCGACAACGTAAGCAGTTGTTCCTTTCCTGAATACACACGGCTCTCTCACGCAGTCTCCAAACACCCGACTCTGCTAAGAGAAGAGCAAATACACAAACTTTCGCCTAATTGAAGTTTATTTTTCCTGCTTGGTTCCAGAACGATAATATTGGGCAAAGGTACATACACAAGGTGTCACCAAGCCAGGGTCCCTATTTTGGAGAACAGACGAAATGAAGAGAAAGTCCTGTGATGCTTGTCTGAAAAACTTCAGGCCGTGGGCCAGCAAAGTGTGATCAGGGACGAAAGTGTGAGTGAGTGTCAGCTAAAATATTTGTAAATTTCTCCCTTCCTGTTAAAGTAGTTACCAGACAACCATATTGGGGAGGGGGGCAAATCTCACAGCCTCTCCTTAACGTTCTCATCTGGTAGCAAATCCCTTCCCTTCGCCAAGGCTGAGGGCCAAACTGTCAGATGAACCCAAAGCAAGGGGGGGGCGGGAAGATGTAGCTTAAAGAAAGAGAAAGAAATCAAGAGGGGGGTGGGTGAGTGCACTGTGAAGAAGTTAATCACCCAGAACCTTTTAGGAAAATAGGGACATTTTCTCTCAGAGAGCGGTGAGTGATCCGCCTAGATCCAGTTACTCAAATGCCTTTCGAATACAAACAAGAGCAAAGAAAATACGAAGAGAAGCGACATGAGGCTTAACCCGGGGAGCTTCAAGTCTGCCTACCTGTGAAAGGTCAGGCCCCCATACCCCTCCTGGAAAACACCACAGGTGTACACGGGGCTCCCAGCTCCCGGCTCTTCGGAGGCAATCGTGCAGATTACCTGCTGGGTTAGGTGCCTCCAAGAAGGGGACACTCGTGGGGGAAGGCGGAGTGGGGTAGAGGGATCGGGGGACCCACGAGGAAGGAATGGGGACGAGGAGTGGAAACCGAGGGAAAGAGGAGTGGTGGGAAGGGAGCGGACGGCGCGCGGATGCTGCTGGCAGGAGCCGGGGGCCCAGGGCAGCGGTGGTCCGAAAGGGGGCGGGGGTCCATACCGGGCACGGGACTGGCCGAAGCGGCCGAGGGAAGGAGGGGAGCGAGGAGCGCTCCGAGGCAGCGGGGACAAAGAGGACCGGAGAGGGAAAGGGGGCGCGGTGGGAAGAAGAGGGGCCCCGGAGAGGGGGAGGCCGCGGCGCGGGCGACGGGGCGGTCGAGGGCTGCGCGAGGCGCGGGGTGAGCCGCGAGGGGCCGCGCGGGGCAGGGGCCGGCGGGGCGGGGTCCGCGCGCCCGGAGGCGGTCCGGGCCGAGAGCGCACCGGCGGGGCGGGCGGCGCGCCAGCTGCCCGCGGTGGGAGGGGCGGAGCGGCGGCGGCGCGGGGAGGGGACCGGCGGCGGAGGGAGGCAGGAGGGGGAGAAGGAGGGGAGGGGCTGGGCCCCTTGTCTCCGCGGCTCCTCTCCTCAGTCCGCCCGGGGAGGAGGAGGAGGAGCGGGGCCAGCCGCCGCCGCCGCCGCCGTCGTCGTCCCAGCCTCGCCCCGCGCACCTGAACTCGCCGCGCCGCCCCGGGCCCCCGCGCCGCGCCCCGCGCCCCGGGCGCCCGGCCGGTGCGCAGCGCTGCCTTGGTGCCCCGGCGGGGCGCGTCCCCCGGGCCGCCTCCCGCTCTCTCGCAGCTCGCGTGGCCGCGCCTTTGTGTGCGGCGGCCGCGGCTCCCGGGCTCCTCTGGCTCCCGGTCGCGGCGCCCCTCCGGCCCAAGTCCCGCGCGCCGCCCCCGGACAACCCCGGCTGGGCGCCCCCGACGGTGGATCTAGCGGCTTCGAGGAGGCGGGCACCGGTCCCGGCGAGCCCCAGTCCCGGCCCCCGGCCCCGGGCCCGGCTCCGGCATGGATGTGAGATTCTACCCCGCGGCGGCCGGGGACCCCGCCGGCCTGGACTTCGCGCAGTGCCTGGGGTACTACGGCTACAGCAAGGTGACCGGGCCGGGCCAGGGCCGGGGGGCGGCGGGTCGGGGGCCACCTCCCCATCCCGGGCGCGCCCCGCGGTCCAGATCTCCGCCTGCTTCACTTTTCTCTCCCCTCTCCGCTCCTTTCCCTTTGCGCCTTCGTTTCTGTCCAACTCTCCCGCTCTACTCTTTCTGCCCCCTTCCCACCCCCCTTTTTGTCCCTCAGCCGGCGCTCCCCTCTCTCCTCCGCCTCTCCTCCCACTGTCTCCCCCCCCCAACCTGGCCGACGCTCTTTGGCTGCCCCAAAGAAGAGCAGCCCAAGAACTGCAAGGGGGGACTCGCGTGTGATTCTTTGTTGTTGTTATTAGTAAACACGATCGCAGTTCCCCTGAGTTTGCGGGGGGAAGGGGGCAACGCAGGAGTCCCCCATCTCGTGGTCTGATGACTTCGCCGCCCCCCTCCCAGCCCATCTCACCTCCCCCACGCCCCCGAGAGCTGGACCCAGGGCCGCTTAGCGAAGGAAAGGAACTAACTTTTGAGCGTGCCCTGGATGGGGTCTTCGAAGAGGGGAGCCGCGAAGTGGTGGGACCCCCGCAGGTGGCCTTTCCTGCCCTCTCGCTAGGGCGCTCTGGACCATGCAATGGAGGTGCCCGCCCCTCCCTGGTTAGCACTAGTGGCTTCTTCTCTTTCATTTTGGGGGGAGGGGTAAGTTTGGCATTTCGGGGAGATCAGGGTTAGAGACCTCCACACCACGCCCTGGGTCACCCCACCTCCTTCACCTCCCCCTGTTCCAACTTCGAGGACCCAGCATTTCAGGTGGCCAAAGGTGGATCTCAGAAGGGCAGCTGGCCGCAGCTCGGAGCGGCGAGTAGGTGCGAGAACCGCGGCCCTTGGGCCAGCGCAGCGCGTACTCCCGTTCTCAATCCTTTCCTGAAGCCCCCAAGGCCAAGCTTTAGAGGAAACATCACCCCGAGGGCGATATTCAGAGAAAGAGCTGTGCTCTGGCTGGCCTGTGCCTTTTGAATGTGGTTTTTCTTTCTCCTTCCCCCCTGCCCCTCCCTCCTCCCCTCCTTTTTCTTTCAAATCGCAGTTTGTTTATGATTGCTTGGATAACAGAGGAGGAAATAAGGAGCCTGCAGAAAGAAAGGTGCTATACAAAACTAATGAATACATAGCAGGAAGAGGAGGATTTGTATCTAAGAGTGAGGAACAGTTTGCTGTGCCCCGTGGCTGATGGAGGCTCGTGTTCCTTTCTGTTTGTTTATACTCCGTTCCCAACTCCAGTGCTGAAGTTTGTGAAACACCATTAGGGTCTCTCTTCCTCACCCCTCTGCCCTGTGTCATCATCACCCAGCTCTGCGCCTGGCACGGAGGGGCCTCCCAACAAGTATAGAAGGAAGGGACATCATTCAGTGTGTTTTAACCCTTTGGTGATGGTGGGCGTTCATGCTCTCAAAATTCCTAGAGTGATAACATTAAGCATTGAAAGAGAAGCAAGAAAAGGCCTATCCCTGTAGCCAGGGTTCAGGTTTAGTTTCAGGCCTCTGATTTTGGATTTACTCAAGTTATTAAATGCTTTCAAAAGTCTCCCATGTATGCTCAGTTAGGGACTTAGGCAGCCTAATTAAGTATGTAGTGTTTCTGAGAATCCACCTAATTGTTCCAGTGGGGTATTATTTATCTCCTTACAACTTAGCCTTGTGTATTCAAGCCTTGTATAGCTGGGCATGCTCTTATTTTTGGAAGCCATTACCTTGCCTAATGTAACTACTTCTTTCTCTGATTTAAGATCAGCAACACTCGAATGACACCAAAATAGAAACCTTTTGTACTAATCCAGTCACTGCAATGCGTGGCAAATCTCTCTGTTCACTAGGATCCCAAGGGTACTTCAAGGGACCAGAGGAAATTGTGGGTGTTTTGTGTGTGTCTCTTTTTATTTTTTGAGAAAGGCTATTTCGAGTCAATTTAAACTCAGAACATTTACTTCTGGGAGCGCCTAGAAAGCTTGCAAACAGACAATATTTATTGAGATGCTTGTTCAGTTTCAGGAGTGAGGATGCAAGATGGATTGCTGTCATATTTTCCTGATGCAGCGATTCGCCTGAAATAACTCGGTTTCTTAGTTATTCAGCAATCTGTCGTCTTAAGTGCTCTGTGTACCCAACTTATGAAAGTCAGTGCTTAATATTGGTAGAAATCAGATTGTACTTATTTTAAGGGATGTTTGCATTTCATTCCTTGCAGATAAAAATACAATAATCTTTAAATTGAGCCACGATACTGTATTTCCCTACTCTTAATTTCAGAAGTGAAAAACCCAACTTTACTCCCCGTAATTTTTCCTTATGGCGAGAATGCAGTAGAAGAAGAAGTATTAACTTCATGGGTATAAAACAGCAAGTGCTAGTTAAAGGTTTATAGCATTTCATTTCATAGCTAACTTGTGTGTCTGAAGTGACGTTATTCAATAGATTTATACTGAAAATGTAAAAACCAGCGTACAAAGACATGCATGTATCTTATTTGAAAACACCTGTAATCATTAATCTTTTAAGACTTAACTTTTGATCATGTGCGTTATCTTTCCGGATGGGAAGTGATGGCTTTCAAAGAAAGTCTGTTTCTGCCCTTTCTTGTTTTAACGACCATCTGGGAAACTTTAGAAGAAATACAGAACCCTCCGCTCCAGGCTTAACAAGGGAAAAGTTAGCGCTTATCGTTAAATTTATTTACAAACCGTGAATAATAGGGTTTCATTCATTTCTCTCTTTAACAAATGACCCGAGTCCTTTGTATAACTTATATGCATGTGTATTATCTTCACATTCTGTGAGTATATGGATCCTTTTTAAATGTCAGCGCTCATGAAAGTGTGTACTCTGTCTATGGAGAATGGATGAAAGAGTTTTGAGGGTTCAAAAGTCATTGCAAGTAGGAGAATAACTTCAAATAAAATATAGCCAGGATCATTAAAATCAGTTAATAATTCATGAACCAGCCACTGATGTATAAACTCAAAGTCATCTCTATTTCCTCAGGGCTAATTTCCATTTTAATTTCAAGTGGAAAATCTACTGTTTGAACATTTCTTTTTCTGATGCAGCTAACAAATTAAACTAACACCTATATCTTTTTTTTTTTAAAAAAAGCTTTATGTTATTCAAGTGAATTAGTGACCCATTGTCTATATATCTGGAACTTTTCTTTCCCTGGGTTCAATTTGTCTTCACCAGTAAGAAGCTAATATGCAACGTATCAATCGGCATGTAGTGGTCAGAAGCCAGCTCTCCTCACCCACCCGCCCCCAAATACACTGTTACGTTTAATGTGGGTGTAAGCCAGGTACAATCACGCATTGGGTTAATAATGAATTTGGACTAAACTCTAGTTACTAGCTTTTCTGCATATTCTTAGGGCTTCCCCACCCCCTTTCAAAATACAGCTATTGACGTCTTACCCTATGTAGAATAATCCTATGCTGTTGTAACTCCATCTGGCCCAAACATTGCTTCCTAATTATTATATGTGTTATTGATCACTCTGCTTAATTAAGCTGTTCTGATGTGAGCACTTTCCCTCCGCCTCATGGGCCTCTACCTTGGCTAGCCTGAAGAATAAGAGGACCCAAAGGGTGGTTTGTCATTGGTCTACCTTATTGGAGCCCATGGTTCAAGTTGAGAACATATTGAGAGGGAAGGGGGATTTGATTGAAACTCTCCTTAAGTTGATATCTTGCACTAGCATGAGAACTCATGGTTTTATTTCTAGGGTCTGGAGTATGAGGGTGTTGAATTTTGAGAGCAAATTGAGAGATTTCCATGTCAGGTGTTTAACCAAGATGTGGAAACCACATTGTGAAAGAAGTAAAAGGTTCTTCTAGGGACCTTAGAGCAAGGGTCATAAACTCTGTCTGTAGGGACAGCCAGTTAACCTCCATGAAGCTAGAGGTTGTGGTCAAGTGGAGAACATGCCCCATTTAAAGGGGGAGCCTTGCTCAGCATTAGTAGATTGTTGCCATGCCAACATTTGACCCAGTATCTCCACATTCTGCAATTCTTTTTTTTCAAGAAAATGATAATCTGGGTTTTTATGGGAAGTATCCTGAATTTTAAGTATTGGCTGCAAATTAACAAACACGTGAAATCATTATGTGGGACCCTCAAAGCATGCCTGTGTACTGCTCCTTTGCAACTTTTGTCTTAACAAACTCATATGCAGATGAGGATTCGAAAATCATTTTTAAATACATCATTTCTAGTTTACGTTCAACTCTGTGGGCAGTTCTACTACAGTGTTCGACTATGTGGATAATTCAGTTGAGTGAGTGGAGGAGGTATAATTTAACCACTTTCAGTGTAGTTCTAATCTAATAATTTGGATTCTATCATTCGTTAGTTTTATGGTCTCAAACCAATGGAATAGTCATTCTAGGTCAGAAGCTGGCAGACTGCAGCCCACAGGTCATGGTCTGCAAGTTAAGGTTGGTTTTTGTGTTTTTCAACTGTTGAAAGAATTTAAAAGAAGAAGAATATTTCGTGACTGCGAAAACTACATGAAATTGACTTTTGTGTCCATAAATAAACTTTTATTGGAACACAGCCCCACTCATTTGTTTACATCTTGTTGGGGCTGCTTTCATGCCACAGTGGCGGAGTTGAGTCATTGTGACAGAGACTGCATGGCTTGCAAAGCCTAAAACATTTATTATTTATAGAAAAAGGTTGCCAACTCCTGTTCTAGATGATCAGTCCACTGATGGTACCATGATCTTCCTTTGTTCCAAGCCAAGACAGTAGAAAGAAAATCAAGATGGCCTAACTGGAAAGATGACTCTCTCAGAGAATGTTTCTGGAAATGCTTCTAGAACGGTGGGGTCTCAGCCCTGGCTTCAGCCATGGTCGGGTAGGAGGAGGCTTGTAGAAGATACTCAAGCTCAGCCTTACCCCAGACTAGTTCAGTAAGAATCTCTGGGGATGGGATCCAGGCAGCAGTGTGTTTAAAAGCTCCCCAGGTGATTCCAACACGCAGCTCTGGTTGGAAACTTTGTTTTAGGCTGAGGATCCTGAAGTGAGCAATGTCCGGGGGCAGTAAAACTGGGTACGAAGTTTGTGATTGCTATAAAGAAGACAAGACCTAGGACAGAATGGTTGGTTCCTGGTCAGCACTCAGGGCCTTTTGAGGCCCTTGGCAATTCCTAAGCCCTGTTGATTTGGGCTCCCCTCCACATCCTGCGTTCAATACAATATGACATGATACAATATCTGAGTTGATGTTGATTAGGTGGCTTATGTTTGTATTTTGTAGGCATTTAATTGAGCATCTATTAGTTTTAATTTTGTAGCGTGTGTGTGTGCGTGCATGCACGCTTACTTCTGTGCTGTGTGGCCAATTACTTTTTTCTACATTTTAAACATTTCTGTAGGCTCCTGAGAAGCTTATAGTTCTAGGTGTCCGGTCTATGGTGACTACTGGATAAAGCAGGCTTGCTGACACAAGCTTGAGGTCCAGAAACTCCCCATTTTTCCACGTCAACCAGTGGAATATTGATGAGAACCATGTGCTCAGTGAAGCCTAATATACAGTTAGCCAAAGAATGTTAATTTTAGTCATTTCAGGTGAAGTCAATGGTTGTACATGGCCACAGCCTTCAAAGTATGTGTGGTTGTTTCAAGAACTGTCTACTCCAGGTCACAAACTGTCAGGGAGACACTGAATCCACTTGAGGACTTGTTTTGTTTACTTTGCACCAGTATTTAAAAAAATAAATTAGTTGTCTGTTTCTAAAAATCTTTGCATATAAATCTGGATTTCCAGTTTTTCTTCCATCGTAAATACTGGACCTGTACGCTGGCGTGGCATCGTCTGCTAGTTGCCCTGATTCAGATGGCTGTGTACTCCACAGTTCACCGTGGTCCTCTCCACTCCCTCCACCTCACACTTCGCCTTCTGTATACCTCTCAGGTAGGTCCCAGGAGGCTTCGAGTTTGAAAACTTTGATTAGAAAGAGATGAAATTAAGCGAGCATCAAATGATGCTCAGACCTAGTGAAATGAGGTCACTGTCATTGGAGAAATACAGACCCAGTGTTCCTTGCGGTATGTAGGATAGTAGATGAAATGGAAAAGAGTAATTTGTGATCATATTATAGAGCCGTGCTCCTCAAACTTGAGCATACACAAGTAATACCCAGAGTGCTTTCTGTAACACAGACCATTGGACTTTACCTCTAGAGTTTTTGCATTATAGGTCTGGGGTGGAGCTCTCAGGTGATGATGTCATACTGTGAGTAGCATGGCACAGAGGGCCTTCAGTGGTAAGGGAAGTAGTTTGTTCTTTGTAAGTTTATCAGCTAGAATGCTTTGGGCTGCAGGTAACAGAATAAACAACAAACAGTGCATAAACCCTAAAGACATTTGTTTACTAGTAAGTCTTTAGGTGGGCCATTTCAGGCTGTTTTGGATGGTTCAATCATGTCTTCAAGGACCCCCTTTACTTTTCTCTTTATTCCGCCATCCTTGGAATTTCAGCATTCTCCTCATGGTCACAGGTTGGCTGCTGTAGCTCTAGGCGTCACATCCTCACACGATAGCGTGCGAAATGAGAAGCAGGGCAGTGGTGTGGGTGGCAGTGGTAGTAAAGGAGCGCTTTCTCTTTCTACACATCTCTTATTAAGAAAGAATAGCTTTCTTGGAAACAGTTCCACTAGACTTTTTCATCTTACTGTTCAGAAACGGATCACATGCCCACCCTAGGACAGTCATTGGCAAAGAAGAAGGGGACTGCTGTGATCAGCACAGACCAATCCCATGTCATCCCCTGGGGCTGGACACTTGTCACATGAGCATAATTGATGTTACGCTCTGTTAGCAAGGAAGGAGGCTGTTGGAAGGACACCCGTGTCTGCTGCTGAGCACGTTTGAAGAATTTTGAGTGGGCTAGCGTGTGGTAGGGGTTGAATTTTGTGAAGATGAATCTGACTTTTTGACTAGATTAGCGTGGGGCCCGACAGGAGGTGGCGGTCAGCGGGGACCAGGGAGGATGCCACTAGCCAGTCGAGATAAAGGTGTGAGAAAGATTTGAACTAAGGAGATGTGAATATGGACGTGAAGGAGAGGAGGGCACGGAACAGAGCATCTCTGTAGCTTAGGAAGGAGAAAGAGGAAGCGGAGACGACTCAGGGTGTTTGAACTGGGGACCTGAATGAATGTTAAGACTTCGAACGGAAGCAGAGAGGCCAGAGGAGAAGCTGGGGTTGAAGGAAAGATAACACTGATGTGGGATATTTGGGTGGAACATTCCCACAGAGATGTCAAGTAGGTGCCCTGGAACCTACCCGTGCCTTGGAACTCAGAGAGCTCAGGGTTGGAGAACCAAAGTCGGGGGCTTCCTGTAAGTGATAAAGCACTGGAAACAGAAGTCACTTCTCTAAAAGTAAGGAGACGGGGTGGCAAGGACGCATCCTTGGTCTTGAGGGTAGGCTGGTGCGGTGTTTGGTAATCCAACTTCCCAGTTAGGGAGGCAGTATTTTAGGACGTAACACGTGAAACTCCGAAAATTTGGAAATCTTACTGTACCATGACAAGGATGGTATAAAAAAGGAGTGTGGGGCTTCCCTGGTGGCGCAGTGGTTGAGAGTCCACCTGCCGATGCAGGGGACACGGGTTCGTGCCCCGGTCTGGGAAGATCCCACATGCCGCGGAGCGGCTGGGCCCGTGAGCCATGGCCGCTGAGCCTGCGCGTCCGGAGCCTGTGCTCCGCAACGGGAGAGGCCACAACAGTGAGAGGCCCGTGTACCGCAAAAAAAAACAAAAAAAGGAGTGTGTGTGTGATGATATATCTTTTCTAGCTTAACAGTTATTTGGAAAGAAACAGTCTTAAATGGCTATCATCAAGTGGGAATAATGCAAAATTTGCAATACCATACTTTACAACCACGTCAGCCATTTATGAATTAAAACATTTCATGTGTTTTTCTTTGTGTAAGAGATGCAACTTCAAACTGGATTTTGTGACATGTTCATGATGTCATAAGTATCTTGGGGAATCTGTTTTGAGTGTGGTTAATAAGGAAGGACAGGATTTCTGCTAAGTATGCTTATAAATTCAGTGTATTTTAAAGGTGGATTCAGCACTCTTTTAAAAAAACCCTATTAAAATAAAAGGAGTAGAGGCTTTTATTCAAGGTCTGCATGAGCTTCTGACAGGTTTTATCTTCTGTCTTTGTAGTAGGTCATTTTATTTTCTTTGTTTCCTAGGTTTGTATCCTAATCCCTTCCTTTGGGAGGCCATGTTCTTTTAGATAGGTTCCACTCTTGTATAAAACACATTAGCCATTGGAAAATGTCCTTTCTTGTATGACTAACATTCTATCTTTAATCTTAATTTAATTTTACTTTGTTTATAAAAAAATACTTGTCATGTCTTGATAATCCATAAATTAAAGAAATTGGCCAACATCAAGAAGTGTTTGGATTTCACTCTAAATACATATTTGAATGATATAGATTCGTTCTTTTGGAGGAGATAGATTTTAAGGTGGGCCCTTCTATTCCATATCTTGCGAGTTTAATGTGACCTTTTCTACATTGACTATAAATTGTATATATAGAAGAATTATATTAAATATTGTAATGGAAGTGAGTTTTCAAAATATTTTAAATTGATGTAGTGTAACTGTACTATAATGTGAGATTTTTCCAGCAATTTCTACAGCTAATTTATAATGAGCAGGGGATTTTGGTGTGCTGCAGAATAACAAAATTTTTCCACTTTCTTTTAAAAAATCTTCTAGATATAGGAAGGAGAAGTCTCAAATGCTGACCTGGCTAGAACACTTTTGTGAAATATGTATGTTTGGTTGGAAGTTGGTTTTTCTCGAAAAAAGGATGAGTTAAATTTAGAACTATTGAGTACTCATAAAGCGTACTAGTAGACTGTTTTGCTACTCCTTTATGCCTGTCTCCAGGGAGAAACTCAACTCATTATTTGGCTTACTCAAAAAATTCTAACAACAATGTTTAATGGAGAAGTGGTTAAACTGTTGTATAAGTAAAAATTCTTTGGACTCCAAGTGGGGAAAAGTCCTCAAAATGAGTTAAATAGAAAAGGGATTATAAGTTTTGCTTCAGGCATAGCTGGATCCAGGTGTTACAAAGGGATGCTGTCAAGACTCCTTTATATTAGTGTTTTCATCTGTTCGGCTTCTCTCTCAGTCAGGTTAAACTTGCGTGGTGGGAAGATGTTCAGTAGCAGCTCCAGGTCACACCTGCACAGCTCAGCTTCCCCAAGAAGGGGAGATTCTCTTCCCTGCTTGTTTCTGTACCTCCTCTGCACTGAGTCTCATTGGACAGACTTGGGTCACGTGCCCAGGCCCAACATCACATACCCATCTCAGGATCAGGGGTGCATACTGGCAGCCCCATGGAAACCACATAGGCCAAGAGTCGAGAGCAATGGATCCTCAGAGAGAGAGCAAAACGCTGATGTCACAGCAAAGGGAAGTGGGCATGAGGTAGTTAAAAAAAAAAAAAAGTCCATTTAAACTGCTAAATGAAGTGAGACTTGACAATTTTTGAGGATTTGAGTTGTCCATGTTTCTTATTCTTTGTGGAAACCAGAAATAGCCTGTGCTTATTTAATGCAAATGTCATCATTGTTATTTGCCAAGCATTTATTAGGAATGCACTTCTTGTGAGGGGCTGAGATTAGATGTGGTCTGCCTTCAAGAGACCTCTAGTTTGGTAGGAGAGCAGGTGTGCATATGTGAGTGTTCATGAAATTCGTGTGTGTGTGTGTGTGTGTGTGTGTGTGTGTGTGTGTGTGAATATGTGTACATAGGGAGATGTTCTAGGCAGAAGCCAATGGTTGGTTTGGTGAAAGTGTTCCAGAAATGGTCAAGGAAGGGGAAACTTCAATGTAGGCAAAGAAAGGCCTGTTAGTTAGGGTTCACCTGCAAGTAACAGAAAAAAAAACTTGAGGGAATTCCCTGGTGGTCCAGTGGTTAGGGCTCCGCACTCTCACTGCCGAGGGCCCGGGTTCCATCCCTGCTTGGGGAACTGAAATCCCACAAGCTGTGCAGTGCGGCCAAATAAAAACAAAACAAACCAAAAAAAACCCCAGACAAACAGTAACACCCCCCAAACCACTTGAGAAGCAGTGGCTTAAATGAGATAGATTTTCTCTTGTCCCTAATGAAGACCAGAGGTAAGTAGTTCTGGGCTGTTACGCGGGCTTCATAGACATCTGGGACCCAAGCTGTCTCTAACTTTCATGTGACCCTTGTCCTTATGGTCCAAGGTAGAATGCCAGTCATCATCATGGTCCAACCGGCAGGAAGGAAATGTGGTCAAGGGAGGTCTCCAGAGGCTGCCACAGGACACTTGCTTCTTTCTCACTGGCCAGAACTGAGACACATGGCCACACCTGTGACTGCCAGGTTGTGGCTGGCCACGTGCCCAGGGAACACTCAGTTACTGCAGAAGCAGGGGTGAGTGCCTATGAGTGAGTGATGGGTGAGGTCCAAGGAACCCTTTTGGGTATCTCCAAGTTGGAGATTTCGTGAACAAACTGTAACATTGTATTTTGCTAAACTTCGTTCAATATTTTCGGTTTTATTTGCTCCTGGAGGGTCCTCTTTTGGTGAAAGAGATACACTGTGCTATCTTTTCAATCCTTTCTTCAGCTTTGGGGTTTTATTTTGGGCATGCTTAAAATACCCGATGATTGATCTGTGTCTTTGTAGGAACTGCAAATCCGATGTCCTAATATTAATTCATTACCTATATTTTAGGCCCAAATTTTTCTTCTTTTCAAAATACCTCTTGAATTTTTACACTGCCATTTCTCAGGTCCTAACTCTGGGTAATAGAGTTTTGCGCACAAGTCAGTCTTCAGTTGCGTTTTTTAAAACTAGATTGTTTTTCAACTGATGGGTTTCCTTTTTGATCAAACCCAGCTTACCTGTGACTCATCGTATCCACACATTCACCAAATCTTCTTCCCCAGAAACCTGCAGTTCTTTACACCCTTTCTCCTCACTTAACCCTCTGGCCCCCTTCTTTTACCCTTGACCATGCAACCTCGACGGCAAAGACACGGCAGCTTCCTCAGCCCCCTCTCCTTTTGCTGTATAGGCTGTGTCAGCCCTTGGTCAGCCTCATTTCTCAACTTTAGGATAACTGAACACTGTGTCCGTTTTCCTTTCTAAAAACGAAAGCTCTCTGAGTGTGCTTGGGTCCTTCTGTTTATCTGTTTATTCTCTTGGACATTCTCCAAACGGAGAGTCCAAGTCGTCTCCACTCTTTTTAAGTCACAGTCAGACCAGCTCTCCCCTCACTCTTAGGAGGGAACTCACATCTTTCACTTCATGAGGAACGTTGATATTATCTGCTAGGAATTGCTCATGTGTCATCCTCACTCGTGTAGGAACCGCTTCTCTCTTTTATCCAGACCCAGAGGAGAGCAGTTTCTACTCTTTGGGAGAAATTCCCCCAACAGCGTCATTCCCTTTCTGATTGTTGAATATTGGTTCTGCGGACAGCTCCCATCTTTCCCGTCTTAGTCCTTTTTCTACTTTCAAATGTGCCCAGATGTCCTCTGACCTCCACTACAGATTTTCCAATCTACAGTTTGTTGAGGGCCACCTCACTTGTCACGGCTTTGGCTGTCTCCTCATTCTATCCACATTATAGTACATGTCATGGTTTTGTTTAAGTCACTTTTTTCCCTTACATAAATTAATGTGAAATGAAGACCATCTCAAATGGAAAACCCTATCACTTCCCAGACATAGAAGAAAATCCTAAAGATAAATACCAGGGGAGTAAACAGTATTCTGGAGAGCTCACTGGAGACCTTGCTGGCCTCAGGCTCTGCTCTCTGTTTGTTGAAAAGGGGGATTTGCAAGTGTTAGGGAGGTGTGGAAGATGTGTTAGCACCAGACTGAGACTCTGGCTTTGATTTTATCTGGAGGCTTGAAAGGAGTTCAAAACAGAATGACTTTCTCAAGATGTAATTAAACATTCTTTCTTCCTTGTCTCTGGACCTCGCAGAGCAGTGCTTCTATGAGAGATATGCATGCGGGTCAGCTGGGGGTCAGGATAAAATGCGGATCAGCGGGTCTGGGTGGGCCGGAAGGTTGGCATCGCTAACCCATTCCCAGGTGATGCTGTTGCTGTTGGTCCTGGCTATGCTGGTAGTTGTGAGTCCTAGAGAAAGGACCATCCACATCAACTCTTCTGTCTCACTCTGTGGACCCCCTTTTTAACATCTCTCTGAACAATGGCGCAAACAAGAAGTGTCTCCCTGGGCTTCCATGTCTTTCCCACTCAGGCCCACCTCAACACCCTGCAGTCTGCTTCTGTTCCTCCTTGCATTACTGACACTACCTTTTTCCTCTTCTCCTGTGAGCTCTGCCTTGCCGGATCAAACTTCATTCATTCCTGCAAGAATGTGAAGTGCCTACTTAAACTAGATCCTGCTCTGAGCCCTGGGGCTATGCTTTTCTGATGACTATCCTTCTGTGTCCTGTGATCTCCCATGTCTCTGGTTCCCAAATATTGTATTGACATATTTGGGTACTCCTGCTCTGTTGTCTTGTCTGCAGCTTTCCCTCCTCTTCCCAGGCGATGGGAATGTCCTCCCAAAGCTTGGCTTCTTGCTCTTTTGCTCCTGTATTATTTTCACTTTGTATGTGGATCTTGCTTTCTGCCTTTAGCTGTTCCCTCTCTGATGTTGTTTGTATCGGCTATCTATTGCTGCGTAACAAAGTAAACCTTGTGGCTTAAAACAGAAAACATGTTTTACTTGTGATTCTGCAAGTCAGTAATTTAGTCTGGGCCCAGTGGGGCAGTTATTCTCATCTTGGCTGGATTCTCTAATGTGTTTGTGGGCAGTGACAGGTTGGCTGTGAGGCTTATTTTCTGGAGATTGGCTGACTGTCCACTGGGGCCCCTTGCTTCTCCTGCACATACGTGTAGTCTCTCCCCTCCAGCATGCCAAGATGTACACAAGTGCCTGCATGGTAGTAGCATTCTGAGAAGTGCAGAGGGCCCTTGAGCTCAGGCTCAGAAATTCTGTTCCTTCTACCACGTTCTACTGCCCAAAGCCAGATTCAAGGGGAGGGGAGGTAGATTCCATTTCTTGAAAGGAGCTGCTGCAAAATCACATGACAAAGGGGCGTGGATACAGGGAGGTGGAAGAACTGGGGCCTTTTTCGCAGCCTTCCCCAAGGCCTCAAATCTTCATCTCTGGCTTGATCTACATTTCTCATCCCCTATATGGCAGCTCTCTATAGGATATCACCACTTCCCTGTCTGCCATCAGTTTAAATCAAACATAAGCCATATGGCAACCTGCATCCCTCTGCCCCAGAGCTCCCCTTCAAGTTTTTACCACTTCTCTCAATGCCCTCGTCATTTTCGGATACAAAAAATTAATTGTGATTACTTGGCCCCTTTCATTCTCTTAAGGCAATAACTCTTCATGCCGTCTTCATTTTTCTTCTCATGACTTCTTTTGCGTCTGTCTTCTTTCTTTCCACTGCCAGTGTCCTAGCCAAGGCCTCTGCCATAGCCATAAGCTCCTCCCTGACTCTCTGTATTTTCTAAATTTCTCCCGCCTGCAATCAAATCTGCGCTCCACTTCGGTTTGATCCCTCAAAAGGATATTAGTCTAAGCATCATTCTCCTTCTAAAAGCACTTCCAATGGCTCGTCTTTGTTTATACCAGTGCTTTCGCAGATTTGCCACCTCCTTTTGGCCGTATCTACATACCACCAGTATTATTTATTAAAAATGTTTTTGCATTGACTCACTTTTTAACTTATATCACTGTTGCATAAGGGAACCTTGTATTGCTGGCAACATGTAAAAATTACCCATACAATAAATGCAAAACTATTAAAATTAAAAAATGTATGTATATATCAATTAAATTAATCCAGTATGCATAATAGATATGGGAGCACTGGGATAATAGATAGGCATAATAGATATGGCCTACAAGATAAATTGCTTTGTCCTCAACTTGACATTGAAGACCCTCCATATCTAGTATCAAAGTTAACCACATTAAGGAAAAACAAAATTCCTTAGAAAAAGATTGTTGAATTTTATTAAACACTAGAGTTCTGCTCAGGGTCATTTCAGTGGTTATAGATCAGCGCCACAAAGTAGGATTGCCTGTCTTAATATTTTCGTGCATTGCTTAGACATATCAGTTGTTTTGAAAATATTAATTTGAAATAGCTCTTTTTGCTGGCCCTCAAAGCCCAGTTGTTCACAGTAGATAACTTTCTTGGTGGCATAATAGCCTTGCTCTGTCTGAATTAATAATGTTTCAAATACTGTTTCCAATTCTGGCTTTGGTTTAACAGGTTCTTAACTGCCAGTGGGCTAAATTTTATACTACACATTCCCTTTTTTTATGGTTTGTCTTAATCCTAGATTCCTAGGAAACACTGTAGTTGTGATAGATACCATTTTGATCATCTGAACATCTCTTCATGGTTAGACACTTTGAAAACACTGGCACTCGAGCAGGTGCAAGATGGCAGGTTGTAGTTGGCATCCATCCCGCTTCCCTACGATTCTTGAGCCTGTGTGTTTATTAAGGTGAAACTTGTGGAAGTTCAGGGCAGAAACCAAGTGAAGGAAAACCAAGTCAGGCTAAAGAATTCTGATAGACTAATACGAAAAGTAAGAAGAGTGACAAAAGAAGACAAGAAGAGTGACAATAGTTGAGAGTGATCGAGAAGATTCTTATTTAGAAAGAGAGACAAAAAACAGTGTCCAGATGTGGAGAGGGAAAAGAAAAGGGTATTTTTTTTTTTAAAGAGACCAGTTCAACCCTAAGTTAACAGATAACTTTTGGACAATAGACAACACCTCATTGCTTGATTACTAAAATTTCCCAGCGTAGCATAACCCATATATGAGAATTTAACTTTCTGGGAAATTTTTTTCTGATGATGTTTGGCCATCATACTTGATGGTTGATGCAGAATTCTTGTCCTTTAGTTTCTTATCAGAAATGATGGTCCTTTCTTTTAAAAAAATTATTTATTTATTTATTTATTTTTGGCTGTGTTGGGTCTTTGTTGCTGTGCACGGGCTTTTCTCTAGTTGCGTCGAGCAGGGGCTACTCTTCGTTGTGGTGCGCAAGCTTCTCATTCCGGTGGCTTCTCTTATTGGGGAGCATGGGCTCTGGTCACGCAGGCTTCAGTAGTTATGGTGCGCAGGCTCAGTAGTTGTGGCTCCCAATCTCTAGAGCTCAGGCTCAGTAGTTGTGGCGCATGGGCTTAGTTGCTACATGGACTGTGGGATCCTCCCGGACCAGGGATTGAACCCGTGTCCCCTGCATTGGCAGGCAGATTCTTAACCACTGTGCCACCAGGGAAGTCCCTTAAATCTGGTGCTCAGTCCCTATTAAAAACTGTTTTAAGAGATAATATATTTATGGAGAACGGCCTGAAGAAGATGCAGTGCATCCATTCATCCAGATAACCTAACTTAAAGTGAGGCTTCTGCCAGCCTGAGAGCTGAATGCTTAGGACGACACACTGTTGTACACCCCACTCCACATTTGCCTTCACTGGGTCTCTCTCAGGTGTCGATTACACACTCCTAGGACTTCGCATTGAGCGGAATTATGAATAACAGTTTCATGAACATCCTTTGTTGGGGGTTCTGTTTAATTATAGTCCATTACATATTCATAGTGTCTTTTTTTTTTAGGATAACTTACCAGAGGATCTTTTTAGGTTACTGTATCAGGAAGAGCTGGAAAAAACATCACTTGGTTTTATCTAATGGGTATTATTAATCTTGTTATTCTCATTTCTTTGCATTGGCTGTCAGGAAGCTTGGAGTCCAGCATGAAACTTATTTAGTAACTATTCAGAAGAATAGGATGTGCATTCCTGAGTGCTGGTCGCCTTGGGTTTATTATTTTAATTTTTTTTTTTGCCTTGATTCTTAGAAATATTACCTCTCTCTTTAGAATCAATTGTACTTTTAAAAGTCACCCAGGGGCTTCCCTGGTGGCGCAGTGGTTGAGAGTCCGCCTGCCGATACAGGGGACACGGGCTCGTGCTCCGGTCTGGGAGGATCCCACGTGCCGCGGAGCGGCCGGGCCCGTGAGCCATAGCCTCTGAGCCTGCGCGTCCGGAGCCTGTGCTCCGCAACGGGAGAGGCCACAACAGTGAGAGGCCCGAGTACCGCAAAAAAACCCAAAAAACAAATAAAAGTCACCCAATTCTTTTGTGGAGAAAAGCAGCTTATGAATAAATACTTAAAATACTTCTAAGTACAATGAACATGTTTGCATAGTGTCAAGAATACTTTGAGTATCTTTCTACAAGAGAAATTTCCACTTAGGAAATTAAAGTCTACTGGTTGTGTCAATATTGTAAAAATAAAAAACAAACGTATCCCTTCCCCTTTTGGTCTTTTTACAAGGACGAGTATAACTCTCAATTTATAGCGCTTGCCAGAGTTCCTCTCCTTTAGGATATTTCCCCCAGAGTTAGGGAATCTATTGAAATGATGAAAACAGGGAAATTGGGATAGCCCCTGAGCCTTCAAATCAGTGTTTGAGCTCTCTTATCATTCAAAAAGTACTAATTCCTAAATGTTCACATCCTGCCATCATTAGCATCTATCTTAATTGAGTAGATGTAGTTTTAATTTTACCTGAAGACTGTTAAGATTACCCCAGCATTGGGGGTCCGTTGGACCAGTTGTCAAGTGGAGACTGGTCCACACATGCATCCTAGTATCCACGAATTGGCTCCCTAGGGGTTGGAAAGCGCTTCTGCGCACACCCAGGGCATTTGATCTTTGAGAAAGCCCTGCTGTCTTGGCTCAGGGAAGCCTTCCTGATGCCACGTGAACCCTGCCCAAATTAAGAGAAGCAGTTAACCTCTCATAAAACCAGCCACCCGCTTAGATTGCTTTAAAGTGACTCATGGCAATGCAGATGTACTTTACCATTGTCTTGGTGCCACTGTTTTGTTTAATCAGCTTCCTGAGAAGTGGGAAACTTTATTTTGGTAACTTTGGAAAGCAGCCTGACTCATTCCTCCTTAGGTTGTTTATCTAAGGTTGGCCCAAGAGGTCTAATGGATTTTAATGACTCCAAATATCGAGCAGTTGGCAGGCTGGCAGGGTGTGTGGGCAGAGGCCAGGTTTGAGCCACTTTCCACCACGTATGGGCTCTGTGATCTCCAGCTCGCTCCTGAGCCTTTCAGTGTCCGCATCTCTAAAATGGGGATTCTACTCTGCTGCGTGGTGGATAGACATTGGTGAACGAAACAGAGAAAATCCTGCCCCGTAGCACTAACATTTTAGAGGCTTATGAACCCAGCTGCTCTGTGGGATCATTGTGTGCAATAAATAAGCTTACTTTGTAGAGAATAATGGTAGACCATCTATAACATAGGGTTGTTGTAAATATTGACTGTAACTGTCTATATACTAAGCACTTCATTAATATTACATATTATCATCGTTATTATTCTAGGATATTATTTTTAGCCGAAGATCAGGTACATTTCTTAAGATATGGATAGATTGTGGAACATAGACGGTGGGGAAAGACTCTTGCCCCAGAATATCCCGACATATGAACAGAACTATTTGGAGGACTTTACACCTTAAACATTTATATGTGGACCCTCTGTTCTTTGCTTAATATATAACTAGGTCAGGGTTTCTCAACCTCAGCACTATTGATGTTTGGGGTCAGATAATTCTTTGTTTTGGGGCTTTTTGTGCATTTTTGGATGTTTAGCAGCAACCCTGGCCTCTACCCACTAGATGCCTGTAGCACCTCCAGTAAAACAACCAAAACCATCTCATTGCCGAATATCCTTTGGGGGGCAAAATCGCCCCTGGTTGGGAACCACTGAGCTAGAGGAATATTTTGGAAAACTCTGTGGCTTTGTCATTTAGAAAGTGCTAACTGGGATGAATCATTCCTTCGTTACAAAGGGCATTTATCTAAATATAGGGCAGTTATCTCTCTAGGGCCTGATGGAGCTAAAAGGATGCTCCCTCACTGTGTGTGCCTCGGAATAGCTAAGAAGGCCAGTGTCCATCTGGGGGGGAGTCACCAGGGAAGGAAGTCCCTGGACCAGGTAAAAGAATCAACACTTGTCTTGACATCTGGCAACTGTTTTCTTTCTTTTTCCTTCTCTCTCTTTTGTTTGGGGCTCTCTCTGGGTTACTAGAAATAACTTTTGAATTTGCAAAGCTGTGTGATATAGCAGATTGAGAAGAGAAGGTCTGTGTTCACTAGAGGGAATAATTGGAATAAGTGTTCATGAACTTGGGACTTGGCTCAATTAGGGTTCACCTGTGTCTCTAGATACTTGAAGTAAGTCAGTCACAAAGCTATTTGGAGTGAATTGTTAAAACACCACCAATGACTGGTTCTGTGCAGTGATTGCTTGAAATAACAGATAGGATCTGGGTGTCAGGGTTATTTCTCTTTCTCGTCCCATTTCTTCTAACTTGGGGGGCACACTCCAGTTGATTATTTCATATATTTGGTCATTCCCAGTCTACCTGCTAGTTGTTATTATTATTTTTTAGTCTTGAGCCACGTGAACCCCAAGCTCAGAAGTCTTTTCTTCATTCATCCCTCAGATATTTTGCAGTGGCTACTCTGTACGGTATGGCGCACATAGACGCTTAAGAAATAGCGTCGGCCTTCTAAACTGTGAGCTCCTGAGAGCAGTGACCATGTCTGTCTTATTGGATGCTCTGTCCTCAGAACCCAGCACTGTGTCTGGTGTACAGAAAAATCTCCAGTCATAACTAGTTGGGAGGTTTTTTGCTAATAGTCGGTGGCCCTTGGCTTAAAGTTTTTATAGGCTGATTACTTTACACATTCCTTAAACTGACAGGATGTCTTAAGGAACCCGTAGCAATGTGTTTAAAAGAACGAATGTTTTGTGGTGGTCCAGCGTTTCGCAAGCAATAAATCGCAAAGCCTACCTGGCTGATCCTTCCCAGAGCAGTTGTCACCATGACCCTCCCCTCTCCACCATGCTTGGAATTCCCAAAGGAAAGGGGGAGCGCTGCAGACAACAATGTCCCCTCTCTTGCCCTGATCAGGAGGGTTTTATTGTCAGGAAATCCCCCTTTTCAGGGACTTCATTGTTTGCATCCTCGAACCAGCCCTCCCTCAACCGCAGCTCCACCCCCATCCCCTACCAGCCAACGAGTTCAAGGCTTTATGGAAATGAAAAGTTGCTCTTCTTCACAAAAAAAGATCGGGGGAGATAAAGTGATTAACACTTATTTTGTTCGGGAATCCATCCGAGCTACCATCCTTGAACACTCGTTTGGCTTGTTGGAAGGGTAATCTCTTTCAGAAACATTGGACAGAATTGACCAATTCATTATGTATGTAAGTCTGCTTAAGAATGTTTAATTCAGTGAGTCCTCATCGCTTGGCTTTGTAATCTCCTGCCTTGGCTATTCTGTTCTCTTTGAGTTTCTGCAACTCATTTCTCCCCTGATTATTGAATCTTTCCCTGGACATTCCAGGCTTGGTGGAATCTCAATGAATAGATTTATGGGGGAAGAAAAACTCCACACTCTTTCAGTTAGCTGTCGATGACTGGATTGTTCTGGGGTAATTAAACTTGGGCAGCTACAAATTTGAGAAAAGTACGAGAATACTTAAGCCAATGGGAATGTGGGAGAATGTCTCAGAGGCAGCAGTAGCTTATAAAAAGTAGCTACTTTGGCCAATATGGGCAGTTCCTGGAGAGCCAATCCTGGAAGATCTAAATGAAAACAAATGAACATTTAGTTCTTTATGGGCAGACCAAAATTTTTGCGATTTAAAGAGAGGCACAAATAATTCAGTTGTGGGTATCTCTCAATGGGATGTATCGTACATTTTTTCATTTTCTTTTCCTTCTGGATTTACCTGGCAGGTTTGTGTTATAAATTAATATAGTATTAATACTTATAACAGGGAAGGGAGGGAGCGGGGAAAATACAAAAATATTGGGAAATGTTGGAAGGGCGTGTGTGTGTCTGTGTGTGCGCGCACGCATAAATATTGGGAAATGTTGGAAGGGCGTGTGTGTGTCTGTGTGTGCGCGCACGCATGTGTACTACACTCCGTGGGACTCGGATGGACTTCCCAGTGGTGGAAAGCAGCAGAGGCGTGAGAAGAGGCCCTCGCTTTAGTTACTGCCTTTGTAACCTACCAGTCCACTGTCACCGATCACAAAGAAGCAATGAAATACATTCATGCATGCTTGACAATAGCCACTGATTTGAAATTAATGTTTGCCCCTCTAGGTGTAGCTGGTAACGTTGCTGATGGCAGGCTGCATGCTTCTTAGCAAGCGGCCAGATGCCTGGAGTAGAATTTGATTTATTATTTTATTTTGTATGTGTTCTACTGTCTTAGTAATTTAGGTAGGTGCTCTGGACTCCAGATAAGTTTTTTTTTTTTTCCCATTTCCTTTCCAGTAGGAGGGCTTCAGGGAAAAGGGCAGAAGTAAAAGAGAAAACAACCCCACAAACTTCTTCAAGTGGATCGTTACACTTTAACAAATACATGGATAGCCCTCCTCCTCCAGTCATCAACCTTTGGGTTCATCAGAAAGATTCCCCAGTCATTTTATTTACTGTAGCTGATTAGGTTCAGTGAGTTCAGCACATACAGTGGCAGTCAGGTCCTGCATATTTCTTTTTCAAAAGCCACCCCCCCCAGACCTTGTTTTTTTTCTCAAATATAATGCCTTTTAAGACTTTTTTTTTTTTTTGTAAGTAGAGGATTCTTTTATTTTTGTTTTTTTTTGTTGTTTTTTTTTTGTTTTTTTTTTTAACATCTTTATTGGGGT
Organism: Lagenorhynchus albirostris; assembly: GCF_949774975.1. Lineage (NCBI taxonomy): Eukaryota > Metazoa > Chordata > Mammalia > Artiodactyla > Delphinidae > Lagenorhynchus > Lagenorhynchus albirostris. The sequence goes on along the minus strand of NC_083113.1, from coordinate 29,155,790 downwards.
ATAATCGCTTTACAATGGTGTGTTAGTTTCTGCTTTATAACAAAGTGAATCAGTCATACATAAACATATGTTCCCATATGTCTTCCCTGTTGCGTCTCCCTCCCTCCCACCCTCCCTATGAAACCAGAATAGAACAAAGTAAAATTTTTCTTTTATAATGATCATTCCAGGTAAGGAAATTGTTTTGGGAATTTTACCTTAACAGAACTTCAGGGTGGGTATCCGGGGGGAGGAGGCAGCATCACGCAAAGTCATGGAGCCTTGACGAGGCAGAGGACGGGGGTTCTTGTGGACACCCGTAGGGGAAGACAGAGGCTGGATTTCGAAAGGTCTCTCCCTGCACGCTTCAGAGTTTGAGCTTTATCTTTCAGGCACTTTGCTTCAGGGGTTGTGCTTAGATTTCTGTTTTGGGGGGTGGGTGGACCTGGCATGAGGGGTGGCCTGGGGGGGAGGGGAGGGTAACAGGGCAGCGTGTGTGTGTGTGTGTGTGTGTGTGTGTGTGTGTGTGTGTCTGTGTTCCTGTCACGAGACTTGGGTCCCTTTTAGCCTCTGTTGGAAGAGGTGGACCTGGGGGTGTTCATTTCCTTTATGTCTTGTTCAGAAATGCTGAAGTCTTCTGAAATCTCATTAAGAGACTTTGTCATCGTGAACACGTACCGGTGGTGATCTGACATCATTTGCATTTTACTGCTCCATACGTGTAAATTATAGTCATTTTAGGAAGAAGGAATCACAAACATCTAAAAAATTCATTATAATTCATTTCTCAAATTCCACCTCTAATATATCCTTTTCTTTCAGGTGACCAAATGTCATATCATAATGATTTTTAAAAACTGAAATAGACTCCTTTTAGGGCCTATTGGATTCAGCAAGTTATTAAATTTCACATCTTCCAGGGTGTATTTTTTCTGATGCCATAGTTCAAGATAATGTTTTTTTAATACTACATGCAGAATTCCAGAGATTCATAATAACTTATGACATCTTAATGTCCACAGTGACATTCCACTGGTCATATCCAACTGTGATAAACAGCTCTGTACTCTGTAAAGACGACAGTCACTAAGTAAAATGCAGGAAGATGCAAACACTCCCTTGGTCTTATGAATAATGTTACAGATCCTGAATGTTAATTTTGAAGAAAACACATGCTTAAATTTAAAGTTTATGCCTTCAATTCGTAGTCCTTTTATTCTTCCAGGGGGAAAAAAATCAAGCAGCTATACTTTAAATGAATTTAATGAACTGCAAAGACTGACATTTTCACTATAAAAGTCACACTTCATTTAATGAGTAGTTAAATATTGATGCTATATTAAAATACAGGCAGAATAAAAATGGCACAATGGATTTCAAAATAGGAATTCTGGGTTCTTTTATGTTGAAAATTTCATGAACGGGAAAAAAAAGTATCATTCATCAGAATGTCTTCATAAACACAAATATTCCTGTGCAAAAGCATATTAGCCTGCAGTCCATAAATCCCAGTAGATGAACTGAGGTAAGTCTTTCTTTTCACTGTCTGGTTCTACATCAATCTTTGTTGCCCAAGGACCCCATGATGTTAAACGGGGTTCGTGTCTTTAACAGGAAAGACACTGAAATTACAGGAGTTTCCTTGAACTGACTTACTTGGATATGAAGAAAAAACAACTGTTATATTGATGGCTATTCTAGAAAAATAATTGAGCTAGATCCTATTACTCCTATTACTCCCCTGCTCAGGGCTCCCCAGTGGCCCTCTGACTCACTCAGACTAAAAGCCAAGGTCCACATAAAGGCCTAAACAGTCTTAGCTGGGTGGCCGCCATGATCTCCTTTGACCTCATCTCCTAGGTGAGGCTCGCTCTGCTCCCGCCACAGTCGGAAACTCCAGACACACACCCATCTCAGGGCCTTTCACCCGGCCCCAAACCCCTTTTCGACAGACATTTTCATGTCTCCCTCATCTTCTTCAGGTCTTTTCTCAAATGTCCTTTATTCAGGGAACCCTTTTATGAACCCCCTTCCCTTTCCATGATATTCCCCATCCCCCTTCCCCTCTTCATTTTTCTCCACGCATCTGGTCTTATAACATACACCACGTTTCTTTTACTGATTGCCCGTCTCCCCTGTGCTAGGACATAACCTTGTAAGGGCAGAGATTTCTACCTCTTCATTGCTTTATCTCCATTGCCCAGAGCTGTGCCTGCTATAGAGGGAACGTTCAAGAAGTATTTGTGGAATGCACAAATGAATGAAGAAAGTGTTTTTTCAGGTAAAAGTGGAGTTTGCAGGGGAAATATTTTCCATGGTAGTGGGGAATGGGGACCAGAATATCAGGAAAGACTCCCGGCATGTGGATTTGGGAGTGATCAGCACGGATAGGGTGACCAACTCGTTGTGGGTTTCCTGGGACTCTCCCAGTTTTAGCACGAAAGACCCATGTCCTGGGAACCCCCTCAGTCTCAGGTAGATTGGGATGGTTGGTTACTCTGTGCACAGAGAACATACTAGAAGCTTTTGGAGTTTGCAGGAGGACAGGGCTCACAAACCCACCTGTCATAGACACCAGGAAGATGACACGTGACTGCAGCTGACTTGCCTGTGTGTGGCTGGGGACCGTATGAGCAGAACACGGGCCCCTCTAAAGGGCATGGTTGCAACTCCACTCTGGCCAACCATAGCTCTAGGGAGTTAGAGGCCAGTGTTGTCTGAGCTCCAAAGTTTTCAAGGGGATCCAGAAATTTTGATTCTGTGATATTTTTCAATTTTTAAATGTTGGCAACTAATTTGAAACCGTCTAAGGATTATGTATGGCCTGTGGGCCGTCATTTCGCCACCTCTGCTGAAGTAGACTTGAGCTCCCAATTCTTTAGGAGACAAGGCCTGTGAACCTTAATTTTAAGCACGAAATGAAAACATAGTTATTAAATGTCTTTATTGTTTGGAGAAAGGCAATATCATTGTTAGTTGTAAGTAAAGGTTTTATGTGGAGATTTGGAATATGAATATTTGTGGACTATTTCCAGAACCTATTCTGAGCACTTTACATCTATTAATAAATTTAATCCTCAACTCATAAGGTAAGTACTATTAAGGTCCCAATTTACAGATAAGGAAATAGAGCATGGCTAGATTAAATAACTTATTCAAGGTCACAGGCTAGGAGCGGGTGGATCTGGGATTCAAACTCAGCAGGCTGGTTCAGAGCCTGTGCTCCTTTCCCCCATGCTTCTCAAATTTTAATGAACATCACAATCACCTAGAGGGCTTGTTAGAATCCAGATTGCTGGGTCTCACATCCAGAGTTCATGATTCAGTTGGTCTGGGCTGGGGCCAAAGAATTTGCCTGTCTAACAAGTTCCCAGGTGATGCTTAATGCTACTGTCACAGGATCTCAGTCTGAGCAACCACTGCTCTGATCCATCCCGAGGCCTCTGAAGGGACCAGGGACCCTCGAGGAGAATATACTCGCAGCCATCGGAGTTGTGTACACACAGTTGATCTCTCCAGTCATGCTTGCCTACTCTGGTAATTACAGTGTCTTCCACACAGGCAGCCCTAGACAAAGGCAAAACACATCTAACAGGTATAAGGTGGGTTTCACGTAAAATGAAGCGCTTCGTGGACCCTTGCGGTCTTACACAACTTAAGTTTCTTTGCAGCTGTGTACTAAAGACCTCCGTGTGTTTCCAAACATCTGACAAGATGAAGGTAGGGCTGGCCGGGGACGGGAACAAACACTGGGATGAGTTTGTGTAAGACTAAAGCGAGGTAGGTGGTGGTGAGCTTCTACCATTGGTGGGACGTGACACGATTCTCAGCTAAGAGGATATGTCATTAAACCACACTGAATTACGTAGGAAGGGTTTCTTTTCCATTTCCCTTTCAGTCTTCCTTATTCCATCAATGAGAAAAGTCTCAGTGTGGTACCACTATGTTTTTAACACCTAATACTTGCTACTCTCTCTCTCTCTTTTTTTTTTTTTTTAACAGAGAGATTGAAAGAGGGAGAGGTGAAAGCAGAGGGAGGGAGGGAGAGAAGGAGGGATAAAGGAGAGAGAGAGGCAGAGAGAAAGGAGGCAGGGAGGAAACACAGGACTTGGTCACAAACCTTCTGTAGCTAATGGCTTGCTAGAATGAAATTCATCACTGTTCTTTTATTGTATTACTTTTGGTGGTTATGTTCTATTTATGGCAAATACTGGTTTTCCACTTATGATATAAATTTTCCTTTTGTTCACAAAAAAGCACAATTGTTCTTATTCAGATGGCTGAGTTAAAGAGAAATAAAGGCTCACAATGCTGTATCCATAATTCCCAAATTCTGAAAGCTCTGAAAAACAAAGTGTTTTTAAAAAAATTTATGGCAACACATTTGCAACAAAATCTGAAGCGAACTTAGGCGAGGCTGTTTTTATTCTCTATTCATCTCCCTTTGTGTGAATATTCAGACATTTTGCTGCAGAAATATTTGTCTATTTGATTATGGGATGCTGCCCCAGACCACTAGAGGTATTATGTCGTAGATGGAATATGCATTGTATTACTTTTCTAAATCTTAAAAACATTCAACTGTAAAACCCATCTGGCCTCAAGATTTTGGAGAAGGAAGAATGTGGACCTGCTTTAAAGGGAAAGGTTCATAAAGGTGGTATACAAATAATTGAAATTTGACAGACACTGATCTAGGGTGAAGAACTGTGATTTGAGGTGAGTGTATTAGCACCAGCAGAACAAACATAAGACTTAATGGAGTTTCTCAGCTTTGGCTTGTTATTAACAGTTGGTAGTGGTTGCATCTCTATTTGTTGTAACTGTATTTTGCGTAAGATAAGGTGCTAGTTCAGCTGCTAATAAGCCTGATCTTTTAGAATAAAAGCTCTTCAGGAAAGTTGTAATAAATGACATCACTTTCATTGGCAAACTGAAGACATTCAACCAAGAGCCAGTTTTTTAATGGATTTAGAGATACTATCTCAGGATTTTTTTAATGTGCTAATTACTCCTATGGATTTGCTTTTTATGTTTGGAACTTATATACCAGTGCTTCATAAAACTGGGCGTATCTGTCATGCGATATCTAGACCCATGTTCCGGTTTCCATCGGCCATTAGGCCATGGTATTCGTAGGTCATTTTACCACTTCTTGTAAGAAGTGATATCTGGTGTTTAAGCTTGTCTTCTCAGTGTGAAAAATGGCTGATTGCCCAACCATCACATCCTTTTATTTTGCTCAGCTAGGATTCACTTCTTTCATGCAGCCCAATCCAGCAGAGAAGAGACAACAGTGGTAGAGAGGGAAGACTCAGGGGCTCACAGAGGATACAGTGAGAAGCGATTGGGGGCAGCCTGGCTCGGGAGCAGGCCACATTGCCTTGGTTACCTGATAACCACCTGTCCCATTGAGAGACCTGATCTTCTGGTACGGTTGGCTAATGGATCTTGGTGGCCTAATCGACAGTGTATTTTCTCCCTTTGCGTGATGAGTGAACTGATCCTTGCATTTCTAGTTTAAATAAGATGAAAGTGTTTGGGAATAAGGAAGTGTAGATTTCAATATAACATGCGTGAGCTGATGTAGATTTCATGGGCTTTAAACAATTTGTAGCCTCCAAACTGTTTGTAGATGACTCAAGACAGTTTAGTCCATCCATCTGCTGAGGACATTTAATGCTAGAAAAGGTTGGTTTTACGTGCCTTGAGTGATACTGCTTCTCTTTGATCTTCTTGGCAATAGTTGTCTCTTAATCGTCCTCACTGCGAGGAAGGATTTCCTGATAACTGACATTTAGCCCTTCTCTGACTTCTTCCAGGTTCTAAATCCAGGCTCATTAGTCATTGTCCTTGGTGTTTACACTCAAGTGTAAATTCTGGTAGAACAAAGAATTGAAGTGATTTACTTAACCGCAGAATATTAATGATCATTGAAATATGATTCAGATCAGAAACATCCCATCCTACCATAGAAGAGAATGTTTGGAAAAGCAGTGCACTGTTCGTCACGCTTGAAATCTGTGAGAAATATATCAAGTAACGCAGTTGTTCTTTTTATTTATATTCTTCAGATGGACATTAAATCCCCCGATTCTAAGTGACTGTAAGGTACTTTCCATCTCTGTGCCACACAGTATTGTGTTTTATGAAAGTAAATGTAGATATTTAAGAAATATGTTGCTGGCAATTCTTGTAAATATTAGAGTTCTGTACGGGAATATTGATATTAAAGCTGTATTAGGACTGATACCATTAGCAGCAATATAGAGAAGATGTTTTATTAAATACTAATTTCGTATGTTATTTAACAAGTAGCCGGCTTTAAGCACATTAATCTCTCTTTTTAATTCAAGGTTGATGGTCTGGGTCTTACATATTGTATCCCTGAATAGGCCATTCAATAACTATGCAAAATATCTATTTCTCCCATGGGTATTTGTGCTTTGATATATTCTGATCCTTATTAAATTTAAACAGGATCAAATTTATACAGCTCTGGCAGAGATTTATTAAAATACACTGAATGGACAGCTTGTGGGAGCGTAGGGTACTGTAATAACATATGCCTTTTACCAGAGAATAGTAATTATTGAGAATCAAATAAATCTGTAGGAGGTTAAATATATATGGAAAAGATATCAATTGCAGTTCTTCAAAATGAGACTGAAATATTATTTGAAGATGCGTTACTGTGCAAAATAACGAACTTCATCCTTTTAGACTCTAAATATTTGGTAATATTTGACATGCAGGTTTTTAGGGATGTTTTAAATTCCAAAGGGAGGGTGGGATTCCGCATTATCAGAGGTGTTACATGTGTTTAGCATACTCCATCTGCAGAGGCACCTGTTTTTTACTTTGCCCTACTTTTAATTAAATAATATTGAAAGCATAGGTATTATATGGTTTGCAAGAAATCATTTTTTGGAAGCAGAAATCTGCATCTCCTTTGCTTAGGGGTTTGGGAGAAGGATCACAGGTGGAATAAATAGAAACTTTTTTCATACTCTTCACAGTTTATATTTTTAAATATCATTTTTGTTCTTAATTGTATGTTTTCCTATATATTTCCAAAGCGGTCTTGGTGTGTTTAACCTGATGGAAAAGATTGGGTGGTTCCCAATTTTTTTTTTTTTGGGTGTGACAGCAGAGGACAGTTAGAACTTAAATACTGAACTTGCAGATAAGATACGTGTAGCCTATCTGTTCCTTCACAGCTCCCGTGGCTCCAATATTTTATCCTTCATAAATTATTTAATTATGTAACATTCATCATTATTAGTGCTTTTCTCTTCTCCTGCATATTTATAGACACTCTCGGGGGCTGGCTAGGTCACCGCCAAGGTGAAGGGAGCTCTCAGCGTGACAAGAGGAGATTTTGCCACAGCAAACTACCCTAGCTTGCCACTACATGCTTCTGCAGGATTTGAGTCTCTTTCTCTAATTCTTTCAGTGTAGGGGCAGAGGCATAGCTGGAGGTGGGCCACTCTTCTTTCCTGGTCAAAATAATGATGACTGTCAATGAGACTAGACTGAAGTGTCCAAGGGAAGCTTTGAGTGGTGGTGTCTAGAGGAAGTGAGTTAAGACACTCCTGGAAGTTCCCCCAGCTCTATCCTAAATTAGACTGAGCACTGGTAAGGAATAGTTAGGGCAGGGGGTAGGAAATCCATTTTCTGTTCTGTGTTAACAGTGTCTAACCTAATTTTTGTACTTACTATTCCTTAACATATAATCTGTGTGTGTGTATTTAATAGGAGAATCACTATTTACTTAATGCATTCTTGGTATTATGTTGGGTCATAATTAATATTTGTACGTGGCAGGTACTCGATAGAAATTATTCTTTAGGCATCATGGTACATTTAGGGTTTGGGGTCTTATTTTGTCAGATTTATTGAGATATAATTTACATACAATAAAATATGCTAATTTTAAGTGCACAGTTTAAATTTTGATGAATATATGCAGTTGTGAACAACCATCACCGTGACTATAGAACATTTACATCACTACAAAGGTTTCTTCGTGCTCTTTAGCACAATGTACCCCCAACCACTGGTCCACTCTCTGTTGGCATGTTGTTTATGATACGCATTTATGTTTAAGAGAACTAGGTTAAATCAATAAGTATGTAAATGTTTAGATATATCCATATTGGCAAACCTTTATGGTTAGCATAAATGTTCTGTTTTTTCAGTCTTTTGCTACATTTTGGTAATGTTGAGTCATTACCAGAAAGAGGAAATGTCAGAATTTGAGTAAAAATTTTATATCAATTATAGGAAAAAGGATTTTTAAAAGCCCCAAATTATATGTTACTTAGAAAATAATATAATTGACTCTGTTGCCAACTTTTCTGCTTCATTCTTGCTGATGAATGAGACAGATTTTTCTAAAAACATGTAAGTGATGCATCCAGGTCCCTTTCTCCAGCAATTAAATTTTTTCACTTGTGTGTCTATTTCTACATGGGAAAAATATCGTAATTTTTATTTGATAATGTTAGTTAGATCCACAGGGCTATATAGACCTCCTTCCTGAAATTTGAGAATTAATTAAAAATATTAAATGAGGTGATTTTTAAATCTAAGTACACTGATGTTCATCTTTGGTTGATTTTCTTAGGTATCATATCCATGACCGTGTTGGATATCTGTGTGGAATTTGAAAGTTATTTGAGGTCAGATGAGCTCAAATGACTTTTCAGTTCTGAAATATATAACTCTTTGAGTTTTTTTTTTACATATATATGTGTGCATGTTTGATTTATGTGTGTGTGTATAGGTGTATCTGTATAAGTGTATGTATACAGATTCACACACACATGGATTATAAATGGAAAGAAAAGAGAAAAACCAAAGTGATTGAGCTGTAGCTATTTTAGAGCTATCATGTTCAGAAGATTGTAAAGATCATTAAAATAAACATTCTATATGTTGATTATACCAATGAGAACAGTGATGAAGTAAAGCTGAGTAACTTTTTTTTCAATTGGAGTATAGTTGATTTACAGAGTAACATTTTGCTATAGGTACCCTTACTATCAAGAAAAAGGAAGTTAAAAGGGCAAAAAGAAAAAAAAATCAGCTTATTCTGTTCTTCTGTTTCACCTCCTTCAAATTTAGAGTAACATGATCACTAGCTTCATAAATGCCAAGCTCTCAAATCCTTTGCAGTAACAAGGGCATGTTTTAGTGTTGTCAGAACTTTTGTTTGCACCTGGTGTTACACTTGATCACTGAATAATTGAGTGATAATGACTGTTATTTTTAAACTAAAGTATAACATCAGGGGAGGATGAGAAACACATAACGCTTAACTTCCCAGTGGGAGTAGGGAAAATATAAGTGTCAAACATGGTAGAACTGTCGAAAGTACACGCAGTCAGCTATGCCAACTCCGAACAGAAGTCATGAAATGATTTGTTCTGCAGCTCAAAAAACAGACTCTTTCTAAAATTTAATAAAGTTGAGAATTCAAACAAAGAAACATGAGTAGAATTTGGACACCAGTGAAGTGGGTTCAGGATACCGTCATACCCAGCCAAACACAGTTATTCAGCACCAAGGACAGGGACACAGGCATGCCTCTTCCCTCTTGAAACTTTTTTTTTTGGTAAACTCTTTATAGCTGTGCTTTTAAGTTATCCATTTGCTTCGTTTACTCATTCAGCAGTTACCTATTGAGTATCTACTATGTGACAAAACAAGACAGAGCAGAGCCCCAGTCTCATGGAACTTGTATTCTCTTGGGTCCTTTTATAAAGTTAGCTCTTCTATTAAAGTTATATGCCCCTTTTCTTCCGGGGCTTAGCTCGTCCTCCAAGGTAATTCCTATCTTCCATGTAAATATCCCCTCTTAGATTCTCAACTCACGGGTCTTCGTCCACTATACTCACCCTCCCCTAGTTTTCGCAAGCCTTCTGTTTCGGGCGTAATTGAACTTGTGAGTACTGTTCTTATCTCAGCTTTTACAACCATTTTGAGAAAACAGTACCTATTTTCCTTGTTTTTAAATGGCTCTTCTAAAGATGAATGAAGGGTGCTCTGAGTAGTTTAGTGGTTAAGTACCGGTTGGGATCTTACTCAAAACCAGTCATGTGGAGTTAAATTTGTAAGCATTGGCTCTTGAATTATGGCTGAAATGATACGCAGAAACAGAAGAGAAGACGTACAACGTTTAATCAAAAAGGTATCTATTTAGGCCTCAGTAATTTGGAATTTGCTAAACTTGTATTATATTTGAGAAACAGTCTGATATAGTGGAAAAACATAGATTTGGAGCCTAATAGCCCTCGGTTTGACTCCCATGATTACCATTTATTAGCTTGGTTCCTTTGTTTATATTATTTATATCTCTGAACCATGATTTCTTCAGAAATAAGGGGATAGTAATACCTACCTCAGGACCATTGTAAGTCTTGATGAATGTAAAGCGTGTAGAAGAATATATGTAAATTCCCTGCCCTCCTTTTAAGTATTTTATGAGTAGTGAACATTGTAAAAGTTCTATGTTTTAGATTTTTCAATTTTAGATTGGCCTTTCCATCCCAATTCTAGGTCACTCTGCTTTTACTCAATAGAATTTTAGTTTTAGAACTAGAATAGAAGCAACACAGAAAAATCATGTCACTTTTATTTTGGAGAGGAAACCAACATTTACTGAGCCCTTATAGGACCCTAGGTACTCTGCTAGGACCTTGGCATTTCTTATACCATTTTAATGACGAAAGAAATAGTTTTCAGTATGTTTCCAATTTCTCTCTCATCTAGGCTTCTGTAATTTTAACTCATGCCTTTACCCTTGTAACAGTTCTAATTATGTGAATGTTTGTGAAGTGTGGGCCTGGTCCTAGCTATTTCTGCACATTGAATATACAAAGAGGAAATGGTTATTTATCATCTCTTTGTGATAAATATATCATACATCACCAGGTATCATAACACAAAATGTTTCTGGAACACAGGTAACATTGTATTTCCAGTTGTTTGGAAGATGGTGCTACCGGTAGTGATGGCTCTCAGTGGGCAGGAATGAAAATGGAGATCCAGTTGCCTTTTCTACAGCATACAGCCTTAATATTGTGCTTTGGGAAAAGCTGTGATTTACTCAGCCTTTCGTGTTGGTATGTCCACTTCATTTTTCTTAAGCTCCCCAAAGAATCAGTTGCTGTCTGTTTGCATTATAGCTATTCTTTCCTTGTGATCCACTGCTCTGGTGCACAATATGGCGTTATGTACGTATATAGTTTTCGGAATTGCAGAAAGAGAATTGATCTACTATTGACTGTTATGAGGGGTACTATTTATTCTTTTTGCTTACCTCGCTCACACCATTTTCTATAGTCCTTTCCATCCTGCCCAAGCTCATGTCATAATCCTCCCTAGCATTCCCTTTGCTTAAGGCATCTTACCTTTCTTTTTTTTCTTATCTCTTTTTCTCTTTCTTTTCTTCCTTTTTCTCTTCTCTTCTCTCCTTCCTTCCAGCCTCATGCCAGGCACATTCCTAATTCAAGGCTTTTCTGCTTGTTCTTTCTTCTGCAAGGGATCTTTTTCCAGCTCTTGGTAAGGCTGGCTCCTTCTCATTGTTGATGTCTTAGCCCCAAATGTCACCTCCTCCCAGAAGCCTTTCCTCTTCCCCCGCTCAAAAGTATCCTTCCCACAAGGCCTTTTTAGTAACATAATCGTATTTTATTTTCTTCCTGAAATTCTTACTTATTGTCACCTATCTTTGTCTGTAGCCCCTCATCAGGGGCAGGGACCTTGGTCTCTTTCACTGCTAGCTGCATCTTAAGGACATAGCATAGTGATAATAAATATGGCATTTGACGCATAAATAGATGTACTGAGCAGTAACTATGCTCTGGGTAAATAGGAAACAGAGGCTCATGTTGGGTGGAATATCCCTGGAGTAAAGTTCTGGGTTATAGAGCATTGGGGGTTGGGATCGTTTTTGAGAGGGTTGAACACAATCCATCAGCTTTTGTAGTTTTTCCTTCAAAAACCTTCATGGTGTTTTGGCAACTATTTCTGAGGCAAATTTTTATTCCCTTGACTCAGTTGAAGGAGCCCATATTTCTGTGTCTTTCCCAGAATGTGTCCTGATTTCTGGGGTATAGTAATAAAAAATATCTTACTCTTTTCATAGTCAAACTGTCTTAAAGATGAACCACCAAATACAGATGGTTCTGTATATATGAACAAACAAATACAAGGTACAGGGATGGTCACTTTGCATATATTATCTTACATTTGATCCTCATGTTTACCCTGGAGGGAGGTCTGGCAGGTATTAACATTTGAAAACAATGGAAAATAGGCGAAGTGGTACTTGAACCTGGACTCTCCGATTCCAAGTTCACTTCTCCATGTGTTCTGCTGCCTTCCTCAGGAGTCCTGAATGTATCCAGTTAGGCCTTAACTATCTTGCTTGGTTTTAAGCATTCTTTGAAATTATACAGTCAAACACAGTTTTACACTGAAGAGGTTTTTTTTTCAAGTACACTCAATTTTTGAGTCTTTGGAGTATGGGCTAATAGTTCTCAAACTTCTTCTTTATTATTATTATTTTTTTTTTGGTGGGGGGGGTGCTTCCCTGGTGGCGCAGTGGTTGAGAGTCCGCCTGCCGATACAGGGGACACGGGTTTGTGCCCTGGTCCGGGAAGATCCCACATGCCGCGGAGCGGCTGGGCCTGTGAGCCATGGCCGCTGAGCCTGCGCGTCCGGAGCCTGTGCTCCGCAACGGGAGAGGCCACAACAGTGAGAGGCCCGCGTACCGCAAAAAAAAAAAAAAAAAAAGTCTCGAACTTCTTCAGACCTTAAGACTCACTCTCCCAGCTGTTGCTGGGATTCTTCATGTTTCCTTGGAATAGTTTGTACTTTTCTAGGACTATTTGGGTTACTCAGAGTTCCCGTATTCATTCTTTCCTACAAACACACATAATGAAAAATGCAGACCCGTACTTTATACGGAAGCACATGCCTAATAGGAGAAACAGAACATCCAAATCTGCGAACACTTCACCACCTATTACAATTGATTTTAAGATATCTTCACATGCTCTTCTTTTGTATTACAAATATCTTTCTTTTGGGTATACTTTACATTAACTTTTCTATTCTAGCATCCTGAACTCAGAGCTTTTTATAGGCTGTACTTGTTCTAATTAATTATGATTCGTATTCTCAGGTTGATGCTCAGATGGTCGCAGCATGAACTGTGGGAGTCTTCTTAAGCTTCCTTCTTGGTCCTGTCAGCATCACCCCAGGCATTCCTGAAAGCACTTTTATTTTCTGAGAGCCACGAGTTCCAGTTGACCTTGATTTTTTTTCCTATCCCAACACATGGAATCAGCTATTCTCCAAGGAGCTCTGAATCCTTTTAGTCGAGAATAGTATTAGAGTCTAAAATTTGTATGCTGTGCCATTCAAGTGCCTCTGGAAAGAAGAAATGACTCCCCTGCTAGGTCATTTTAGGGTGAGTGCTGAAAAGGTCAAGGTCAGGAGTTCAAATAGCTATTTCCAGTTTAAATCCAGCATTACTAAATCCATCTTTATTTTGTTCTAATATATAATTTTTGTATATATTTCTGCTCAACAGACCTAGTCTAGATTTTTAAGGCCCTTGTCCTCTAAGTATTGTGTAATTTTATTCCTTTCTCTTCTTTAATCTTTAATGTCTTGCCATCACTTTATTGTAATCAGTTTATTGACACAAATATTTTGAGATTATCCATGCTTGTCATAAGAGAAAAGGGAAAGACACGTGAAAAAGAGCCTCGCATTTTATCTTGTAAGTGGCATCATTTTTACCAAGGCTTATGTCTTTGTTGTTTCTCTTGGAAACGCAACAGATATTTTTTTGAGTATAAGGGGGGATGGATTTCAAGGGATCGGAGGAATATAGCTGACTTTGTACTTAGATGCTCCCTCCTCACCATTATCAGCAGGAAATAGCTCTGGTTTCTGGGGGTGGAGGTGGGACTGGGGATCCTTTTAGATGCATCTCGCAAATATCATGACTGGGCTGTTATAGCACCAGCTTGAGAACTACTGCTGTGGATCATAGACTTTGAACTTGCCAATTCCTGTTTAAAAGTTAATTATCTTAGTAGAACTGCTAACGTCAACCATTATGTTCAATATATAATAAGGTGATAGGCTAAAATCTGTTTTAACCAATACCTAGCAGTTAATGTGTTTATACGTATTTAAGCATTGTGTGTTTGCACACATACACACACATACACGTTAGGCCACATTGCATCATCTAGAGGAATTGTGAGTGGGTGTGTGTGATTGGCAAGTGTGAAATTGAATTTAATATGAGATTCTCTGTCTTAAGTAAAATATTTGAAAGAACGTTGATAGCGAAAAGCTGTCTGGCTTCGGAAAAAATGGCTTATGTGTTTTGGGAGTAAGAAGTCGGAATGGTAAAATTTCATTTAAATGGCAAAACACTTTTAGAAGTACACTGAAGAATTTGGCTTTAGTGGGAAATCTTTAATTTGCCTATAACGTGAGGTACAAGTTATTCATTGCACCAAAGATAACATACTAATTAAAAGGTTCGTGTATAGTTGTCAGAGGTTAACAGTGCACACTGACAGACTTGGAATAGAAACTAATTATGTTATGTTCTCTAAAAGGAGTATTTTTACCCACGAATGTACGATACCTTATTATAGTACTGTTTTTTTCTTAGCTTGGAAAGAAGTCTATTAGATGTTCTTTATAATAAAACTGCAGTGATAAGCATTCAGACCAATGATGAGGCTATATAAATAGCTTTACTTGCAACATTAGCTTCAAGCATAGTTATAGAGATAATTCCAAGTAAACATTTATTCATATTTTCAGCTTATAAGAAAGATACACAAAGTGGAACTTTCCTAAACTTTATTATCTTGGGTTGAAAGAACATCACAAGAACCAGTATTTCTGGAAATACTCTAAGGCTTCCTTTTGAATTACTTCCTCAATAACAATCATCTTTTGATTGTCAGTGTGCAAGAGATTTGGGCTTATTCACTCTTTTAGTGCATCGTAAGCCTCTTAATTGTTATATATATATATATATATGATATATGTGTGTATATATGACTATATGTGTGAATTTAAGTTAATATATTTCACATACAAGAGTATAATTAATGAGTATGTTTCAAGAATAATAATAAAGCCATCACCTATCTGCCCAACACCCAACTCAATGGGAAGTTATCAATAACATTGAAGCCTCTTCCATGTCATTCTCAATTGCAACTCCCTCCATCCCCACCCCCAGAGACAGTCACTTTCTTGAGTTTTACATTTATCATTCCCTTGTTTTTTCTTTATAGTTTTACCACACATCTAGTTATCTCTCAACAACATATTGTTTAATTTTGCATATTTCTGAATCAATGGAATTGATTTATTTATTTTATAATATTTTTATTTATTTTATATTTATTTTATTTATTTATTTTATAATATATTTTATTTATTTTATAATAATTGATTATTTCTAAATCAATGGAATTATACTGTGCATCATCTAAGTTGATGCATGTGGCTGTACTTTTCTGGTATTCACTGCTGTACACTATTCCATTGTATGGATATACCATTTCTGTCAGTGGACACTTGACTTTATTACCAACATTTTGCTATTACGAACAGTATCACTGCACACATCTTGTATCTGTACCGAAGTGCAGCATACAAGAGTTTCTCCCATGTGTTTGCTTAGAAGTGGAACTCATGGGTTTTAGGGTAGGGTTTGTGCTTGACTAGATGATGTTGAACTGTTTTCCGGAGTGATTGTACTAATTTACACTCCCACCCAAGATGTTAGACGTCTCCTCCAAAACAGCTTTTGTATTGATGTCATCAGATACTTGTATGATTAATTAACTATCTAATTAAATCAAAGGGAAACTTTTCCTATATAATGGAAACTTACAGGAGTTCTGCTATGTTAGCATAATTCTTTGATTATTGTGCTTAGTCAAAAGTGCTCAGTAGTTTCGATCAAATATTAAATATGTTCAGAAACAAGCCTGAAACTCATTCATAATATTGTTATAGTTATGCAAACTCCATAGCTTAGTTGTGATAGAGTTGAGTCCTCTGATTTACTTTCACTCCTTCCTGGGCTTTCTTCTACCACCTAACATGATTGAAAGTCACTATTTTCAAGTAATATAATCTAGATACCAAAAAGAAAGGAAAAAAGATAGTATTAGTCCTAGTAAAATGTAATTAAGATCTTAGATAAACTGTAAAAATGATCGAATGTATAAATCCAATCCTCAGTGTGTAACTTCTGGACTTTAGTACCAGTTCTGGATGAACTGATACTTTGGGTCACCTATGGCATTTCTTTGCTCTATTAATATGGAAATAATTGTATACATCATTTTCTATTTTTGACATAATGTTTTCCTAAATAGTTCTTTTCTTATTTGTGGCTTCTTTTGCTTACTGAATTGTGTGCAAATAATTAAGCATAAATGTTGAAATGAAGACTTCATGACTCCTATAAGGTTCACCTTCCTAACACTTTATCACAGAAGCCCCCCGATGGAAAAGAAGGCAGAGAACTCACATTCTTCAAGGTCACTTAGCTGCCAGCAATTCTTTAAAGTCTCTTGTTTTATTTTTAACACAGTTTTTGCAATTTTTTAACGTAGTTTCTCCACGTTTGCTGTAATACAAAAGTCATGACTCCTCCCTCCACCACAGTCTTTGAGTAAAATTGGTTATCTGGAAAGCTGCCAACTTCATTCTGTAACTCTGAAAACATTATTATGTATATCCTACATGTCTGCTGTGTACCCCAGTGAAATAGTGGGGTGCCACACATTTTAGCATTAAATATGAACTATGTGAATCTCATCATCTTGAGAGCCAATGACCACTTTGTTGGAAGCCTTTGAACAGTGTGAGGAAAATTCAGATCTCTGTGGAGGACTCTAATCACAGGTTCCAACCACTTAAATCCATTAGTCTCCATGATGACCTCTTTGAGAACTTGACACAAACAATTCTACATTATAAATGGTAGCACTTCATAGATGAAGTAGATTTAGAAGGACATCCTAAGGGAAGTCAGAGTTCTAAGGAGGAGAATGTTAACATGTGATTTAATCATGTTTTTGAATCTTTTAAATGATTATAAGTGGTATCTCATCATTGGAGGCCTCCACAATAATTCCATCCCCCTTACCCCCCATGAAA
Organism: Lagenorhynchus albirostris; assembly: GCF_949774975.1. Taxonomy (NCBI): domain Eukaryota; kingdom Metazoa; phylum Chordata; class Mammalia; order Artiodactyla; family Delphinidae; genus Lagenorhynchus; species Lagenorhynchus albirostris. The sequence goes on along the minus strand of NC_083113.1, from coordinate 29,138,585 downwards.
GTTCTCTTACCTGCACCTTGCCTTCAGTCTCTGATTACTTTATGAACCTGACAGATATGTTTGTGGTAAACAACTTATGGTAGGGGGCTGGCTACCATGACCCTGTGAGCTTCCAAAGAAAGGCCAAGAATCCACGAGACCCTTGAGTCATGCACTGTAGCCCTTTCATAATGCCTCTAATCTGTCTACCATTCAATCTGATGCATCCCTTGGTGAGTTGGGTTGAGATGAAGTCTCTGATGACTATGTGTTTTGAATTCTTACTTATGGGAGGTTGTTTACCTTCTTGTTCTTTCCTCTTTTCTCGCCTTGGACCTGGCTTCTAGCAGTTGGAGAAAATGCTCCTCTTCATCTGTTGTATTTGTTCATGTCTTTCGGTAGTTAGACCTTTGGGCACATGGGTAATGAAGCTTGAGCAGTTTGTGTGTTTCAGGCATGTGCCTGCTAAGACTTGAAACCAGAGGCACTTGGTGCGTTGTTTTTAGCGTGAGAAGAGTTTTAATTGCATTGCTCCCATAATTCTTGGATGGAGATAAAATAGACTTGGAATTTAATATTGAGACCCTTCTCCTCTGGTGATTGTAATTCTGACTGGGAGTGTCAATTCAGGGCTAAGTTAATAAAATTCATCATTGAGGTCTCAAATAGATTTAGATAAAAATTGAGATTCTCCTAGAGATTCTTAATTCTTCTTGTGATATAAAATTATTAGCTAGTTGATTGTGATTCTGACTGTTTTGCATTCTCCAGAAGGAACTTGGGGCTTATCCATGAGGCCGTTCTCTGGACGCCAAAGCAGTTGGTGATTTTTGTGGCAAAATCCAGTCATCAGCTTTATGAAAACTCAATTTAGTTACATTGTCTAGCATAATCTGTAATTATTCCTGTGCTTCCAAATTGTCAATCAGTTTGTTTAATGTTTAGTTTGGAGACCCTGGCATTCAGAATTTATTATAGCTAAAGAAACAAGCAAACAAGTAATCCCTCTGAAAAAACTGGATTAGCCAGTTGTTGTTATTTGAATGAGAAGTTAATAAATCAGAACTATTGGTGGCATAAATTAATCATTACATCTTAACTGCATTGATGACTAAAATGAGAGTAGCGAAAAGGTAAGATTCAAGGATGACTAGCCAGGCTTTTTCTTTCCCATGTATTGGTCTCCTTACCTGATCTTCATTATCCTGCTTCTTTAAAAGTTTCTCTCCTTTTAATATATCACTGCTGTTCTGTCGGACTTCTTTCATCTCCACTGTCCATTTCCCTAGATCGAGTCCCTTGCTTTGCCTTTCTGTCTCTCATGCTTGATCCTCTACTTGTCCATCCCAATAGGTCTTTAAGAGGCTCCTTTATCCCAACAGTGTAACAAACAACATCCCTTCCATCCTTTGAATCTCACCTGTGCTTTGCAGTGTTGTCATGTGAGTGGGAAAGAATGTAGCCATGACTGTGCCTTCCAACCAGTGTGTGTGTGTGTGTGTGTGTGTGCGCGCGCGCGCGCGCATATGTGCACATGCGTGTGTGTGTGTAGCCCTGTGTACACACAGACATTTCTCATTCTCTTCATTTTAGAACATGAGCATCTTAAGGGAATACGCCGGGCCTTTTTGTCCTTTCCCAACCACAAAAATTGTTGCACAACTAGGAATCGTTGGCATATGCTGCCCTGATGTTCAGTTTTGCTTAAAAAAACTACTTAATCCCTGGACTTTCAAGACCTATTATTTATTAAATATCTCATCTCACGCTGTAGTGAATATGAAAGTAGTGATTCTGTAGTAGAGAACAAATACCAGAATATGACTACTTGATTTCAAGAACAACAATAAATCAGGCTTTGGAGTGATGTGCAATCACTTATCTCACACTTTTGTCCTTGGAGTATTGTTTTGTAGTGTTGAAACTGGTTAATTTACAATATGTGTGTTGTTCCCATAAATGCATCCCTTGGTTCAAGTAATGTTGTAAAATAACAGCTCTTTTCATTTACTTTTTGTTTCTTATTCTTTGAAAGTTGGAGAGAAACAAATTATATAGAATTTGCTCTGGAAAATCTATCAATACAGTTGAAATATTAACTATTATTTTCTGTTGCCTTTCTCTCTTGTAAAACATTAGAAGATCCAGGTTATACTTTGATTTGGAAACTAAGGTAACATTTTGCCCTCTCCTTCCCTTTCATTGGTTTCATTTGCTCGTGCATTCAATATGAGTAACTAGGTATGTTGGCATTGTGCTGGGTTTTTAATATCATTAGAGATAAGCTGGAAGAAAGTTGATAGCAACAGTTGTGATAGGGTGGGTAGAAGGAATGTGCTTTACATATATTCATTTTCTGGTCCTCACAAGGAATGACAGTATGAGGTCAGGACCGTCATCATCTCCATTTTACAGGTGAGGAAACTGACACCTTGTTATGGTAGGTCACTTGCCCAGAGTCATACAGCTGTCCTGGAACCCAACCCTGTTTGACGTCATAGCCCAAGGCTCTTTCTTCATTCTGCATTTTTATACTTTCTAAATTTCTTTAATGAGCAAACATAATTTTTATGGTGGAATGATCCCAATAAACATCAAGCTTAAAAAAATTAAATAGATACAAGTAATAATTTAAAACAGAGGTAAGCAAACTGTGGCCTGTGGGCTGGTCACCTGCTTTTGTAAATAAAGTTTTATTGGAACACAGCCACACTCATTCATTTATGTTAAGTCTGTCTTCTGTGGCTGCTTTCATGCTCCATCAGGCAGAGCTGAGTAGTTGCAATACAGACCAGATAGCTCATAGAGCCTAAAATATTTACTATCTGGTCCTTTAAGAAAAAGTTTGCTGATCTCTGTAACATATAAAAATGCACTGTTATTGTTATTATTCATATTAATATTATACCAGCAAGCCAATGTTATACTTAAAGCAAGAAGCAGTACTGTTTGATAATATTTTGAAATTCCCAGAAACTGAGTTACCAAGGTTCAGTCTTCATTAGGATATTATGGAATTCTTATCTTAGTCTCTCCAGAAAATTTTGTAATAATTGTGAAACACTTCCTCTGCTTTTAGTTTTGTTAAGAGTGATATTTAAGATCTCATTCTGGAATTCTTCATTTTGACTACAGCATAATCAATTTATGTGGTTGAACTTCACTACTAAAGATTACCCTTAAAAACCTCAGTGTGTTCGTTAGACGTGGCAGCCAGGATCAATAGTAATTTTCCTTCTTTGCTACTGAAATAGTTTCTCAATCTGTCCTTTTTGTTGAGAATAGCCTTCTACATTTTAACTGAAAATTATTTTCTTTTCTTGAAGACCCATTCTTGTAGGTTTGATCTGCATAATATTTACTACTGCTTATCCTGTGGGAAACTGGCCTGGCCAATATACAAGAGAAGACATTTTAGAAGTAAGAGTTAAACTTGAAGCATGAAAGAGTGTAGCTTTTTCTAGACATGTTAGATTTTCTTCCTGTTTTTTATGGCTGCAGCTTGTGTGTGTGTGTTCCTGGTACTGCACACGGGCTGGCAAACAGTAGGCGCTCAGGAAATGCTTGACTGTTTGTCTTATTGTTGGGTTAGAAGGAACTTTCAGGAAAAAGTGGAGTTGCAGTGTCCCAGAAAACCATGCATTGATAAGCCACCTGGGAAGATGTGGCCACTTTACTGACAGGACTCACTGACATACCCACGTTTTGTTTGGTGGGTATTCAAATTACAGGAAACTGATATCTTCCTTCCCTTTTCTGTTGCTTCCTTCCCTCAAGTAATTGCAGGATGGTGAGACAAGTCCGTGCCACCCCAGGAAGGAAGGCAGAGGGAGCCTTAGTTGGTGGTGTGGTTGTCTCTTATAGATCATTCTAGATAAGGAAGGTTGTCAAAAGGAATTTTTTGCAGGAGTTTCCCCAGTATGGTCTCACGTAGCTCAGGGAGTGACTTTAGGATTGGAGAAGAAAATATTAGTAATTCTGTGTTTCTCATCCTTTTTAATTACAATTTTTGATATGTTTTAAAATATGCATAATATGTCAGAATGGTGGTAATTAGGTGTATACATTATAACTAAATAAACCTGCTTATGTTGCCAGTGGATGCCAGTGGTTTTAGGGAGACAGTTCAGTGACTCAAGAGTGTGGAGCCTGCTTTCTGCACCACCAGGTTGCCTTGGTCAAGGTCCTCAGTTCGTAGGATGGGTATAGTCATGGTACCTTTCTCAGAGGTTGTTGTGAGGAAGTAATGAATTAACATATGGAAAGGGCTTTGAACTGTGCCTGGTAACTTGGTAAGTAAATGAAAGGGTTAATTATTATTGTTTATGCGAATATTTTTAGTAGAGGTGTGTAATAAAAAATAATTGGAGACTACTTAATTAGAATTTAAGGTTTCAGAATCAGACTGTTCTTAGTTTGAGTCCAGGTTTTCTTGCTGTGCAATTGTGGACAAGTTACTTAACCTCTCTGAGCTTTGCCTCCTTAGCTATAAATGGGGATAGTAATAATAAAAATACCATATTTCATTGACTGAGGCACACATTTATTCACATTTTAACATGTCTGTAGTTGGATTGTATTTTACAATCAGTGGTGTCCTAGATTTTATAAAATATGATCTTTTTTTACCTCGTAAAGATGTTGTGAAGGATGAATTAGATAATTAATGGGAAGTGATTAGCAGAATGCCTAACATACAGAAGGTGCTCAATAAATATTAACTGTTGTTATTAAGACACATTGGCATATGGATTCTTCTAAAAGGGAGGTGAGAAAGCAAAATGCAATGACAGTCGTTGGAAGGTTTTTAGAGATCAGCTCTTGATACCTAGTGGGAGTATAGATTTCAGCCTTCACACACTTGGAAATGCTTCTGTGGTACCCAGCTTGAGAAATGTGGCAGCATTTTAATGTTCTCCAGAAATCTTTGTGAAACATCCTGTGTGATACTATTGGTTCATGTGATCAAATGCTGATGAGGTAGTACCAGTACTGGTCAGTTAGCTGGGTATTTGTTGAATATAAGGCTGTGTCAGGAGTTATGGCCTATGCTGAGGAGCTGATATGCACGGGATGTACACGTTTTATTTACATACTCTTTGGTGTTTGTTCGTGTCATATTGCCACCTCCTCCAATAACTGAGATGTTTAAACACAAGAAGGACACGTGCAGATACAGGGTACAATTTGACACAATGTGACTTTCTAGGCCAACTAGTGAGTTACTTATTTTAAATCTCTTAAATATAGCATACTCTCTTTTATTTGGAGAGGAAAACCATGGTCTGCAAACCCTTTTCCAGTTCTAGAATGCCCTGTCTTTGCAAAGATGGAAAACGTCTGGCCTACATTATAGTATCTATTCTTACATGGAGCCAGAGCAGAAATTCATAGTTATCACTTTGAAGCCAGTGACTTTTATGGTTAAACCAAAGATGGATGCCTCCCATGGTTTTCTGTTTGTCTCAGACATCTTATACACTCTTAGAAACTGACAGAGAACTGACTTGGAAAAAGCTTTTGTGAAGGGCCATGCATCCTTACCTCGTACCTAGGGTGATGCTAGAGTTGCTATTCAGTGCTTCTCTGCTCACCCTCTACCTGTCTGGGCAGGTATATATTTGAGACCATAGGGAAAGCACATTTTCAGCTCGCTAGAACCACCAGTCCAGGTGTGCGCCCTGCCATACGCCAAGAGTATCCTGAGGTGGGTCTTAGATCCTTCCAGACTGCTAGAGAGGAGATTGGTTTAGAAATAAATAATCCAGCGAAGTTTACATCCTTTTAATTTGGGCTGGGGGACAGGGAGAAAAGAGGGCCTTTGCCCAAAAGCCTTCAGGCAGTTTTACTTCATCATTTTGTTTATCATGGATTTTTAGAATCACCCTGGTCTTAAAAAATTTGATTCCAGAAGTGATGGATTCTTCATCCTTTGTTTAGAATCCTCTCGTTTATGGTTTTTAATTTTTTTTTAATTTTTAAAATTTTTATTGAAGTACAGTCAATTTGCCATATCGTGTTAGTTAGTTACAGCACGGTGATTCAGTTATACATCTATACATCTATTCTTTTTCAGCTTCTTTTCCCTTATAGGTTATTACAAAATATTGAGTATAGTTCTTGTGCTGTACAGTAGATCCCTTGTTGGTTATCTTATGGTTTTTGGGTTTCTTTTTTTCTTGAATCAGAAACTTTACATCAATAGTATAGGCGAACACAGCTTTAGTTAATATCATGAGTATTTGGAACACACACCATGAAGAAAAACGAAGGAATACCTTTCAAATAATTCACAAGGATGGGGTGTTGCGTGTCGTTCCCACGTAAATGCCGCCTGGCTTCCTTTGAGCAGCTCTTTGCATCGCTAAGACTGGTGTGGGAGCACCTAATTCCCTTCTTGCCTACTGGCTTTCTAATTTTTCCCCTGTGATCATAGTTATAAAACCTAATTTCCAGGGGGTCTTGTGAATCATATTAGTAGCTTTGTGTTATAATAGCAATTTTATATTGCATTGGTATTCATTTTCACTATTACGGAATAATCAAATCAGCACCTCTCTTGTTATGCTGTTGAAATAGAAAATAATGGACTGTAATGTAAAACCGCTAATGTGATGAAACTCGCTCATTGTGTTAGGGTAAGAATGTCCTCCTTTCTTGTTCCAGCTCACTTGAAACTGTGATTGAGGAAGGAAATGGAAAGCATTTCTACATCTGTGATAAGGTCCCACATATATTCTTCATTTGAATACATAATTGTCTTTTTATGGCTCAGGGAGTGCTGGTCTGCACACTCGGAGGCCTTCCTGCCACCAGGGTGATGCTCCGGCTGGCGAGCCAGAGGCTGCATGACCAGTTTTATACCGTGGCTTCCCTTTTAATCATGAGTGACATTTGATGTCTCTTTGCTTCCAGAGGAATTGTTTGCGCCCTCTTTCATGCTCATCCAGGCCTTCCTCTGGCTTAAAAAAAAAAAAGCCAACTTGAAGAACACTTTTAGGCTACATTGTTAGAAAGTACAACAAGCCCCCCAAAGGTTCTGATTTGACAGGGATGTTGGGAGGCAGGTCAAGTGACTGCCTAATGAAGATGAATGAAGAAAATTGCCAGTACCAGGATCACGCGGGGGCTCCCAGCCCAGGTTGTTGAAAGTGTGATGGAATCTCATCGCTTCATTTATCAGTGTCATATTTGGGCTAAAAGTGAGCAGTATTGTTCTCATTTCTCCCAGATGGATAGGTCAACGTTAATATTTATTGCTCTTGTAGAACATTTGTTTGATGTATTTCCATTAGCTAGGCAATAATAGAAAAGCAGTGGAGAGAAACATAAAACAGTTCCCTTCCTATTCAGTTGAGATACAGCGTACACTAATGTATAACTACGGCTTAAAGTGCCATTGATTTCCCCCCTTTTGGTTGATGACATGATTGTATATATTAGAGATTCCCATGAAAATAATGGGGAAGCGGCATGACTATAATATATATTGAGAGCAGCTGGCGGGGTATAAATTGTGTTGTCTTTTGATTTTCCTGATTTGGTCATATAATTGGTGAATTTCTCTTGGCTATATATTAAATTCTTAGCCCAATATCATATTTTAGAATTGGGAATAATGTGCAATAGATCGCATCATCCTCTGGGTTCTACGGCGAATCTCAATAAAGCTAGAATTTTCGTCACATTATAGAGCAAATTGTTTTCAGTCACTGAATAATGTTGATTTTTTCCTTTCTATCTTTGTGGGAGAAAAGTACCTTGTTACACAAATTATTTTCTCATATGTTTTGAATATATTAAAGATAAAACCCTAAACATTCGAAAAGATTGGCTCTGCAAGGACATCCCGATTTATTAGCTGATACATTTTGCAGGAATCTGAACATTGGGATATTATTTTATACTGTGGAAGAAACCTAGCTCTTTGTGAGGTTGGTGTTGTCTTAAGTGCAAAGCAAACATCCTAGCCATATGTTTCTATAATTTAAATTAATTTGGTACAGTCGTACTGTTAATCTTTAGTGACTTGTTGATTGGCATTTTGCAGACATATTTCTGGAAGGCTCCCAATACCATTTTCTGCAGCCTTTCTGGCAGTAGCAAAGAGCAACATTTCCACAAATTGGAATCTTGTACAGCACTGGGAAGCGAGCCAAGATTTAAATTAGACAATAACCTCTGCTCTGTATATAGCTTCTATTCTTCAGCTGTAGGCAGAGTGATTTGTTTAAAACAGTCAGCCCTGTAGCATATAATAGACTGATATATGAGTCACTCCTTGGCAATGTGTGTTTCTTAAATTTATATAGATTGAACAACTGGTTGGTAATGTACTTAGTTACAGTTGTACAAACAATAACTATTAGCAGGGCTGAAACAGGCCTGGAAAAGCTACTCTGGGCGGGTGTTTGTGAGGATCCTGAAGTATTGCCGAATTTTAGAATAATTCCCCTTTGGAGGCTGAGGGAGACTCTATTTCATAAACATGAGTGTGCTTTTTTAGCAAAGTAGCAATAAAAGTTTTATGTTATAGTTTTCTGTTTCTCATTTTCTATTTGTTTAAAATTGAATTGGGGAACCTAATTTGTTTCAAAAATTAAACTTAACATCAGTCTACATTTGGGGCAGGATCATTTGCTTGCAGGGTTTTTGTGTGTGTGTTTTTAAACGTTTGCTATTTCTTTTAAAAGAACAGGGGTATAAATACGTGTTTTCCTTTTTTTTTCCCCAGGTTAGACTGTCACTGGCATTAACCGTTCATAGGTTGAAAGAGATCTTTCTGGACAACAAAGATCTTTTCTTAAGAGAAAAGCTTGTGCTCCAAGTTCAGTTCATGTTTATTTAAAAGATTAAAATCATTAGACCAGATCTCACTTTTTTTTTGTCCAAAAGAAAATTGATTTTGCTTCCCATAAAAGTGGAATCTGAAAGAGGATATTCAGGAATACGCAAATAGAGGCGATAGAGAAATCTGTTTGTGCAGCTGAACAAAGCAATTCTGTTTTTACTGCTGAACATTTACTTAGCCTTGGTGTGAAAATTTCTGAACAGAATTGTCACCTGTCTTTAGAAAGTACTTCTTTTGAAAGGCGAAGGGGATCGTTTTGATCTGAAATGTTTTAATGACTTTTTTTTTTTGCTTATGCCAACTCGAGCATTTATAAAATAACGCACCCTGTAAATATTGAACAATACAAAGACATCTCTCATAACAGTTTATAGTATGTTGCGTGTGCTCCGTGGAAGCCAAGCAGTAGTTAGTGGCAAATGATATGCCAATCAAAGATTATTATTGCGAGTATATAACCTGGTATAATGCAGTATCTTATCTGGAATTGTCAACTTGATATAAGCCAAGCCTTTGTCTTTTAAAGTTAAGCTCTTGTTTGCCCTCAGTTAATTCTGTCTCCCAAAGGCTCATTTGAATTGCATAAAGGATAATCTACTTGACAGTTTTATACATTTAAACAATCTTGATTATATGGTATTTTACAGGTTTTTTTTTTTTTTAAAGCTCCCAGTCACTATTTTGTGCAGGCTTTTTAGTCTTTAGTTAGAAAAGAATGCAAGAATCTCACGAGTAGAATTCCATACTCTTCTGTGAACAGCATTTAGTAAAACTGGATATAGCACCTCTTTCTACGGCCTGCGGTTCGTGGTGACAAGGTTTGATTGTTGTGGTGGAGGTCGTTTTCAAAGTTTCTCAGACCAAACTTCTAGTGAGAATAACTGGAAGAAAATGTAATACTCGGGTATCACTCTACTCAAATAGACGTTTATAGATCCTCTTTTACCCTCCCTCCATGGTCAGTTCGAGCATTTCTAGACGAATTTGGGGTGGGGGATTTCAGGATCAGGTGCCTTGCTGCAAGAATTTGGAGATTCTCAACGGGCCAGCGTGTAGTGGAAGGACAGGGGTGTGCATAAGCACTGTGGTGGTCGCTGAGAGCACGCCATCTGGCAGGATCCAGCCTGGCTTCAAATCGTGTGTCCACCACACATGCACGCACCGTGTGACTTTTGAACAAGATGCTTAACTCCTCTGAGCATCAGCTTCTGCATCTGCAAGCAGAGGAGACAACAGTACTTCCCTCATTTAGGGTTGTGATCCACGTGAAATGTACGGCAATGCCAAGAAATGTTACTGTTAGTGTGGTCTATCTGTGAGATGTTTTAGAACTAGTGAGATTTGGGAAAGCGGGTCCAGAGTGGTTAGTACTTACTTTCATTTCCTGATCATTATTAGGAAGGTCACATGGCGATTCTTCATATCTTCTGAAGAAGTGTGTTTGGAAGACAAAAATTAGGTATCAGGGAATTGCATTTTGAGGAGATAGGAAGATCTCTGTTTCCAAAAGTACTTTCTGAACTCCTGACTTCTTTGAAGGTAATGTAAAGGTAAAGGTGTCTTAAAGGAAAATAGATAACTAATAACCTGCTGTATAGCACAGGGAACTCTACTCAATACTTCTGTAATGGCCTTTATGGGAAAAGAATCTTAAAAAAACAAAGTGGATATATGTATAACTGATTCACTTCCCTGTACACCTGAAACTAACACAACATTGTAAAACAACTCTATACTCCAATGAAAATTTTTAAAAATCACAATATATATTAAAGTCTTAAAGGTAAAAGGGGTTTCTTCACATCTCTTATCAGCAGATGGTCGACAGTCCTGCAAGGTCTGGGTCAGTGTTATCTCTGTCCTCTGGATGAGGAAACAGGAGCTTAGAGGATTTAAGGAATTTATAAGGAGCTTATATCACCCCAGCTGGTGGGTCGGATTTGAATCCAGGTGCTGCGGGCTACAAACGCATGCCGTCTTCAGCTACAGCAGGCAGTCATCCTATTGTTAGGAGAAAAACTTCTTTATGGGAGATCTATTAACCAGCCCTCCCTATATGGTGCTGAGGAGGGTGTTGTCGTCAATGAGCTAATGACACCCTGTTGGCCATTTGACATAAACTCTTGAACCCGCTGGTGTATCACACAGGTAAACGGTTTGTCACAGGAAAGCAAGCAAACTAAAAAAAACTTCCTCTCTCCTCCAGTATGATATCATCAGGTTGACAAATAACTTTGCATCTGATGTAAGAGTACTAAATAAATATTTATTGATGGAGGGACTGAAAGAGTCATTTGACCAGATGCGAGTGAGTGTAATACAAACAATATACAAGTGTTGAGAGGGTGGTCTTTGGTGGAACTTTTTATTAGACAGATGGATTTGATCAGAGCTTTGCAGGTCAAGATGGACACCGAATGAGTCATGGAGGACCATTGAGATGGCCTCAGAAGTTACGAGATTAGAAATGAGCAAATAGGAGATGGTGATACAGTCAGAATAGCCTAACAGCTCTAACAAATAGCCCCAGATATGTAACGAGGTACACATCATAGAGGTGTAGTTCTTGTTCACCCATGCAGTTCAAGTTTGGTCCCGTTGGCAGGGAAGCTAGGCTGGTGGAGATTCTGTCGTCTTCTTTTGAGTGCCAGCAACCAGCTGGGATAGAAAGGAAAGTAGGTGGAGAAGCCACACACTTACTTCTCAACTGTTTTCTTCCAGAAGTGACACACATCCCTTCCTTCTGCAGTGGTGAGAGCATTGGTGAGAGCTAGTTGCACGGCCCGGCCAAAAGGGGTTTAGAAACAGCCAGTAATTCTATACCATGGAGAGAGGAGCCTGACTTTTAGAAAATAATTAGCTGGAGCTGCCACACATGACAAGCAGATTTGTTTGCTAGTATTAGAGGATTCTTTGGGGAGTTGGAAGAAGAGATTATAAAATTATTCTTAAAATTGTGGGTGGAAGGGTTGTAGGGGAGTTTTGGATTATCAGTCAGAAAATAAATATCTGTTCTCCTAAGGTATAAAATTCAAGCCTTTCAATATTGGTGAAGATAAATGTTTAAAGAGCATTTAAACACAGGGAGAGTTATAAACACTGAAAAAGCATCTGAAGTATTGACATTGAAGATAGGAAGTGTGGCAATGACAGAAGAGCTGTCTGGATGATTGTGGGCTTAAATGGCTAGGACTTTGGGAAATAATTACCATCTTTCTTCCATACGAAGGGGGACACTTTGTAGGAAAGGTGGGGTTTCAAGAGATAGAAGTAAAGGTGCTGAGTATTTGGATGAAAAGGCATCTTCTCTAAACAAGGCACAGTTTTTAAGAAGATTCTGAAATGGACTGGGGTGAAAATAAAGAAATTGAGGAAGTTTTCTCGTGAGAAAAAGAGAGGTTGGGAAGGGCAAAAGAGACTCTTCCGGGTGGTCAAATATTTATAACCGATTGCCTCTCTTCTTGCCAGTAAGTAATTCTCTTGAGATGATATTTGGTATAAAATGGGCTTTATGGCTTCTCATCACCGTGTAGTTTATTTGTGCATTTATTTTTTAACCTCTCCTGAGGACTCACCGTTACTACTTTTATGTTATGGTCCAATTTATGAATATGCGTAACTTGAGTAAAGACTGTAGCTCTCACTTTTCCAGAGAGCTAGTTACTGAGAAAAAGAGGGTGGATGTGCATGTGGGCGTATAAGTGTGTGGTTTTTTTTTGGGGGGGGGGCGCAGTGGGAGGGGACTGTGTGTCCAAGTTTAAATATTTCTTAACATTACCTCACATTTATTTCTCCCCTGTACATTATTCTTCACATGTTGTCTGGAATACTGCACTGAGATCCTGTTTCCTTTGCTCCAGTTTTAAGTCACTAGTTTCACATGCCTCTGCCTTTTGCAGGAAAGGAGTCCTTTGCAGGTGTGAGTATTAACGAAGCAGAGGGAAGCTTGCTTCTGTCCACTTGTTCTGTGTTCAGTGAAAGTACAAAGTACATGTTTGTTTCACTTGTAAGTATAAAGGGGAAAAATCCACCTGTTTTGCCTTTAGAAAAATTCTTTTCATCTGACTGTTCTCAGAAAGAAAGCTGGGGTGAACTTTTTTTTTTTAGTTGGGTTGTCTGATCTACCTTGTGCCTCTCATGAAAACAAAATTGGGAGTTGAAAGAGTCGACTCCTGAGGAAAAAAATAAAGACGCTTTTCATCATTCTGCAAATCAGAAGCAAAGATATGGCCTTTCATTTTTCTCGTCATATCCGATAACACCTGGTAACGTTTGGAGCCCTGACTCAATAGGGAAGAGGAAGAGTGACTTTATTTTGATTGGCCATCTGTCTTAGGTCCCAGATACAGTGTGTGAAAATTCGGTTGCTCATGAATGGTCTACATAAAGGAAAATTAAGGAATTTTTGTGTAGCTTTAAAAGTGACTGACAACAGCAGTGCCATTAAAAAGTTTTAAAAATATTGCCAAAGTAATTTGATACCAAGATTCATTATACAGATCCATTTTGAGAAAGAGATGTAATTTATAAAGCCTGGAACAACTGAGGGAATAATATTTCAAAGTCAGCCTTTGTCGTGTCAAGGGGGCCCCGCAGAACTGGTCAGATTGGAGCCCTTCAAAAGCCAAACTTCCTCTTGCACCCAGCAACGTGGCATGTAGCCCTGAAAGCAGCTTGGCACATGGCTGAAAGTGCCTTCTTTCACAAGAAACAAGAAACCTTCCGAAAAATTATTATGGGACACTCGAGCATACTGATGTGTCATCTTCTGATTTTTTATATGAAACCTCAATTAAAGTGTCTGTACTTCCATTTCCACTCTCTAAGGATGGTGATCACACTGTCAGTGACCTCATGGAGTCATTTATTCATTTTTTCAGGAAATATTTATTTAGCAGCTGTCTAGTCCCACACAGTGTATCCAGTACTCAAAACAAAACAGCAAAAAGGGATGCAGTTCCTTTGTGACATTTACAGTCAATGGGCGGGTGAAGCACGTCCATCAAATAATTATCCAAATACATATACAATTGCAACTCTGAAGCTCAAACAACAGCTGACATGGCACATACTTAGCATTCAGTAAATTGAGCTCTTATTATAAATACTACATACTAAGTCCTACGCTGGTGACGGAGCCCCATGAAAAGCCTTTGTCCCCACGTGTTTAACACAAACTCGAGGGGCTGCTGTAAGTCTTTAGCTGTGCGATAAGATGATATGTCTTCTGGAGGGCTTTAAAGCCTAATTAGGGAGAAGGTTGAAGGAAGCAGTCATACTTAGTGTGAAAGACAGCCCGGGCATGGATGAGATAGTTGGATGGTAAGAGGAAAGAGCACTTCTAGGAGAGAGACTGGCAGAACCAAAGAAGTGAAAGATCATAGAAATAAAGAGGGTCAGGTAGCCAGCAGAGAAGAGAAGCAGAAGGGAATGAGGCTGTATAGATAAGGTGGTGTGGACTTGTGAATGGCCTCTTTTCCCTACTGATGAAAGTTTGTAATCAGTAAGCTGTGGGCAGCCTTGAAGGATTTTAAGCCCCACAGGGGCATGCGCGATCAGAGTTCCATTCTGGAAGGCTAACCCCACTGAGAACTGGTGAAGTAAATGATACTGAAGCCACGACTTGGCATCCAGCGTGGCTGTGAAGAATCCCCTTCTAGATGGTAACAGTGAGGAAAATGGTTGTGGAATATCTTTAAGTTTAAAAAGTGTATTAAATATACACCTTGATCCTGATCTTGTTTTAAAGATTATGTATATCGTGGAAAGGAAAACCAGAAAAGATTGGGAAAGTATTACACCAAAAGATTGAATGATCATGTTGTTATGAGAAAGGCTTTTTCTGTTTGTCATGCTTTTCAGTATCTTCCATTTTTTTAAAATAATGTAATAAAAATGCTGTTTAGAAGATAAATTGAGGGGCTTCCCTGGTGGCGCAGTGGTTGAGAGTCCGCCTGCCGATGCAGGGGACACGGGTTCGTGCCCCGGTCCGGGAAGATCCCGCATGCCGCGGAGCGGCTGGGCCCGTGAACCATGGCCGCTGAGCCTGCGCGTCCGGAGCCTGTGCTCCGCAACAGGAGAGGCCCGCGTACCACAAAAAAAAAAAAAAAAGAAAAGAAAGAAGAAAATAAATTGAGAGAAAGGTAACTCTAGATGTCATGTGGAGGATGGATTAGAAAGAGAGAAACTGGAGTCTGAGGGTTGGTGAGGATTAGCAGTGCCATTAGAAGAAGCGATGTGAAAGATGTTGGCAGAGCTGCAGACCTTATGTGGAAGATGAGAGAGAAGATCAAAGGTGTTGTTTGGGATGGTTACTTGAGAGAAATATGGCTGAGATTGGTCAAGATTAGTTCTGCACTGCATGTGTTGAATTTGAGTTGATAAGACATCCATTGCAATATTCAGTAGGAATTGGAAAATTGCAACTCCGTACAATGATAGATATTTAGCTTGGAGAGTGTTGGTGGTGGCTGATGCATTGGACGTGATGAATTATCAGAGCATGTGTTAAGAAACTGAGAAATCTTCAGGGGGATAAGAAAACTGGCGGAGAGTCACAGTTTCCAAATGAAAAATACTCTTTCATAAAGGGAATGATTGAAAGTGTCAGAGGAGGGAAAGTGATTATTTGAGACAGAGATACTACAGGGAAGTGGCCAGGAGTCCATGGTAGTAGACTCAACAACAGCGGTTCATTAAATAAAAGAAGACAGATTGAAGCCTTAGGAGTGAATGAAAGATCAAAGTGTGGAGGTGGAATCTGGGTTGGTGGGGATGGCGGGGAGGGGAGGAGATTAATTTGAGAGGGGCTCAGTGGTCTCAGTGGTCTTTGGTTCCCCTTCCCCCCAAGGATTAATATTTTTATAAGTCTAGGGAGGAAGCAGTGAAGTGGGAAAAGTTAAGAATCAAACGAGAGGTAAATTGATAGAGTAAGTCTAGATGGGAATGGGACGTAGAGTAGACGCAGAAGAACACGTTCTCCTTGGCAAAGGAAGGAAAAGGATGATTTGAGGTGCTGGTTTGGCATAGACAGTTGAAGAATTCAGTTGAGGACCTCTGCTTTCTTTGGTAAGGGACAAAGTTCTCTAGTGGAGGAGTAGGTGAGGATTGGCTGAGAGCTGGAGGGGAGGGGAGAGGTTCAGCAGAAATGCTCTGGGAAATGGATCAGCAGTTACAAGGGATTGCTGAGTGTTTGCAGGGGCTCTGCTGAGATCAGAAACCTAATATAGAGATCATACCTATTGGGAGATACATATTTTTGGTGCTCGTGTTTCCATAGTCCTTTGTGTATGTGTGTGTGTGTGTGTGTGTGTGTGTGTATTCTGTAATGAAGGCTCTGTACACATTTGTTGAATAAATGAGTCAGTCTTTGTAGATCTGCAGACAATTTGGGGGAGTCTGTTTCTTGGGACCCAAGTAATATGTCAAGATTTGAATCCCTTTTCCTTGTTATGCTTTACTTTTGTGACCCTGGTTTTCTTTCTCTTCAGTTGATATTTTCTCTTCCACTAAAAAAAAAAAAAGAAGTTCATGTCAGAGTGAAAAAGTAAATCCAAATACTTATTGTGTCTCTTCTATGGATAACGCATTGTAGGTAGCTTGTCTTGCAAAAGAGTCAGAGGGGACAAGATGGTCCTTGCCCTTAAGGACCTTCCAGTGTGGTAGGAGATGTGGGTGGTGGGATAAAGCATAGGAAGAATTCGTCATTATCAGCACATGCTGAGCATCATAAAAGAGATGGGAAGGAAGGGCTTTGAAGATTCCAAAGAAAGAGACAGCAACTCTGGTAGCCTGAGCTGGGAAGAATCCTGCAGGAGAGGAGGTGTTTGCACTGCATCTTGATGAAAGCAAGGAATTTCCACAGGAGGCCATTAGCTGGGGGCAGGGTTATGTTGGGATGGGGGTGGAGAGAAGCAGCATTTCAGATGGAGGAGGTGGCCTGAAGCTGGGAAAGAGTGGGATGTATTCAAGAAAGAAAATATATACCAGGAGGCTACAGATGGAGAAAGTACAGTTAGTTACTCATTTTCAAGTTCGGGGACCTGGAAGTTTATCTTTTGCTTGCTTAATAGAGCTCACAGGACCTCAGATGAAGGGCGGAAGATTGAAGGTGGATGAATTTCATTCTTTTTCTTTTTAATTATTGGAGTATAGTGTTAGTTTCAGGTGTATAGCAAAGTGATTCAGTTACACACATACATGTATATATCTACATTTTTTTTCGATTCTTTTCCATTATAGTTTATTACAAGATAGTGAATATAGTTCCCTGTGCTTTATAGTAAACCCTTATCATTTATCTGTTTTATATATGGTAGTGTGCATCTGTTAATCCCATACTCCCAATTTATCCCTCCCCCACTCCTTCCCCTTTGGTGACCATTAGTTTGTTTTCTATGTCTGTGAGGGTGTTTCTGTTTCGTAAATAAGTTCATTTGTACTATTTTTTAGATTCCACATATAGTGATATCCTATAATATTTGTCTTCCTCTGTCTGACTTACTTCACTTGATATGATAATCTCTAGGTCCATCCATGTTGCTGCAAATGGCATTCTTTCTGAATTTCGCTATACATATCAGAATCTGGAGGAAATTTTACTTTTCTCTATTAGTCGCTAAGTTTTTGATTCCAAAAATTACAGACTTGTAAGAATTCATATTGATGGCTTCATAGACAAACTGTGAGTTGTAAAGGGCCCCAACATCCACATTTATCACAACCAAATTGCTTTGTGAGAAGTGGTTTCAAATTTATTAGAAATTTCCTCCAATTTCCAGTTAATATTTCATTCCTTAACTTTAACTACAAAATCTAGTCTGATTCTCTTGTTTTTAAAACAATATTGAGAAGATAATGTGACAGTGGCAGTTTCAGGCTTCCAAACTTGTTGTCCTAGAGATAGAAGCAATCCTTTTAACCCTGTGTCTTCTAGATTGTCCTTTCCTTCTGAACACATCTGGATAATTCCTCATCTTTAAAGGGTGTGGGTGAATAAAATTGGAGAGAGGAAGTATTTCTTGCTCCATTACATGTATGTTTAATTTTGAGCTACCCCTATTTTAGAATTAAGTACTGCGGTGAAATCAATCTACACTACCTTTTAACATATGACATTTCGTAGCTGTGAAAGGGTATTGGGAAAGCTCATTTTTCTCCCTTTTGCCACCACTCGTGATGAAGCGGATGTCTTCCCTTTTCCTTTTCTTTCATCTATGACTCAGCTGCTCCAGTGGGGAGGGATGTGAGGTGGAGAGGTAAGGCATGGCACTGCCGTGTGCTTATCATGGCCCGAAACCAACAGTTTCTGGGCCATACAGCTCTTCCAGATCATTGGCGAACAAGGCTTTTTCACTAATCCCAGAAAATACATCTTCTGCTTTATTATAAGAAAATCTTTTTTGTCCCTTTGTTCTAAGGGTTTTTCCTTTAAAGATGTTTTTGGACTCTGTTTATCTATTGAGGGATAATTTATATGCTAAGAGCATAATGCTTATTATTTTTTCTCCCATAATAAATCAAGATTGCAGGGTAGGCATTCGTCACATTTATTTACTTATTTGTTCATTTGTTTATTACAACATTGATTTAAAACATTAAATAAGTTTCATCATATTTTCTTTATATCAGTAAAATCCTCTGTACACAACCTTCCCTCTTGCTTCTCCACTTTCCTCTTCTCCCACCAAAACTGGAGTTGAGTATTAGAGTTTCTTTTGGACGTGGTTCCATGTCATTGCCTGCGTGTCTATATCGTCTTCACAACCCCTTGAGGGCAGCTGGTACTACCCCTTCCTTATCTTTCTGCTAAGTGCCTTTTGTGAACAGCAAAGTGTCTTGGTGTCACTAAACAGACGTTGAAATTAAGTTTTCGCAGTATTTAACAGGGCCAATTCCTCTCTTCTTACTGTAGTTTCTCTTGACGTTGGGAATGCCACTCTCTCTAGGCTGCACTTCTACAACCTCGCCACGCTTTCACAGGCTCCTTTGCTGAATCAACATCCTGGACTTTAAATATTGGAGTTGCTCAAGGTTCTGTTCTAGGCCTCTTCTCTTCCCAGTGCTATTCATGTTCATGGCTTCACTGAACATCTGCACCCGTGAGTCTTACAAAGATTCTCACAAAAAATTCTCTCTATTCCAGACCTTTCCCATAAACTACAGATGTTTCTTGGTCCCTCAATCCCAGTTGTTACCAAACAAGTTCGTGTGCCCAATGCACAGTGAGGCCAAACAATACCTGAACATCGGAGTTTAGAGCAGGAAAAGGTTTATTTCAGGGCCATGCAAGGAGACAGGTGGCTTGTGCCCAAAAAACCTTGCACTCCTCTAAGGGTTTCAGCAAAGCACTTTTAAAGGCAAGGTGAGGGAGAGGTGTGATTAGTTGTTGCAGACTTCTTGGTTTCGGAATCCTTTGTTCTTGTAGCTGTCCATACAGGTCAGGTCACATGTTCCTGTAAACCTCCAACCGACCAAATGCTCTTCTCTGTTCTGCAACTTTTTGTCTCTATATGAATGGACTCTTAAAGGTCAGAGCCCTGAGACTAGGCTATCCTGTATATTGTAGGCTGTAGGCAACTTTTTTTTTTTTACAAAAGGTGCAGAGCCAGCATGACTAAGCACAGGCAGTAGAACAGATCTAATATGGAGTCGCCTGTTCTTGCCTATTATAAAACTACAGATGTTTCTGGGTCCCTCGATCTCAACACATTTAAAATGCACCCATGATTCAGCCCACCCCCCATCCCCAAGTCTGATTCTGTTCCGCTTCCTCTGTTTGGATGAATGGCACTGCCAACCCTCCAGTTACACGAGCCCCAAACCTAGCCATCTTCCTTGATAGCAGCCCCTTCTCCCTTACCCCCCTCAACTCATTATGGAGTCCAGGGGAAATCCCTGGATTCCATCCACTCCTCAACTTTCCCCATCTTCACTTCCCTACCCCCACCATTCCCACCTTAGTTAATGTTACTATCACCTCTCATCTCGTCTGTTGCAATATCTTCCTTCTGGTCTACCAGCATCTATTGTAATCCATTCTGTACCCTCTGTCCTTCTTCAAGGCATACTTCCCAGGTGAAGTCTCACCAAATATTTCTGTAATCATTTAATTGCTATCTTATCTCTCTTCTCCAGACTATATGTTCCACAGAGTCAGGAACCATCATTTTTGGCTCATGTCATATTCTCAGTATTTAAGCAAACTCCCTGGCACATAGATGTTCTCAGAATATATTTGTTGCAAGAATGAGTAAATGAATGAACAGTAAAAATTGATTATTGCTGTTTCTGTTTTTCAATATTTTTATTTATTATGTGCTTTGTGCTGATAGAGATTAAAGAAATCCTTCTTGGGAGCAGTTCCATTGAAAATATATAGTTTCTCTGATTACAGAACTAGTAGGTGCTAACTTTAGAAAGCACAAAAAAAAGAAAAAATTATTTCACACTGTATATGGTTTTGAATCATGGTTTTCTATTAAACCAGGACCATTATCCTACGACATTAAAACCACTTTAGAATTGTTTAAAATAAAATCCACGACATACAGCCTTTCTAGAATGTTTATATTTGATGCAGTATCATTCTTGGGAAGACCTTGTTTAGCTAATGGAGTTATGAACTGTTGGAGTTCGTAAGGTTTAATGACTGTTAGGCTCCATTTAAAATATGTGACATTGTGCTTATCGTCAAAGATAAGTAGCAGTACAACTGCTACTTTGTAAAACTCCATGTTGCTATCTGGACCTTCCATCATTCAGATTTCTCAAGACCAGGGTGAGCATTCCGTGGTTAATATCTGTCCCAAATCAACACTTGATATAGTTCCAGACGGCCATCTACAGCATCCACTTCAGGTTCTGCCATTAGAAATTAAATCTTGTCTCTTTGGTAAAGTTACTTTCCTTGTATTAAAAAGTGCCCTGACTAGTAGGGGAAGCAACTTTAAAAACTTTTGCCCAACAGTGGAGAGAAAGCAGGTGAGGGTTTCCTTGTAGCTCTTGTTTTCGAAAGGCACGTGCAGGGAGTTGATAGTTGTTCAATGCCAGAATGAGATGAACACTTGGTGTTTTGTCAGCCCTTCTTTTCTGGTCAATGCAAGGGTCAAGAACTTTGCCTTAATAGAATACGTTTCCTGTTATCTCTGGAGGGTTTATTTTCCCATGTAGAAGCATGATCTTTTATGTTGAGAGTTCCCCTTTTATATGTACCTTTTCCCCCCTAGTTGTTCATTAGGATATTCAGCTCCACCTCTTTATAATCTGATGAAAGTCATTAAAACATGATGAAAGGGAAACAGTTTGGGTAGGTGTAGTTTTGGGGGGCATGGTCTTTCTGTGAGCACTTATTTTGGGTATGGAGTGGTTTAGACAGCACAGTGAAGGGAACAGCTCGTGGCCAGTGCCAGATGGACATCCCTCACGGAATCTGTTCCTTATCCCAGGGGCCCTATTATACAGGGTTTATTTTCAATATTAACCTTTTTTTTTTTTTTTTTTTTTTTTTTGCGGTACGTGGGCCTCTCGCTGTTGTGGCCTCTCCCATTGCGGAGCACAGGCTCTGGACGCGCAGGCTCAGCGGCCATGGCTCATGGGCCTAGCCACTCCGCGGCATGTGGGATCTTCCCGGACCAGGGCACGAACCCGTGTCCCCTGCATCGGCAGGCAGACTCTCAACCACTGCGCCACCAGGGAAGCCCCCTAGCTTGTCTTTTTTAAGAAGTTTCTGAGCAAAAATTTCCTCCCCTAATAGGTTGCATTTTAACTGTGGCTAGCAGGAGAATGAGTACATTTTTAGATAGGATGCACATACTGTTTTTAGTTTAACATGCAGCCTAGCTAATATCCCTTTGTGATTGTTTTAAGATTTTTACATGTCTTACCTCCCTTGGGGTAACTTTTGCCTTTACAACTTGATATAATTTGCCTTCATATAGTTGAGTCACTCTTCTGGAATAGAATTTGGATTTTGCTGAAGTGAGTAAAATTTGATATATGATTTAAGAATAGCTGCTTATAAATTGCTGTATAATCACATCTTTTTAAATTCATGCAAAGAAATGTTAAGGTAATCTTGAATGTACTGGTATACAACGACTGTTTGGGATTCCAAGAATAAAATGCTTCCCTTATTTAGGGATACTTAAATTCATGGTTATTTTATGTAAAATGCTAAAATAAGTTTGAGCTATACACCAGATTAACACTGACATCTTGACTGAATTCCATTATTTGTCTTCAAGATGAAAGCCAACAGTTCCTACTTTGAAGGGATTTTATTTTATGATTATGTTTAAAAATCCATTAGCCTCATACTCAAACGAATTGAAATATAGGCCTAGAAGTGGGGGGGAACCTCCTTTAAAAATAAATATAAGGTATAAAATCTTAAGTTACGGATTTCGGGATAGCTGTTTGGGAGGAATGTAATTTCCCTCCCTCCTGCCCCAAGACCTTATCAGAAGTGGGATTTAGAGTCTCGTGTGAGCCCTTTCCTAGTAAAAGGTTTTAGATAAATAAGCAAACATAACTGGTAAGATACAGAGAACTAATGAAAGCTATACGATCGCCCATCTGGTAAAAAGTTGTCCCTGCAGAATTCAGGCAATCATAAAATCACAGAAAAATGTATGTAATCAAGATATTCTTGCAGTGTGAGCGAAAACTCCCAACCCTACACTGTAAAGCACTAGCCTTGACATGCTTCCATAGCCAGAACAGAAACAGGGTTCTCGTACACTTATAATTTCTTATCAAGTATCTGAGACTTGTTCTTAAGCTTTTGGAAATGATAGATGTGAATTAATAGACATTTATAGACATCATATGTAATCCTGTTTGATTTAAATGATTATGTATTATGTGTGCTGGCCCATTCTTATCATTGATGATTTTTGAGTTAAGCGGGCTTCCAGTATTTGGTGTAACAAACATGACTGAGACTGGAAAATAAACACATTAAGTCACTTATCATTCTTCGGGAAGAATTTAGAGGTTTATTGCTCTTTTTAAAATGTTAGCCTTAGAATAACGTCTTAAACTATTTCTACTTCTTGACTTATTCAAAACAGGGAAGAAACACGCAACTGAGTATTTATATAAATGGAAAGCTTCAGAGTTGACAACCAACTAGTTGATACATATTTGAAACACATTTAAGATAATCCTTAATTGCAGTCAATAATCTTATAAGTAGATATATCCAAAATCAGCATAATGCCCACTTGAAGAAAGAACACTGATTGTGTTTGGAGAGTGTAGAAGCAATAATCCTGTAATACGTATTTTAAAATACTTTAAATAGCTTTTGTTTATGCTTAACGTATGAACTGATCTATATCAGGATTTCTCAGTCTTGGCACTCTTAGCCTTTTGGATGGGATAATTTTTTGATGCAGGAGCTGCTCAGTGCATTGCAGGATGTTTAGCAACATCCCTGGCTTTTACCCACTAGATGCCAGAACACTCTGGTCATGACAATAAAAACTCTCTCCAGTCAGGATCAGATATCCCCTGGGGGGCAAAATTGCCCCTGGTTGGGAACCACTGATCCGTATATCTGTGTATTTGTATCTGTATATCTATAGCTTTATCTGCATCTCTATATGAGTATATTTGTTTTAGGCACCCAGACATGATATGACACAGTTTAGGAGCATTAAATTTTATACTTTAGCGATCAAAGAGTGGAAGACAATGTAGAAAATCATTGATGTTTTGACGGAATTTGTACTAACTCATAATTAGAGGGATTGATTGAAATTAGAGAACACGTTGTTTTACCTTTGGTTGGTAGAGTTTGGTTACTGAACTAGAGAAATGCTGTAATTAGTTGAAATGTTTTCATTTAAAAATACCGAGGAACATTTTGCTTAATGTGTGGTTCCGTTTTTACATTTGAAATTTCATAGGGTTGTGTGAGAAGCAAGGCCCGGGAGACTGATTGAAGGTATTCAGTATAAATATGTCACGTCATTAGAGACCTGAAAGTTTGCTTTCAGTGGAAAGTCTCTGAGGTCCTTAGTCTTTTGATTGCAGCGTGAACTACAAAGTCTGGCAGTACAAGGAAAATAACTCAGATTTTATCTTAGATGACTTTCCATTTCTATTTTGTTTTAAGACTTGGCAGTGCTTTGACAAACCCTCACAGTGGTTCACCTGAATTTGAAGTGGACTGAGTCATGTGCCCAAAAATATAATGGCTTAGCTACACACCGAAGCTGCCAATTGCAAGGACCCCTGAGTTGATACTGAGGCCGTATCAGTTGAGTATTTCCTGTGGGCCAGGCCATGGTGCTGCAATGTCCAGTGGGTCACATACAGCCCCTGCCCTCGAGGGAGATATGAAAATGGATCATTTTAGCACAGTGATGTACAGGTTGCCTCAGAGCTTGGAAGAAGAGAATCCAGTGCAGCCAGGGGTGGGCAAGGTGGTGCCAAGGAAGGCTTTTCCAAGGTGTTATTTTCTTTTTTTTTCTTTCGGTTTTATTGAGATATAATTGACGTACAGCATGGTATAAGTTTAAGGTGTGCAGTATAATGATTTGACTTACATTATGAAATGATTACCACAATAAGTTTCGGGAACATTCATCATCTCATTCAGATACAAAATTAAAGAAATAGAAAACAAATTTTTTCCAAGCGATGAGAACTCTTAGGATTTATTCTCTTAATGAGTTTCATATATAACAGGCAGCAGTGTTAATTATCATGTTGTATGCTACATCCCTAGTACTTATTTATCTTATACTGGAATCTCGTACCTTTTGACCACCTTTATTCAATTCCTTCTCCCCCTCCCCCCCGCCCCCGCAACCACAAATCTGATCTCTTTCTCCATGAATTTGTTTGTATTTGAAGTATAACTGACCTACAGCACTATGTTATTTCCTGTTACACAGCATAGCGATTCGACATTTCTATGCATTTCAAAATGATCACTACGATATGTCACCATACAAAGATGCTACCTAGTTATTGACTATATTCCCCACACTGTACATTTCGTATCTGTGACTCATTTGCTTTGTTTTGCAACTGGAAGTTTGTACCTTTTACTCCCAGAAACCTATTTCTATCCTCCCCCCACCACCTCCCCTCTAGCAGCCTTCTGTTCTCTGTATCTGTGAGTCTGTTTTGTTATGTTTGTTCTTTTTTGTTGTTTGTTTTTTAGATTCACATATAAATGAAATCATATGGTATTTGTCTTTCCCTGTTTGACTTACTACACTTATCACAATACCCTCTAGGTCCACCCATGTTGTTGCAAATGGCAAGATTTCTTTCTTTTTTATGGCTGAGTAGTATTCCGTTGTATACTACTACATACGCATCTTCTTTATCCATTCACCTGTTGATGGACATTTAGCTTGTTTCCATATCTTGGCTATTGTGAATAATGCTGCAATGAGCATCAGGGTGCATATATGTTTTCAAATTAGTGTTTTTGTTTTCTTCAGATAAATATCCAGGAGTGGAATTACTGGATCTTATGGTAGTTCTATTTTTAATTTTTTGAGGAATCTCCATACTGTTTTCCATAGTGGCTGCACCAACTTACATTCCCATCAACAGTGCAGAAGGGTTCCCTTCCTTTTCTCTGCATTCCAAGGTGGTGTTTCCTGAGCATCCTTGTAGATGATACCTACTGTGTGCATCAGTGGATCTACTTATTATAAACGAATCCACACTAAAGTGCCCATGACAGATGAGAACTAAGTTGTTCTTCCTCCCAGGGATATTAGAATTTATTACGAGACACAGCCCTTTCTAAACCCAGCCGATGCACTACCGGTAACGGAAATTTGCATGGGAATGTCAGATCTTTTGGGGACAGGGCAGGGATCTTTCTGGTTCTTACAGTGACATCAAAGAAAGTAGCCACTTTTTCTCTCCGGATTAATGGCTATTCTTAGCTCTCATTTCAGTACTTTTCAAGAAACCAAAACAGACCAAGCACGTCTAATTTACAAGTTGCTATCATGATATAAAAGATGCCCACAGTTTGTCAAATACAATGGAAGACACACAGAAAAAACATTATTCTTACCTTCTGCAAGTTACACTCTGAAACTTTTCTTCTGCTTATTGTCGGCTGATATTCCTTCTCCTCTGTCTTCAGTCTTTCCTCTACTTGCAAACATCTGCAAGTGGCCTTTTATCCATACAGCATGTCTGAGCTAAACCTCTCCAGAGAGCAGTCTGTACTTACTGGTTCCCATATCTACTCTCCCTCTGTCCTCTCTGCCAAGAATGCATGCATCCCCGTTTCTTTGTCTGCCAGGCCAACTTTATGACAAGTAGTTTTCTCTACCAGAATGCTCTTGTCTCATAGGCAAGTGCCTACACATCCTTCATGACCCCCATTTAAATGGCTCCTCTTATTTGAAAACTTCTGCTGACTTTCCAGGGGGGGAGTGCTTTGCTTATATCTCTAGAGCAGCACCTGTCATGTGACGTCCTACCTATCTTTTCCATTAAAGCTCTTCTTGGGTAGAAACTGAGTCTTATTCACATATTTTTTACCCAATATCTACTGTCTTTTATATTGTAGGCACTTAATAAATATTGCGTGAAATGTTTCAATGATCCATTTATTTTTCCCACATTACCAAATTCCTACCTTTCTAGGCTCTTCACTCTCAACTTCTTTGTGTGTTTTTTTTTTAAATCATGTGTCTCTTCCATATAAGACCCTTTGCTGGGGGCTTTGTCTTACGTTACTTCTCCTTACGTAGCCCAGTCCCACAAAGTTCTATCCTTTCCTCCTTAGAAATGAGGAAACGGGGCTTCCCTGGTGGCGCAGTGGTTGAGAGTCCACCTGCCGATGCAGGGGACACGGGTTCGTGCCCCAGTCCGGGAAGATCCCACATGCCGCGGAGCGGCTGGGCCCGTGAGCCATGGCCGCTGAGCCTGCACGTCCAGAGCCTGTGCTCCACAACGGGAGAGGCCACAACAGTGAGAGGCCCGCGTACTGCAAAAAAAAAAAAAAAAAATGGGGAAGCAGAAGCTCAGAGGGGTAACATGAAGCAATATACCTGATGATACCCAGCATGTAAGTGGTAAAGCTGGGACTTGAACTTGGATCTTTCTGGCTCATTCATTGACTCATGCATTCCACTGATAATACTGATACTTACTGGGGGCAGCCATACTTACACTGGGACCAGAGGAAACCATGTGGAACCAGACGAATTCCTTGTCACCACGGACTCCGTTCTAGTAAGATGAGAGACAGACGACCAAATGGGGTGAAGTCAGGCAGTGACAAGTCCTGTGAAGGGACATAAAGCAAGGGAATAGACAGAAGACCGAGGATGGGGGTGTATGTGCCATTGTAGCTAAACTGACCTGGGGAGGGACATTAAGCAGAAACCTACATAAACTAATGACAGAGGGGAGAGCAGTCCAGGCAGGAAGGGCAGCAGGGCGCTGGCCTGGAGAAGGGAGTGAGGAACAGCTGGGGCAGAGCGCCTGGAGCTGAGCGGGCGAGAGTGACCCTCTTAGGCGGGAGTTTGGAGAAGGAACCAGCAGCCAGATCATGTGGGAACTTGTAGCCCATGGACAGGAGGAGTAAGGATTTTACTCTGAATATCACTGTGAAGCCACTGGAGTTCTTTAGGTAGTAACACCCTCCTGTGCTGTCATATAAGCCACAGCAGTTTGTAAAACAGCTATGCTTGGTCTGTTTTGGTTTCTGCAAGACTCTTTGAAATGTCACCTTAGCCATGAGTACAGATAGAAAAGGGGGCTTTTTGTGCTTTAACCCATTTAGTTCTCAAAACCCCCCAGATGAGGCAAATGGTATTCTTATCCCAGCAGTAGAGATGGAAAAACTGAAGGCCACAGAGGCTAACTAGCTTGTGCACAATTACATGGCTAGCAAGTAGCCCAGCTGGGGTTTGAACTTGTCCTTAAGATGAGCTCGGTAACTTGCCTACCATTCCATAACTAGCTCGGCAGGATTGGAGCACAAAGCCGGTTAGTCTGACTCGTGATCTCAAAGTGCTGTCTGTATTTCATTCTTCCTTCTATTGCCTCTGCCCAGTCTTGGCATCTGCAACTTGGCGCCAGGCTTGCCGTGTTAACTGGTCTCGCAGCTTCTGTCTTTCCAATCTTGCACACCTCCCACTAGCTATGTGCTCAGGGGCGGGCTTTACATCTCTCTGGCTACCTCTTCCCTCCAACAAAATCCTTCCTGGACCTTCCTGTTCAGTGCATTTCAACATACTTAGACTGTCCTTCAGGGCCCTCCAGAGCCTGGCTGCAGACCGTCTCTCCTAGCTCACCCCACCTTCCCTCCATACCTAGCCCTCCCCTGCAGCCAGAAAGGTCTCTGTTTGTTCCTGGAAAGAAGCCAGTACACACTGAGGTCTGCAGCTTCGCTCACCCCATCCTCTCTGCCTGGGACACCCCCTCCTAATGCCTTCTTCCTTGGTTCAAGACGTGTTCCTCGGAAAGGCCATTCCCTTTTGATTCCGTCTCCTAAACTTGCAGACCATTTGTCCGTGTCACTCACTGACCTGGCCCTTCGGTTGATAACTATTTTTGTCGTATCACCCTAACTGAATTGTCATCGCTTAAAACCAACAAACATGCCTTCTACTTCTACTTCTTGACGTCTTCAGAAAGGTAGATATAGCCCCAACCATATCCTTTTAATTAGCGTCTAATAGGTACTCACTGAAGTGTTGGTAAGGCTTTTGGGAGGAAGTGAGATAAACTATAATTACACAAAAGGCACGGTCACTCCACAGTATATTTGGCCCCTTTTGGTGTGTATTTAAGGAAAATCAGCCCTTTTCCTATTTTCTGAACGTTGGTGATGCTCGGTTGCTGGGCCAGTCCCAAAGATTGCTCCATATTTGCTAAAAAGAAAACTTGATTTGAGAAGCTTAATACCCTCTCCCCTACTTATATTTGTTTTTCTGATATTAAACAAGTGCAGTTGGGTTTCAGAAGTTGTTGGGACTTTTTTTTCTTTCTTTTTTTTTTCTTGCTACTTCTAATTAGTCCAGATGGCTATGCAATTCACAGACTCAAATGTGTCCAGATCATGAAAATCCAAAGGCCTCCCTGTTTGGGTAGAGTCCATATGTTTAGACATTGTTGTTTCTTGTGTGGGTCCACAGAACGTGTTGAAAAATCTAACAGTGAACTTGCATTTCCTACTTGGTCCAAGTTAGGATGTTTCAGTCCTTCTGGTCATGGGGGGGGGTCACCTCACAAGTGATTACTTTTTCCTCTAAGCAAGAAAGGTAATAAGAGATTGTAAATAATTGAACGAAGCCTTTATTACTCTAAACACTACAGCCTGTGCTATATCAGCATTTCGGGAAGATCAACATCTAGTATATGGAAAGGTTTTTTTAAAAAAGAAATTTCTACCCATTAGCCTAAAATTAATCAGGCTCATCATTTTCAAGTATGAGTGTATTTTAGAGTTCCTGAGAAGCCCGTAAAAAAAAAAATACAGATTTTTAAGTTCCTGCTGCCTAGAGATTCTGATATAGTAAATCCACGGTGGGGATCAGGTCATCTGCACCGTTACCAGGCGTCTGCTTATTCCGTGGGCCCTAGCACCACACTTTGAGAAACTCTGACCTAGACTACAAAGCAAAAATTTCAAAAACCAGGATTTTTTTCAATGAGAAAAAAATCAACTATCAAATTTAATGCTCAGATTCTTGCCCCAGTGATGTTAGATTGTTGGCTTTCTCTTTTCTTTTTGCCCCTTTTTTCACTGCAGCTTGTTTTTGGCCACTGAAGGCATCCATCCTTACCACTCCAAGGCCTCTTTATCTTTTCTAGAAAAGGGTAAGTGCAT
Source organism: Lagenorhynchus albirostris (assembly GCF_949774975.1). Taxonomy (NCBI): domain Eukaryota; kingdom Metazoa; phylum Chordata; class Mammalia; order Artiodactyla; family Delphinidae; genus Lagenorhynchus; species Lagenorhynchus albirostris. The sequence continues at coordinate 29,108,925 of NC_083113.1, read as the reverse complement.
TTGCTAGAATAAAGCATTTTTTTCAAGCTAAGTATCTCTAGTGTTTCAAATATTCGTTTTATTAGAATGTATAATTCTTCCTATTACCACTTTTTCCCCATAAGCGTGGGTTTTGGAGGGACCCGTGGTAACAGATGCTTGGTTTCTCCTCTTTATCTGAATTTCAAGTGCTTATTCTGTGCCCTGCTTGCCTTGGAGGACAATTCTACATACCGTCATTTCACATCTAGAAATTAATTCATCTGTTTGTTCATTCAATTGAGATTTATTGAACACCTACTATTTATCAAACACTCTTCTTGGCACTGGGACATCAGTGTAAACAACAGATAACACATTCTTATTAAGTTTACAATCTAGTGGGGGAGAAAGACAAGAAATATGTTGAAAAGTGTTATGGAAAAAATCAAGTAGGGAAAGAAGGGTAGAGTTCTAGAGGTGGAGGAGGGCTGCAAAGAAATTTTATACGTGGTCAGAGAGAAGGTGACATTTGAGAAAAGACTTAAAAGGAGGGAAGTGAGCAAGCCATGGGGACACTTGGAAGGACAACAGTCTGGGCACAGGAAACAGCCAGTGCAAAGGCCCTGAGACAGGAATGTGTCCGGGTCTTGAAGCAACAGCAAGGAGGCCGGCAGGGCTAGGGTAGGATAATCAAGGGGGGAGAACACTGGCAAAGGTCAGAGAAGAAATGGGGCCATTGTACTGACTTGGGCTTCTTCCCTTGGGTGAATGAGCAGCCATTGCAGAGTTTTGAGCAGAGAAGCGATGTGATCTGCCTTGGATTTTCAAAGGATTTCTTTGGCTCTGTGCTGAGAATAGACTGTGGTGGGAGCATGGCAGAGCCAGCGGGACCTGCCAGGAGGCTGCAGCAGGGATGCAGGAGGGAACGGACGGCTGGGGCCTGCCTGAATCCTGCGGAGGGGTGGCAAGCGGTCAGCTTTGGATATAATTGGAAAGATGAGCCAACAGAGTCCTTTGATGACTTGATGAGGGAAGGGAGAGAGAAAGACTAGATTCAAGGATGATTTTTGGCCTGAATCACCGGAACTGAGTCACTTCCCCATCAAAGGAGATGAGGAGAGGCTGCGGGTGGAGTGGTTGGGGGAGAGGATGAGGAATTCAGTTTTGCTCACATGATTGAGATGCCTATTGACAACCAAGGGGAAGTGCTGTGGGCAATTGTATATGTGAGTCCGGTGCTTGGGAGATAATTATCTAGGAGTTTTTAGTGTATGCAAAGGTAAATAATATTTTTGAAAGTTTATTTCTTTAAAAAAAAAATCTTGCTTTGTACTTGAACCTGTTAACGTATGTGTGCATATGTATATATGTAAGTGTGTATAATTGTATATATGTGTGTGCATAATTCTCTCAATATATAATTGTATAATTAGCAGAATTATGTGTGTATATGTATGTCTGTTCTTCTGCTAATTATACCTCATAGTCCATTGTTTGCAGTTTTTTGTTTCTAGCCTATTGTTGACCCCCTAACCTTTGGTACAGACTGACTTTATTGACCGAGTCATTCTCCGTTTCCTGGTATGGCCCTCCACATTTACCTCTGATCATCATCAGTAGTATTATCATTCACCATATTGGGCTTGTGTTCACTCTTCTGGGCTTTCTATCTTGAAACAGATTACCACTGCTGAAAATGGTTAAAACTTGGTTACGTCTGGTAAGTTCTTTTCCGCGGGGCAGTTAACAGAGGCTTCGAGAGTGTGTGAGCTTAGCAGTGCAGCCTTCTCTATCATGTGACCATGCTTGGCACACTTGATCCATGATGGCACAGTTCATTCGTGTAAGCAACTTGACAGATGTCCTTACTGAGGCATCAAATTGGATGGTGTCTGCTAACAAATCTAATGGGAAAAAAGAAAAGAGAATTCAAAGGATTATCTTTTTTTTTTTTTTAGGATTAAATTTGTGCCGTTTAGCTGTTTGATACCCTGTAGTTAATGCTGCTTTATTAGAAGCCCATACAATTCTTCACATGGGTGTCAAAATAATTTCAGTGAAAATGATGTTGTGTGGACTCATCAGGCTGAAGTCTTCGTCTTGTGATTACAGATGGGTTATTGTCTGCTGTTTCACTGTCTTCCAAGCCTTTTGCTGGACGAGCTAGACTTAACAATCTCCATTAATTTACTTTGGCATTTCACATGGCTCGTCAGGCCACAAACACGATGGTCTTTAATAATTTTTTTTTAATCCTGCAATGCTCCTTTTTAATTGATGTACTTCATAAATTGTATTTGCCAAAGCTATAATTACTCATCAAGCAGTGAAAGCAAACCTACCTCCAAGTACAATGAAGATGTTCTTTTGTGAAATTATTAAGATACAGAAGTTCGACACGCAGAGTAATTGTTTTAGCACTGCTTTATAATTATATCTTTTGGGAATGTATCTTTGGGGATCACACCTATTAGAGCCTATCAAATTGGAAAGGACCGATCATCACCAGAGCACCTCATAAATGCCCCTGCCTCACAGTGACCATTTCCCAATATATATGAGGTCTTTAAAACACTTGGAATTGGCCTATTTCTTTCATAATGTTTTCAAATGCTCTTTAGAGTGGTTAACTGTCTGTTTCACCTGAGTTTCATTTAATTTATTTGAAATATTTTGTTCTGACTCTTGAAATCGCATAGAAGAACCTTATATCATTGGGTAGGGGATCCTGCAAGGAACATCAGTGGAGAGTTACCATCGAAAAAGTTTGGAAATAGGCTAAATTAAGGTGACTTAGAATCGCATAGAAGAACCTTATATCATTGGGTAGGGGATCCTGGAAGGAACATCAGTGGAGAGCTACCATCGAAAAAGTTTGGAAATAGGCCAAATTTAGGTGACTTAGAATCGCATAATGTAGAAATTCGCATTTAGTTGATTCGCAAAATGCGTAAATTTTACCATGGTGCAAAATTACGATATTAGCTTTTATAAGAAGGATCCAGGGAGAGTAAGAAAGTACTGTCAATAAAGGATTTGGAACAAGGTTTCCCAGAGTGTGTTCCCACAAGGTGTCGTGGGGGAAACGAAAAGGAAGCGCTCCACAGCGAACCTGGGAAGGAAGTTTACCATCTCCTACTTAAAGAAGAGTCAGGTGTGTCCAAGTAGGAACGTTGCTGTCTTTTGTGTCATTTTGTCTCCAGTGTCTTGCATGTTGTAGGCATAGAAATATTTGCTGAAGAGTGAACTGCAGGACTTCTCAGAGCCTTTAACTTTACAGCGAGTACTGTGACTCATCCAAGAGAGGGCGGTGATCCGCAGCCTTTCCCAGACTTATTGACTTTGGAACCCTTTTCTTGAGGAACGTTTTACTAGACTTAGTAAATGAGATACCCTCTGGGAAATTCAAGATTTGAGTAAGATCGTTAAAAATAAAGTTTTGAAATTGATCACTGAGTGAAATATTCAAGTTTTTTGCTGTGATTGGAACCTAAATGATACAGATTATGCAGCAGGAGGGATGTCAGACTTCATTGCTTGTATCTGTGATTTTGGGCAAGTTGCCTGACCCCGAAAAGCCTCAGTGTGTTCATCTGTAAAATAGGGATAGTAATTATGTTTTTCTAACTGGTTCTTGGGAAAATAAATTACATTTGGTCCCACTCTGGAAAGTTAAATGAAACTATGTAGAGGACTTCACTGGGTAAACCCTTATTATCATTATCATCATACAAAACTAAGGGATAGGCCTTCCCTGGTGGCGCAATGGTTGAGAGTCCACCTGCCGATGCAGGGGACACGGGTTCATGCCCCAGTCCGGGAAGATCCCACATGCCGTGGAGCGGCTGGGCCTGTGAGCCATGGCCGCTGGGCCTGCGCATCCAGAGCCTGTGCTCCACAACGGGAGAGGCCACAACAGTGAGAGGCCCACGTACCGAAAAAAAAAAAAAGTAACGGATAAAATTGCTCCATTTAGTTGGTTATGATAGTTAGTTGGTTATGATACATTGAAGTTAAAATGCGATCGACCTTTCTCCCTCTCTCCCTTCCTTCAACAAATAGTGGAGGGCTTCTCACATGCCAGGCGTTGTTGTTAGTTCTGAGGGAGACAGCAGTGAACGCAATTAAGGTCCCTTCCCTCGTGGACCTAGGGTTTTTGTAATATAATGTGTTTACCGATGTCATGGTCTCTTAGAACATAAATTTAATTGTACACAATTCAGTTAAAGTTAACTGTTCTGAGGTCATTATATTAGAGATCTGCCCTAAAGGATCACTTTTTCTCTCAGAATTGGACCTGTTCTTACATGAAACAAGCAACACAAGATTCAGAGGTCATGTTTTAAAAGAAAATAAATAAAATTAAGCTAGCATTACTCGATAAGGTAAAGCCAGGGAAACGTGGGATCCCTTTCTTCCCAATCAGGTCCACCATGGCAGTCGGGTGGCCAGATTTAGCAAATAAAAACATACAACATGCAATTATATTTGAATCCCCCATAAATAAAGAATAATTTTTTTCTATAAGTAAATCCCAAATACTGCAAGGGACATACTTATACTAAAATAAAAAGTGGTATATTTAAAAATGAAATTTAACTGGGCATCCTGTATTTTTTTTTTTCTGACCACCCTTCCTCTCTAAACCACGGACCCAGCCCACTGCACAGAAGAAAGATGATTGCAACAAGTCAACGTTTGAATCCATCTGTGCAGAGGAGATATTTTACCCCAAACAGAATAGGAACTTTTGCTTCCATTTGAAATGATTTATAGCTGTTCCCGCCTGATCGCCGAGTGTTTCCAAATTAAAAGCCATTAATTAAGGCCTTATATAGATACAAAAGATATTCGAGGAGTGCTTTGTAATTCCAGCTCAGTACTTCAGGTGAGAGCTTTTCAAATTACGTGGACCACTGGAGCCACCTGCTTGAGGAACCACGGTGGGAGCCGTCTCGTGGCTCATCAGTGCGCCACCGTGCTAGGTTGTTACTGATTTTTCTCATTTCTCCAGGGCAAATACTAATTAATGGATACAATTCACAGCTGATTAGCTGTGGTTTCTTCAGTAATTACATTCGCATACTAACTGTTCAGAAGAGGATTTCTAACCCAGTTCTTATTTCACTCTAAGCTTAATTTGTTTTTTGAATTGTTTAGGCCCTTCGTTAAATAGCCATTTTATTTTTCTTTGTTGTTTTAGGTGCTATTAGATAATAAGTGAGTTTAATCTTTAAAAAAATGCTCGCTGATAATGAGCTGTTTGCCTTAAATGGATTTCTAATTCCCCAACAAAACCTACATTTAAATAACAGTAAACTTGTGATACAGGCTTTCCCGAGGTTTGAGTCAGGAATTGGTATGCGGAATATACATCGTGGCCCAAGTTCTCATAAATCTCCAAAAAGAACATTCTAAATGGAGGCCCGAGATCGTAATTCTAAAATCATTCATTCATCAAAAATTCCAAGATCAGGCTTCCCTGGTGGCGCAGTGGTTGAGAGTCCGCCTGCCGATGCAGAGGACACGGGTTCGTGCCCCTGTCCGGGAAGATCCCACGTGCCGCCGAGCGGCTGGGCCCATGAGCCATGGCCGCTGAGCCTGCGCTTCCGGAGCCTGTGCTCTGCAACGGAAGAGGCCACAGCAGTGAGAGGCCCGCGTACCGCAAAAAAAAAAAAAATGGGGGAAAACTTTGTGTGTGTGTGTTCATGCTCCTGCTCACGTGTTTCTTTTTACTTTTAAAATGATTTTTAAAACACTTTATTGAGGTCTCATGGACCTACAAAAAAACTGTACATATTTCATGTATACAACTTGATGAGTTTGGAGATAAGTATACATTTGTGAAGCCATCGCCATGTGTTTTTGATATCACGTGCCTTCAGAGAAACTAGATAAAGGGCTTTCTTACGCGCCACAAATACATCTTTCATAAATCCTTATAAAGATACTTATCCAAATGAATCTGAGGGCTCATTGTGTGGGGATGTATTTAGGTGGGATTTTACAGGGTGGGATTTTGCTTCTGTAGACCATAACAGCCTTCTGGAACCCTTAGAGCCTTCCGTATAAATCCTGCTTGGTTCTTGGATCCCTGATATGAGAAAGTGCAGCATGTCAGTCCCGCTTCTGTGACGAATCCTACAGGTTCAGAGTCAGAGGATGAGAGCCTCCCAGAAATAAGTGCTTGTGGGTTTATTGGGAGGAGGATTATGTGGGTCTTTCATATCTATGTGTCTGTATCTATATTTATTCTCTGTACTTATCTGTGTGTTTGTATCTATCTGTGTACCTATCTCTTTGGGAAAATTGTGCCTTTTACTTTAAATAATTACTAGCTCTATTTATAATAGAGAATGGATATACATTTCACCCTGTGGAGACCAAACCTATGTGTTATTTGATGCATGAAAGGAAGGAAATAATACACTTTATAAAAAGAAGGGCATTCTTTTACCATTTAAAAATCATGAAAATAATATAGCTCCGGATAATTATGCTCACAGAGCCTTTCCACATTGCCAGACTGATAAGAGAATGTTTAAAGCAACAAAACGTTCCTACTTAGACCATCTGAACCTGAAAATACGTTTCTGCCAAAATCCAAGTTTTATATTTTGATAACAGGTCTCTAGAAGGAAAGAGCTTATGTCTGAAATGCTGATACAGTCTTATTTGTGATGGCCTGAATGGGCTATTGTGTTAGGGAATTAAATAAAAATTGCTGTGTTCATAGGATCCCGCTTATATGTTAAACCTCTTTGCACTTAATGTTACATTGAGAGATTAAATACCACTGTTTTCAACAGCTCTGATGGATATAGATATCGTTTTAAACTCTGGAGATTTAAAAAATACTCTTTAGTCTTATTATTTATTTATATTCATGCCACACCCCATTCACGGGAAAATAGAATTTGAGTCCTGGGAATTGAATTCTATTCACTTTAATTCACATTTTAACCTACCCACACTTGTGACATCTGTTCTTGAAAAGTAAGCTATGAAATCCCAACATGCTTTAAAAATGTGTCAGGGTGATTTTCTTGGAAACTCTTTTCCTGCTAACCTCTGACAAATGCCAGTTCGATAAACAACACCCACTAGTGACCAGTTGGCCAAATGTTTACAATTGTCTCCCTTTGCTATTAGTCTCGTTGAGAAACAACACTATTTTCTAGAATTATCGCGTTAGCTTAACTCGGTGCTTTATTTTCTGCGGGAACCAGCCGACAGCATATAGCATAGTGCTCTGAAATCTGTCACAGTTCACATTGGGTCCGAGTGAAACCACCCTTTTATCTCACAACGCCAACATTCTTTCCAAATCCCATCTAAGCAGTAAGTAAACCCCCAGAATTCTTTATGATGCTGCATATTAACATAAAACGATCTGTTTTCTTTCAGTTTGGAAATAACAATAACTACATGAATATGGCAGAAGCAAACAACGCTTTCTTTGCAGCCAGCGAGGTAGGTGTCTGCCTTAATGTATCTGTTCATGTTTTGTGTGTTATTTAGATCATTTAACAGGCTTGAAGGAAAAAGCCAAGTATTGAATTTATCTTGTTATTACGTGGCACGAGGTAACGACTTTGGAGGAAAAACGAGAAAAACCTATTGGAAAAGAAAATAACCTGACAAGTCTTTATCACTCGTCCATAGGCTGTTAGGAACGTTAGTAATTCACATACACATCTCTTGATGAAAAGAGTATAGATGCAAGCAAAAGTAAGTATATAAGAAAGGATAGAATATCTATCCAAACTATATTTGGAAACTAGGATGGAAGGGACTCCTAATAGAAAATATTTAAACTTCACACAGCTCTGGGGATAATTTCATTAAGTTGACACGGTTTGGGAACAGTGTGGCAGAACAGTATTACAATTTCTGGGGTCTTCAGTGAGAGTGGTGTAAAATGAGTGTTTTTGTTAGATTCCCACACCCGAGTACGGTGCCTGGCACATAGTAGTTGCTCAATAAATATGTGTTGAATGAATGAATGAGTGAATGAATGGGCATGCTCCAAGACTCGGCTATAGCTAGGAAAATCAGTCGATGGATTTGAAAAGCAACACCATGGTGGCTCTGAGTTTGTCTGCGGTTTACCAGTGCCCATGGAACAAACATATTTTTGTTGCTGTTTTCACTGCCCTTCCCTACTTAGTGACTTAAGGCTGCTGTCTTGGTCTCATTGGCCTGCCCTCCAGAACAGCCTCCATCTTGATTAGATCAAGAAAGAGCGGACATATGTATATGTATAACTGCCTCACTTTGCTGTGTAGCAGAAAGTAACACAACATTGTGAATCAGCTATACTCCAATACAAATTTTAAAAAAAAGAAATGGTTTCTTAAAAATGGCAGACTGTGTGAGATTTAAGATTTTAAAACAAGCACAAGCAGAAGTGAAATTGGTCCAAATGGAACATTTCCTCTTGTGATTCCTGTAATAAAAAGTCTTCATTTTCCAAATACATTCAACTATAGGAAACTGGACCAGCTTGACCCCAGAGAATGAAAATCATAATGGCTTTGTAAATGATCTCAGTTACAGGGAAGCAAGTGGTATGGAAGAAATTAACTTGGAGAAATTAGCAGAAAAAGTTGGGGAATCGAGAACGAAGGGTATCCGTAGATGAATCATTTTTGCAGTGACCATCATCTCTCTAACCAAGGATGCTGCCTGGATAAGGGAATATTGTTTGGCACTGGCTGCTGTGTTGTTTGTGATAATGAGCACAAACCCCATCTGTAAGGACAACATGATGTTTCATTCTGTAGGATTTTTTTCCCTACATTTGAATCAAACATTGATGAAAGCTCTACTGCCAGCAGCTGTTCAGAGACAATTTAATTCCAGCTGTGATAATTCACCGTGTCAGACATTGGCTGTTATATGTTGATACAACAGTTCTCCAGATTTGCATTTTTATCAAAAGGAACAAATGTTTTGAACATTTCAGTACAGATGGTATTTAATCATGTACATACTACTTTAACATGTACAAGGTAAACACTGGAAAGTCAATATCTGCAAAAAGTAATCATATAAACTCTAACTGATTAATCTGATAGTGGTCATATGGCCTAGTTGCAAAAGTCAATGTCTTTTTCTTTGGTTGCTGCCATACTTGGTTATTTTTATTATCTCAGATAACCAGTGTTGCGATGACTCTTTTCTCTAAGGAATGTTTAACTTTATATTTAATGGATTACCCCTCTTTAAAAGTCATTTAAGATTTTAGCATTTTCTTAGTTATATAATATAATATTATGGTATTCTTTTATTAGGTTATGAAATAGTAATATATTAAATTCTAGCTCAAAATTAATTTGTCTTTTAAAAAATATACTGGAGGAACACATAATATGTAAGATCTCTCTTTATTCCTTAACAGAAATAAAAATGACAACCTCCTTAATTTTAACTGCCTCACTTAAGACATGTTAGAATTTAAGAAGTAATCTTATATAATTATTTCACTGTACATCTTTTCTTGAACAAAAAATAAAGCCCAAGTAAATGTTAATGCACTATGTTATAGTATGTGCCTAATTTCCCAATCACTGCATTAAAAGTAAATTTATTTGTTTTTTTAACATTTTAACGAGTACAGACTAATTCAGGAAGACTTTAGGTTTGATGCTGTAAAGTCGAAATTGTGCCTGAAACCGATCCCCTTCCCATAGGTATTGCCCTGTAGATAACACTACGGGGACCAGGATGCTCTGAGTTTGAAATTCACACATTTGCTTTATGTTTTCTGTCTGTGTCATGATTACCCTGACCATTTTTAAAGTACTTTAAATATTTATTGAAATAATATTTCAAGTGTTAATTACAGTGGTAATGAAAACAGCCAAATGCCACATATCAAGAATGAGTGTTTATCCGTATTGTTAATGTGATATGTTAGATTTCATTAAGCAGTAATGGGGTAGCAAATGAGTCACAAATTACAGTTGCATCTGTTACTAGACCACATTAGTGCCAAAATAACGGCAAATGCAGCCATAGGGTTACATTCATTAGCCAACCACGCTTGTGGCCAATTCATCCCTTTGTGTTTGAGAACTCGGGGTACCACAGTCAGAAATTGACATCCTTGGGGGGTCATTATTGGAATAAATATGTCAGAAAATCTAATATTTCATTCTAGCTTTCAAATGTGTTATTATGCTCTAATGTTTTGCATCTATTGAATCTGCTAAGAACCTCAAGATGTTCAATTGTCTGCCATAGACTCCCATAGCTTGTGACCTCTTTATTTCTGGTGAGATACAAATAGTAGTTGACAGGTTCTATAGGCAAGAAATGTTTTTTTTTTCCCCTTGCGTTTGTTTCTATTTTCTCTCAGATGGTTCTTAGGTTACATCATCATTGATAGCTTGAAGAAGGATGATTTTCAGCTCTTAATTAGTTCTTCTAACCAGTTACAACAGATTCAAATTATGTGGTACCAATTCATTCTTCAAAAAATGCTATTAGTAATAAATGAACTATAATGTTGACCCTCTGAGCTAGGAATAAAAAGTATCTGAGCTGTCCCTGAAGCCCTTCACCCTACAAAAAAATATTCTAGACCTTGACCCTTCTCCCTACAAAATCCAAGTTCTATTTTAAGAAAGACAATTCATGGGGTTCAGCAAGGCAGCCCTGATTTGCATCCCAAGGCCCTATGTGAAAACACTATCTTTGAGAATCTAAGTAGCCGTGAAGAAAACAATGCATTATTTCTTAGGTCTTGAGAAGTAACACATGTCTAGGTAATTGAGCAACATCCATGGAATTAGAACATTTCTATCAATATATCTCTATGCTCGTTCTATGGTCTTTAAAAGCTGAAGACTGGGGCTTCCCTGGTGGCGCAGTGGTTGGGAATCCGCCTGCTGATGCTGGGGACACGGGTTCGTGCCCCGGTCCGGGAAGATCCCACATGCCGCGGAGCGGCTGGGCCCGTGAGCCATGGCCGCTGAGCCTGCGCGTCCGGAGCCTGTGCTCTGCAACGGGAGAGGCCACAACGGTGAGAGGCCCGCGTACCGCAAAAAAAAAAAAAAAAAAAAGCTGAAGACTGGAAGAAAAGTGTTCTGATAAATACATATCAAAATCTTCCTATAAAAGAAAATAACTCTCCTTACAATTTAAATAAAAGCCGTGGATATATGTACTCTGATAATCCTTATATGAAATGCTTTATTACAAACAGTAACAATTTCCGTGGAAGCATCCATTGCACTTGAGGATATACCAATAAGGAAATTTAAAAAGCAAACCATACATTCAATATCACTTGTTTTATATGTTGTGGCAGAAAGTAAATATGTGTAATGTTCACTTCTGGATTAATGTCGTATGTGTGCTCCACAAAATCGTCAGCATTTGATGAAGCATGTGGATAATGTAAGCGTTTGAGCCGTTTCACTAACATATCAATAAAGTGGTAATTTGTTATATAGCCAAATCTAATGTCGCTGGTGCTCCAACTAACAACAAAGACAGATGTTGCTAATTAAGTACGCATTAAAAAACTTAATACTGATACTCCATTAAAATCATATGATAATGAGACTCAAATCTTTAATCAGAATGATCAGCAAAACTTTATATATGGAAATCTGTGTTTAAGGTATTTTCATTTGAGAAATCAATATTTGGCCTAGCTCTGTAGTATTTTCATGCGAAATCTTTCGTTTTCCCTCCAAGGAGAAATAAGATATAGGAAGAGAATATGAAGATATCTGTATTTTGTTTCCTTTAGCAGACGTTCCATACACCAAGCCTCGGAGATGAGGAGTTTGAAATACCCCCGATCACGCCACCTCCAGAGTCGGACCCCGCTCTGGGCATGCCTGATGTACTTCTACCTTTTCAAGGCCTCAGCGATCCGTTGCCTTCCCAGGGAAGTGAATTCACGCCCCAGTTTCCCCCTCAAAGCCTGGATCTTCCTTCCATTACAATCTCAAGAAATCTCGTGGAACAAGATGGCGTGCTTCATAGCAGTGGGTTGCATATGGTAGGCAGCAAATTTACTGCTTGAAAGTGTTTTAGTTATTGTTTGTCCTTCTCAGGGTAAAGATCTGAGAGCCCATGTGCTATAACATGCTCGTGCCTATCCACCGGAGGACGTGTGGATTGTTCCTCCCAATGCCGTTTAAATGCAGGTAGTGGATTAATCCCTGGTGTGGGACAAGAGCGCGCTGGGTTGGTTGACTTGAAAGAGGAGGACCCAACAAGATCCTTCTGGTTTGAAATGAGTTTCTGAGAAGTCTGATTCATTGGTTTGAAAGCAGCCCATCTCCCCTTGCCTTTGGTTTGACAAAGAGGTGTACTTGAGTTGAAAGTTTGCCCAGAAGAGTTTTTAGAAATGGAAGCCCTTATCAAGTGCCCGGGTCTTTTGCATTTGTTGGATCAAAGCATCACGTTTATGATACATGATTTGCTCGTATCTGAGATGAAATATCAAACTGTGGTACAGAGAAAGGGAGAAAGAATAATTGCTTATAACCAGCAGAGAAAAATATAGAGCAGGTTATTGTGTGAAGTATACCTAATTGTGGTATTTATTGTCGTAAACATCAAGTAAGGCCCTCCAGAGAGCCAAGGTTACTAATGCAATAATTTTGGTTCTGTTTTTCTTAGTGTGCAATTATAGTTAGCAATCACCAGAGTAAATCTGCTTAAGTATTTTAAGCTCATCGGCTGGGATTGTTTTTTTTTTCTCTACCATAGTATGTAATGCATTTGTGTCTATCTAGGTGAGGTACTAGGCAGACATTTTAAAACAAGATTAATAGTTTATAGGGCTTTTTTTTTAACCCTGATAAAATGAAACAGATGTGTTGGTATAACAAAAAACAATTCCTATTGCTTGTTTACATATTTCTGTGCACATTATGACCATGCCAGCGATGTTTATTGGTTTCATTGTTAATTCCCCAGATAACAACAGATGATTGCCAAATATGTAGTGGATTAGCAGTGCAAAGATTCAGTGTGCTCTCTGAAATATAAGATTACTTTCCCAAATAGGATTGCGGCAACATAATTTTCTTTGCCTGTGATCTTTTGTGTCTGAGCTGAACATCAGGGTTTTTATTTTTACTTTTTTGTCAGAAAAGAATGCAGGGAACAGTCGGGAAATGGTCATTAAGTATTCATAAACGTTCTTCGCCATCACAAATAATTGTTTCCTGTGAACTTTCTTACATTTTTGTCCCTTTGACACTGGAAGGGAGGGTTCTGTCCTCTGTTCCTCTATAATGAGGCTTGCAATGTTGTGCCTGGAAAATAATAAAAATAAAAAGGGTGTTTAGTCACCAAGAGAGTTTGCCCAGGGTTCACCATTATTCATAGATGCTCAGCGAGGCTCATTTAAGTTAGGGAAATAGGTAAAAGACCATATAATGCATGCTAAAATGTGTGCTTTATTAAATTGGTAAATATTTATTAATAATATAAGAATCTGCCTTTAAATTAAACATCTGATGAATTACCTTGCCTTAAAGCTATAAAACTGTTATTGCTGCTATAAAAAAAGTGTAAAGGAGGCATTTTGACTATGAAATTTCATTTCATGGTCAATTGAATTTACTATATTGGAAAGAACTAAAGATGGAATCATAAAATAATTATGATATTCACATACACTTAAAGAACAATGCTTTCACGGGCTGGCATTGGAAGAGAGGACTCAATTTTTAATGCTTCTTTTGTAATGTATTGCTAATCACTCAAGCCGTTGAATTATTTCATTGATTTTTCAAAGTATGAGTACTTTAGCCAAGTGCAAATTGTTGTCATGGTATTTACATGGACCTCATCACATTTATTGGAGCCTTTCTGAAGTTTTGCTGAACCCAAATGATATTTATTTTGGCTGGAAACAAACTAATCTTGTTAAAAATTCTAGTAGAATTTCACCTTGAAGAAATGTCATGGGATTTTAAATCACAAATGTTGGAAAAAATAAAATGTACCAGGACAGAATTATGATGAATACAATGTGTCGTTGGCTTTGTTCTATGTACTACCTGACATGTTCACCTATAAACTTGAATTCAGAATCGCCAGAGGCATGGTTAAAAATAGGTTATGTCAAGGTTCTTCTATATTTCCCTCCGGGTACCGAGGTGGCTGGCGACATCATAATGCTCCACAGCAGCTCCTCGGAGATTTCCCTTAGGAAGGTCACCAGAAAAATAATAAATAATACTTTATACATCATGCACTCAGCTTCCCAGTGTGCACCGGCTATCATACCTTATGCAAGTAAGAAGTTTTATTATCCAAATGAATATGGCTGTCTGTTAAGGATTGCTATAGTGAATTAAGACTTTCATATAAGAAGAAGAGCCAGCTTGTTTATGGGGTATTGAACCAGCTTTTCTTCAGAGCTTCACTGGTTTTCCTTTAGAAAGAGTGACAGTTTGTCACATTACTGATTAGCTGCATTTTTGTTGGCAACCAGCACAACATGTTTATCTTCCTTAAGTTTCTGCCATTATATTTAAAAAACAGAAAGCAGGAACAAAAAAGAAAAGGGGGGATTAAAAAGAGTCTAATGATTAGCATTCCCATTTCAAAATATGCAAATAATGCCCTGGTATTCAAAAGCAAATTGTTGAAAAAATTGAAAGTCGATGCGTTTGTGACTTCAAAGAACAACCTTGATTTGCTTGTTGTGGATATGTGTATTTTCACACAGGGTGTCGCCGGCAAGTTGAAATCAACAGTCATAGTTTGGTTACCTCTAAGCATTATTGTCAGTTTAGATGATCATCTGGAAATTATTTTAATCTACAAAAGATTGCAATCCTAAAAATCTACAACGTGCGCTCCAAAAGATTTCTTTCTTTTTTTTTTTTTTAACACCTCTCTATAATCTGCCCAGCCTGCTGAGTAGCATTGACATCAGTAGTACATCAATTTCAGAAAGTGGATTATTTTTACTAGACAGCTATTGTGACATATTGGGTCAGTCATAAATGAAAGATATTCATGCAAGCATGCAATACTTGTAATGAAGTCTCACTCTGACCTTCTGTATGATTGATTCTGTAATTTAGTTTTCTCAGGCAGTGCCTGAAATGAAATGAAATCATGTTGAACAAGTTTTGAATACCCACAGTGCACCAGGAGAAGAAAAATCTGCAGCCCTAGAGGCTTGAGAGAGCAGCTGAACGATTTATCTCTATGCTATTATAGCCTTTGCCAGCATTCAACATTTCTTTTTTTTTTTTTCTTATTTGGCTTAAGTACTTAATTCTGCAGGTAGCAGTAAATGGGAAAATAAAATGCTGTTCAGATTTAAAATGACAGGACAGGAGTATGTGCAGGGGACTGATAAAATATCTTGAATAGAACTGACCTTTCATGTAGCTGAAAGTTACTGGGGGATTCATCCTCATAATTACCATATAGATTATTTTTATTTCTTTCCTGCAATGAAACATTTCAGAGAGCAGTAGTGCTGATTGAATGAAAATTGAACTTGTTAACATTCTTTTCAGCTTAGCCTGTTGTACATAACAGAAGGTTAGCTTTGATGAATTTCAAAATTCTCTTTGATATCCAAGAAACAGACAGTAACATAATTGTCTCTAGTCTGATATTTTGTATGCCCCCCAAAAGAGAATTTATAAAACACACTGATAATTCACATATTTTTTCTTCGTGCATTATGTTTCGTGTTTGGAAGAGCGACGTTTTCTGTTTGATGTTGCTTTGGACTTAATTGCGATAGCACATGTTTATAGAGAACACTACTGGTGCTCTGATAATATCAAACATAGTACTAGAATATTGACAAAGATGGAAGTAAGGGAGCTAAATTTGGGTATGGCAGTCTCTGTACCCGTTAAGGAAAGAGAATGAGAGAGAAAAAAGTCCTACAGAAGGTATGCACACAGAGAAGAAAAGTACCAGCTTTTAAAATATTCACAAAGCTCTCATGTCATAATCCAGACAGACATCATTTTTGATCAGAAAAATAAGAATGTATCAAAATAATACTCCTAAAATTACCAGGCTTATTTTAGAAGTTTTGATTTTTTCGTACAGTCATTTAGTAGGGGTCTAATTCTGAATTATTTTTATTTTCACAAAAGAACTTTCATGCCACTTTTGTACTATCCAAAATCTTACGTTAAGAGAAATCGCAGACTTTTCAATTAATACATCGTTTTAGCAATGTAGCTTAATGTGTTACAGATAAAACAGTTATTTCATGGGTCATTAATGTGTTTAATGCATGGAACGTTCTATTAAAACAAGCCCTTATTATTGTTATGGACAGGTTCATTGCCATTGTCAATAGAGGCGGCAGAGCTAAATTCCACAGGACGATTACCATTTAGCCATTGGGGGGACCAACAAGTTCTCATACAAATTGAATGATTAACTCAGTAATGTTTATTTTTGGTCAGGTCATGGTCGAAACGTATTCTTATTGTAAATTAACAATAGAAAAGGCACATCTTACATAAGCAAAATAACTCACTTTGAGTGGAACAGGACCTATCTGTGCCAAGCCCAAAGTATATAATTAAAACCATATTAACTCTAGCAGACATTTGCTGAGCACTTACTACGTGCTATATATTGTTCTTAATCATTAGAGACCGATCATTTATCAAACTGAGTTCTCGGTCAGCAGTGTCTCTTCCATGTAATACAAAACTTCGGAGTCTGATGACTGCTTCAAAGAGGCATGCTGTCCAAAGTCCACTTTAATTAACTGTTGCTACACCTGGACAATCGTCTACCCAAAATACCCAAGCCACAGACATTTTACGAGCTGCCTTTTTTGGTAGAGCAAATAACCTTGTACCATACACGGCTTAAAAGAAATATCCTTTATTCTCTGCCTGGAGAGGCCTACTGACCCCAACGTATGAGTGTTGTCTTTAAGGTTGAGTTAACTTTAGGATCATGTATTAAAGGAGGGGCGTGTTCCAAACTTCTACAAAACCCAGTTAGCTCTTGTGAAGGGCAACATGTGATTACTTGGTTGATTTATCCCATTCAAGGAAACATGTTATTAAAAAGTTAGGCTATGGTTTATTTCCCTGTATCTTGTTTTTAACATATATACGCTACAGTTATAATCTTCTATAGCGTTGGCAGTATTTCCCTGTGGGTTAGGGACAGAAGACACACCATTCTACATCACTCAGATTCCCAAATAAAACTGGCTTGATGGGTCAGACAGTTTTTAGAGGGATGAGAGTTACTCCTGTACTGTGGCCTCACTTGTCACCCTTAGAAACGGTCTCCTTTGCTTGTTTACGGCCTGTCCTGTCCCCTCATCTGTCTTGTTTGCTACTGTCATCCTCAGGCCTGGAACAGTGTCTGGGCTGGAATACACGAGGCTCTCAATAAATATTATATTTGTGGAATATATGAATGAATGAAAGGATAATGAAAGAATATTTGTTTGTTATTAAGAACGTACCTTAATACTAAATAAAAATGGAGGTGGGGAGGAGGTTTAAACTATCAACAGCTGTAAAAATGGAATTCCTCTTTAAAATTTTAATTTAGGATTGAATAAAATCAACACAGAGCTGACTCCTTGGTAAAACAAAGGAGTTAGAGGGTACATAAGAAAATACCATTGTTTTATGATAAACTTGAAATTTTTATTTTGCTAAGAAACTATTAACTTTGGGGAAGACTGGTTTTCACAAAACTTTCATGTGTAGGTATGTTTGATTATAACCCTGAGAGTAGTTATTAAGTAAAAAGTATCTATTTCGGTGCAGATATTTTGATAAATATAACCTTTAGGGTATGTAGGTCTGTAATTATCATTGGTGTATTTGGCACGACTGTGTTTGTTTCAGTTTCTATTGGGTTAGGAATGCACTCGCTATGCGTAAATGTTGATTGATTGTTTATTTGGAAATAAAATTTTAACCTCGCTATAGGACATAACTAAATAATTGAGCATAAAATTACTGGATTTCCTATTTGTAGTTCTCTGATATTTATTAATACAAAGCAGTTTTTATTACTGATAATTAATTACTCCATTTCTCAAGAAATATTGATTAAAAAACCACATAGTGAAAATGTATTTAGTCGCACTTTCTAATATATTTGGGTTATTTGCTTCTTAATTAGATGTTACCCTTTATTATAAAAATCTGATATTACATTGTTACAGAGAATTTTTACTTGTAAATGTAGATGGAAGGTGTATTAAATACATTTGCATGTTAGATTTTTAAAAATCCTTTGTGATAAAATCGACTCAGATGGAAGTGAGCATCATTGAACTGAGTAAAAATATCAATAGATAAAATAGAATAAGGGGTGGTACTTAAAATTTAAAAATCTATTCTAAAGCTTATATCTTACATTTGTAAAAGAAACAAAAACGCAAAACAGGAGGATGTGTGATTATGTGTCACCAAGTATGCATCACAAAGATAAATTCCAGGCATGGGAAGGAAAGGGAAATTCATTCTGAGAGGACTTCGTGGAGGGACAGGCCCGAAAGTAGGAGTGAAAAAGATTTGAATATGTAGAGGAGGGAGAGTTTTCTTGGCTAAAGAAATAAGAGCAAACCATTCCCATCCCCCCAAACCCCACATATTTGATATGAAGTATGGACATGGTAATATAACACGGTGATTTACACAGTAGGGACGTTTTTTCACCTTTCCATTCTCTTTCAATCTTAAGTCAAGAAGGAAGTCTCAGTTTGGGGCTAATGAGTCTTTCACGTCTCTCTCATCCTTTTTAAAAGAGAGCAGAACTCTGGCTCAGAACCTTAGGCAGGCCTGCATATTTAGATGGACTGTAATGGAATTATTCAGTATTTCCTTTACTTAGTATTTATCTGGCATTCCACTGATTATGGTGATTCCAGTTTTTAATTTATGCTAGTGATGTAAAGTTTCCTTTTGAATATAAAATTATTCAGGTATTTAACCGTTCACTCAAATGATTAACGTTCAATAATAGACTGGATTTCAGGCAATTTAAGAAAACGGGGGACCTCTACCCCAAATTTCCCGTTCCTTGGTTTCCTGTTTTAAAAAAACAAAAGACAAAGAGGCTCTTTCATCAGGTAGAGAGAGAAACAAGCCTCAGCTGAGCACTCCCCCTACCAAGACAGGGACAAACCATCAAGGCATTGTTGCGCAAAGGCTTCGTTGAATTGTACTTATAGATAGAAGGCAATGTGCTTCCTGTTAGAAGTCCATGGCCTGCCCATTCTGAATGACCTTTCTGACTGCAAAAACTAATCCTTGAGTACTCTCCAAAACATAAGCTGAGGTGTTAGGCTATATATTTATACTATTTATAATTAAATCCAAGTTGTCCACAATTGATGGATGCCCATGAAGTATGATCAGTTAATACTTCCTTTTTTGAATTTTATTTTATTTATTTTTTACACAGCAGGTTCTTATTAGTTATCTATTTTATACATATTAGTGTATACATGTCAATCCCAATCGCCCAATTCATCACACCACAACCCCCAGCCCCTGCCACTTTCCCCCCTTGGTGTCTATACGTTTGTTCTCTACATCTGTGTCTCTATTTCTGCCCTGCAAACCAGTTCATCTGTACCATTTTTCTAGGTTCCACATATATGCGTTAATATACGATATCCGTTTTTCTCTTTCTGACATACTTCATTCTGTATGACAGTCTCTAGGTCCATCCACGTCTCTACAAATGACCCAATTTCGTTCCTTTTTATGGCTGAGAAATATTCCATTGTATATATGTACCACATCTTCTTTATCCATTCATCTGTCGATGGGCATTTAGGTTGCTTCCATGACCTGGCTATTGTAAATAGTGCTGCAGTGAACATTGGGGTGCGTGTGTCTTTTTGAATTATGGTTTCCCCTGGGTATATGCCCAGTAGTGGGATTGCTGCATCATATGGTAATTCTATTTTTAGTTTTTTAAGGAACCTCCATACTGTTCTCCATAGTGGCTGTATC